>NW_024412467.1:9694130-9721194 GCF_014898765.1 Herpailurus yagouaroundi
TTTTTTTTTTTCTCCCCCTGCCCCATGGTCTTCCGTTAAGTTTCTCAGGATCCACATGAGAGTGAAAACATATGGCATCTGTCTTTCTCTGTATGGCTTATCTCACTTAGCATAACACTCTCCAGTTCCATCCACGTTGCTACAAAGGGCCATATTTCATTCTTTCTCATTGCCATGTAGTATTCCATTCTGTATATAAACCACAATTTCTTTATCCATTTATCAGTTGGTGGACATTTAGGGTCTTTCCATAATTTGGCTATTGTTGAAAGTGCTGCTATAAACATTGGGGTACAAGTGTCCCTATTCATCAGCACTCCTGTATCCCTTGGGTAAACTCCTAGCAGTGCCGTTGCTGGGTCGTAGGGTAGATCTAATTTTAATTTTTTGAGGAACCTCCACACTGTTTCCCAGAGCAGCTGCACCAGTTTGCATTCCCACCAACAGTGCAAGAGGGTTCCCGTTTCTCCACATCCTCTCCAGCATCTATAGTCTCCTGATTTGTTCATTTTAGCCACTCCTACTGGTGTGAGGTGGTATCTCAGTGTGGTTTTAATTTGTATTTCCCTGATGAGGAGTGACGTTGAGCATCTTTTCATGTGCCTGTTGGCCATCTGGATGTCTTCTTTAGAGAAGTGTCTATTCATGTTTTCTGCCCATTTCTTCATTGGATTATTTGTTTTTCAGGTGTGGAGTTTGGTGAGTTCTTTATAGATTTTGGATACTAGCCCTTTGTCCGATATGTCATTTGCAAATATTTTTTTCCCATTCTGTCGGTTGTCTTTTAGCTTTGTTGACTGTTTCTTTTGCAGTGCAGAAGGTTTTTATCTTCATGAGGTCCCAATAGTTCATTTTTGCTTTTAATTCCCTCGTCTTTGGAGATGTGTCAAGTAAGAAATTGCTGCAGCTGAGGTCAGAGAGGTTTTTTCCTGCTTTCTCCTCTAGGGTTTTGATGGTTTCCTGTCTCACATTCAGGTCCTCTATGCATTTTGAGTTTATTTTTGTGAATGGTGTAAATGGTCTAATTTCATTCTTCTGCATGTTGCTGTCCAGTTCTCCCAGCACCATTTGTTAAAGAGACTGTCTTTTTTCCATGGGATATTCTTTTCTTCTTTGTCAAAGATGAGTTGGCCATACTTTTGTGGGTCTAATTCTGCAGTTTCTATTCTATTCCATTAGTCTATGTGTCTGTTGTTGTGCCAATATCATGCTGTCTTGATGATTACAGCTTTGTAGTAGAGGCTAAAGTCTGGGATTGTGATGCCTCCTGCTTTGGTTTTCTTCAAAATTACTTTGGCTATTCGGGGTGTTTTGTGGTTCCATACAAATTTTAGGATTGTTTTTTCGAGCTTCGAGAAGAATGCTGGTGCAATTTTGATTGGGATTGCATTGAATGTGTAGATAGCTTTGGGTAATATTGACATTTTAACAATATTTATTCTTCCAATCCATGAGCATGGAATGTTTTCCCATTTCTTTATATCTTCTTCAATTTCCTTCATAAGCTTTCTATAGTTTTCAGCATACAGATCTTTTACATCTTTGGTTAGGTTTATTCCTAGGTATTTTATGACTCTTGGTGCAATTGTGCATTGGATCAGTTTCTTTATTTGTCTTTCTGTTGCTTCATTAGTAGTGCATAAGAATGCAACTGATTTCCGTACATTGATTTTTTTTCTCCTGTGATTTTGCTGAATTCATGTATCAGTTCTAGCAGACTTTTGTGGAGTCTATCGGATTTTCCATGTATAATATCATGTCATCTGCAAAAAGTGAAAGCTTGACTTCATCTTTGCCAATTTTGATGCCTTTGATTTCCTTTTGTTGTCTGATTGCTGATGCTAGAACTTCCAACACTATGTTAAACCACAGCAGTGAGAGTGGACGTCCCTGCCGTGTTCCTGATCTCTGGGGGAAAGCTCTCTGTTTTTTCTCATTGAGGATGATATTTGCTGTGGGATTTTCATAAATGGCTTTTATGATGTTTAAGTATGTTCCTTCTACCCCAACTTTCTTGAGGGTTTTTATTAAGAAAGGGTGCTGGATTTTGTCAAATGCTTTTTCTGCATCGATTGACAGGATCATATGGTTCTTTTCTTTTATTAATGTGATGCATCACATTGATTGATTTGTAAATGCTGAACCAGTCCCGCGGCCCAGGAATGAATCCCACTTGATCATGGTGAATAATTCTTTTTATATACTGTTGAATTCGATTTGCTAGTATCTTATTGAGAATTTTTGCATCCATATTCATCAGGGATATTGGCCTGTAGTTCTCTTTTTTTGCTGGGTCTCTGTCTGGTTTAAGAATCAAAGTAATGCTGGGGCGCCTGGGTGACGCAGTCGGTTAAGCGTCCGACTTCAGCCAGGTCACGATCTCGCGGTCCATGAGTTCGAGCCCCGCGTCAGGCTCTGGGCTGATGGCTCAGAGCCTGGAGCCTGTTTCCGATTCTGTGTCTCCCTCTCTCTCTGCCCCTCCCCCGTTCATGCTCTGTCTCTCTCTGTCCCAAAAATAAATAAACATTGAAAAAAAATATTAAAAAAAAAAAAAGAATCAAAGTAATGCTGGCTTCATAGAATGAGTCCAGAAGTTTTCCTTCCATTTCAAATTTTTGGAAAAGCTTGAGAAGGATAGGTATTATCTCTGCTTTAAATGTCTGGTAGAATTCCCTAGGGAAGCCATCTGGTCCTGGACTCTTATTTGTTTGGAGATTTTTGATAACTGATTCAATTTCTTCACTGGTTATGGGTCTGTTCAAGTTTTCTATTTCTTCCTGTTTGAGTTTTTGAAGTGTGTAAGTGCTTAGGAATTTATTTGTCCGTTTCTTCCACATTGTCCAGTTTGTTGGCATATAATTTTTCATAGTATTCCCTGATAATTGCTTGCATTTCTGAAGGATTGGTTGTAATAATTCCATTTTCATTAATGATTTTATCTATTTGGGCCCTCTCTCTTTTCTTTTTGAGAAGCCTGGCTAGAGGTTTATCAATTTTGTTTATTTTTCAAAAAACCAACTCTTCGTTTCATTGATCTGCTCTACAGTTTCTTTAGATTCTATATTGTTTATTTCTGCTCTGATCTTTATTATCTCTCTTCTTCTGCTGGGTTTGGTGTATCTTTGCTGTTCTGCTTCTATTTCCTTTAGGTGTGCTGTTAGAATTTGTATTTGGGATTTTTCTTGTTTCTTGAGATAGGCCTGGATTGCAATGTGTTTTCCTCTCAGGACTGCCTTCACTGCATCCCAAAGCATTTTCATTGTTGTATTTTCATTTTCACTGGTTTCCATATATTTTATAATTTCTTCTCTAATTGCCTGTTGACCCATTCATTATTTAGTAGGGTGTTCTTTAACCTCCATGCTTTTGGAGATTTTCCAGACTTTTTCCTGTGGTTGATTTCAAGTTTCATAGCATTGTGGTCTGAAAGTGTGCATGGTATGATCTCAATTCTTGTATACTTATGAAGGCTGTTTTGTGACCCACTATGTGATCTATCGTGGAGAATGTTCTATGTGCATTTGAGAAAAAATTATATTCTGTTGCTTTGGGATGCAGAGTTCTAAATATATCTGTCAAGTCCATCTGATCCAATGTATCATTCAGGGCCCTTGTTTCTTTATTGATCCTGTGTCTAGATGATCTATCCATTGCTATAAGTGGAGTATTAAAGTCCCCTGCAATTACCACATTTTTGTCAATAAGGTTGCTTATGTTTGTGATTAATTGTTTTACATATTTGGAGGCTCCTGTATTTGGTGCATAGACATTCATAACTGTTAGCTCTTCCTGATGGATAGACCCTGTAATTATTATATAATGCCCTTCTTCATCTCTTGTTACAGCCTTTAATTTAAAGTCTAGTTTGTCTGATATAAGTATGGCTACTCCAGCTTTCTTTTGACTTCCAGTAGCGTGATAGATAGTTCTCCATCCCCTCACTTTCAATCTGAAGGTGTCCTCAGGTCTAAAATAAGTCTCTTGTAGACAGCAAATAGATGGATCTTGTTTTTTCATCCATTCTGATACCCTATGTCTTTTGGTTGGAGCATTTAGCCCATTTACATTCAGTGTTATTATAGAAAGATATGGGTTTAGAGTCATTGTGATGTCTGTAGGTTTCATGCTTTCAGTGATGTCTCTGGTCCTTTGTGGTCCTTGCAACATTTCACTCACAGACCCCCTTAGTGTCTCTTGTAGGGCTGGTTTAGTGGTGACGAATTCCTTCAGTTTTTGTTCGTTTGGGAAGACCTTTATCTCTCCTTCTATTCTGAATGACAGACTTGCTGGATAAAGGACTCTCGGCTGCATATTTTTTCTGTTCATCACATTGAAGATTTCCTGCCATTCTTTCCTGGTCTGCCAAGTTTCAGTAGATAGGTCTGCCACTAGTCTTATGGGTCTCCCTTTGTAAGTTAGAAACTGTTTATCTCTAGCTGCTTTTAGAATTTTCTCTTTATCCTTGTATTTTGCCAGTTTCACTATGATATGTTGTGCAGAAGACCGATTCAAGTTACATCTGAAGGGAGTTCTCAGCTATGATTTGTTCAAGTACACCTTCAGCCCCTTTCTCTCTCTCTTCCTCTTCTGGAATCCTCTCTCTCCATTTCATTGTATCACTTAGTTCTCTAATTGTTCCCTCATTCCTGGATTTTTTATCTTTCTCAGCTTCCTCTTTTTCCATAATTTTACCTTCTAATTCACCTATTCTTTCCTCTGTCTCTTCAATCCGAGCTGTGGTCACCTCCGTTTTATTTTGCACCTCATTTATAGCATTTTTTAGCTCCTCATGACTGTTTCTTAGTCCCCTGATCTCTGTAGCAATAGATTCTCTGCTGTCCTCTATACTTTTTTCAAGCCCAGCGATTAATTTTATGACTATTATTTTAAATTCATTTTCTGTTACATTGCTTAAATCGTTTTTGATCAATTGATTAGCTGTCTCTACTTCCTGGAGCTTCTTTTGAGGAGAGTTCTTCCATTTTGTCATTTTGGGTAGTTCCTGGGGTGGCGTGGAACTGCAGGGCACTTCCCCTGTGCTGTCCGGAGTAACTTGTGTTGGTGGGCAGGGCCACAGTCAGGCCCAATGTCTGTCCCCAGCCCACCGCTGGGGCCACAGTCAGACTGGTGTGTACCTCATCTTTCCCTCTCCCAGGCACAGGACTCACTGTGGGTGGTGTGGCCCCTGTCTGGGCTGCTTGCACCCTGCCGGGATGGTGGTGCTGCTTTGATGGGATCTGGCATATTAGCCCGGGTGGATCCACAAGGTGCACAGGGGCAGGAGGGGCAGGCTCAGCTTGCTTTGCCATCTGTGGTCCCCTGTGGGAGGGGCCCTGCAGCACCGGGAGGGAGGTAGACCCATCAGAGGGATAGATCCACAGAAGCATAGCATTGGGTGTTTGCGCGGTGCAAGCAAATTTGGTGATGGGAACTGGTTCCCTTTGGGATTTCGGCTGGGGGGTGGGAGAGGGAGATGGCGCTGGCCAGTGCCTTTGTTGCCTGCTGAGCTGAGCTCTGGCTTCCAGGGCTCAGCACCTCTCCCCCCGGTATCCTCTCATCCTCCCACTCTCTGAGCAGAGCTGTTGACTTTTAACATTCCAGATGTTAAGTCCCACTGGCTGTCAGAACTCATGTAGTCCACCCCCTCTGCTTTTGTAAGTCAGACTCGGGGGCTCTACCTTGCCAGGCGGGCTGCCCCTCCACCCCCCCCCCCCCCTCCCTCCCGCCAGCCCATGGAGCACGCACCACCTCTCCACCCCTCCGCCCTTCCTACCCTCTTCCGTGGGCCTCTTGTCTACACTTGGCTCCGGAGAGTCCATTCGGCTAGTCTTCTGGCGGTTTTCTGGGCTGTTTAGGCAGATGTGGGTGGAATCAAAGTGATCAGCAGGACGAGGTGAGCCCAGCATCCTCCTACGCTGCCATCTTTCATCCCAACCACCTAGAAGATGTTAGCATCTGGACTGGTACATTGAGTAAAGAACGTTGCCTTCATCCATGGGGATGAGTATCATCCAATCCATTGAGGGCCCAAATAGGATAAAAAGGAGGAAGAAGGGTAAATTTTCTCTCTCTGCCTGAGATGGGACATCTATTTTCTTCTGCTTTCAGGCATTGGCTCTCCTGGTTCTCAGGCCTTTGGACTTGGACTGAATTATACTACCAGCTTCCCTGGTTCTCCAGTTTGCCAATTCCTATAATCTCTCTCAATCTCTCCCCCCACTCTCCCATCTGCTGACTTGTGTGTGTGTGTGTGCGTGTGCATGTGCATGTCCGTGTGTAGCGGGGCGGGGGGGGGGGGCGGGGCACGAAGCCCCTTTTGGAAGCTGTAAGCTTTTTTCTTTTTCTGATAACCTTCTTCCATATCAGTTACTTGTCTGCTCTGTCTTGCTTGTCGGTGTCTCCCGCTCTGAATTTTTCACACAGAGTTGGCCAATTATTGGGGTGCTTGGCCATCTCTTTTTGGATTCCCCACTCACAACTACTTGCCTGGATGGTGAGCTTCATTTTCCAACCCCACTCCCTGACCCCACATGGAGACCCAGTGCTGCCTCCTGTTAACCCTTACTGTCTCTACCACAAAGTTTGTAAGGATCATGACCCATTCCTGACATGATCAATCTGTTCATTAGTCAATAATTTCTTAAGACAGAAAGTCAGAAAGAGTAAAATTGTCTTCCTAGTCAAGACAATGTTGGTATAGCATTATAAAGCTCAGAAAGACCTTACAAGATGTTCAAACTTCTAAATTCCTATTGTACTTGGTTTTACCACTCTATAATCTGACTTTGTAAATATCTTCTCTCTCTCTCTTAGAGGCTAGTAACTTCAAGTTCCAAGAGCACTGGGTCTCTGTCTCATGAATCCTCTATCCAGACTGGTGCCTTGAACACCCTACTAAATTCTGATGGACTGAATGAGCCAGATGATGAACACATAAAGTCCAGGGTCACACAGCTAGTCAACGGGTGGCAGCCAGAACTCAGGTTTTTGGGTTCCTTGGATTTTCTGCGTTTCAAAAGCCAATATATAATATTGGCTTTACACTACCTGTATGTGGTTTTTTTATTGTAACTTCCTTCAAAGCATTCTAAAGGATTTTGCAGATTTCTCCCTTCCATTCATATTCCAGTGGGAAAAAAACCACTATTTAAAAAAAAAAAAAGTACTTCCCAAAGGACTCACTGAGGTAAAGAAGTCACCTCTTCACACAGCTATATTCAATTTCAAACATTTGTCCTATCTGCTTTTCAGATTAGTAGTTAGATTTCCCTAGTCCCACTCCAAGGCAAAGAAAATGCTGCGGGCTTTGTCATCAGCAAAGAAAACATGGGTAACTACTTTACAGGCAGTTGGTGTGCTTATCTTTCAGCATCTATTATGAATCTATTATGAATCAAGCTATACTGGGCATATCTGTGAAAGAGCGTGTGAAGCTTTCTTGCAGAACAAAAAACAATAACACCCATATTCATGGATTGTGATATTCTGGGATAGCCATATGTGACTTTTGTGTCTTCAAAATATTTTATTCTGTTGATACATAAAAGGTTTGAAAATGTTGTTTGCTCGGCCTCTGCTGTTCGGGGAGGCTAGCTGGCAGGCTGGATTTTTTTTTTTTTCTGCTTCATATGCAATAGCTATATGGGAAACCCCCTTCCTACATAACAAGTTAATCATCTCTTTGAGAGGGAAAATGTGTGTGCCCTGCTTTCTAGGGCCACAAAAGGCACGGGGCTTTAACACAAAGTGACTGTTCGGAAATTACAAACCTAACAGGGCTTTGCCAGTGCCCAGTGAGTGACTTTTAATGGCACCATTGAATCGAAGAGGGTTCTCCTGCCTCTGCCCTGAGTCTTGCATATCAACATAAGAATATGTTGTATCATAAAGAGAAGGAAGAGGAGCGCCTGGGTGGCTCAGTCGGTTGAGCGTCCGACTTCGGCTCAGGTCATGATCTCGAGGTTCCTGAGTTCGAGCCCCGCGTCCGGCTCTGTGCTGACACCTCGGAGCCTGGAGCCTGCTTCCGATTCTGTGTCTCCCTCTCTCTCTGCCCCTCCCCCGCTCATGCTCTGTCTCCCTCTGTCTCAAAAATAAATAAAACATTCAAAAATTTTTTTAAAAAATAAAGAGAAGGAAGATAAACGGTTATATTTTGTTTAGTAATATCTCATCTAGACACAGAAAGGATTTAGAGCACGTTATACAGAGGCTTACAGTATAAGGAGAGAAAAAGTAAAACAGGTGAAATGAATGGGGAAAGTGAAGTGAAAGGAAGATGAGGGCGGTATATGAAATTTATATGGAATTTGAGACGCAAAGTCTTAAGTCAGTGCCAGATTTTTTCAACGAAGAAATATGCATAGCTATGGCTTACTTTTGGAGTACCAAGCACACACAAATCCAGGCTTTTAAGCCAGAGAACTTATGAAGCTAATATTAACATTTCAAAAGCACTTTTCAGTTTACCAAAGAATTCATCACTACAGACATACCTCCTTTTATTGCATTTGGGTTTATTGTGCTTTACAGACAGTGAGTTGTTGTTGTTGTTGTTGTTGTTGTTTACAGATTAAAGGTTTGTGACAGCCCTGCATCAAGCAAGTCTTGTTGTGTCATTTTTCCAACAAGATTCGCTCACTTTGTGTCTCTGTGTCACATTTGTGCAACTCTCACAATATTTCAAACTGTTTCATTATTATTATATTTGTTATCATCATCTCTGATCAGCGATCCTTGAAGTGACTATTGGTAATTGTTTGGGGGCCCATGAACCACACCCATACAAGATGGCGGACTTAAAACATGTCGTGTGCACTCTGACGGCTCCACTGACTGGTTGTTTCCCCATCTCTCTCCCTCTCCTGGAACGTCCCTATCTTCTAAGACATGAGAATATTGAAATGAGGCCAATTAATAATGTTATGATGGTCTCTAAGTGTTCAAGTGGAAGAAAGGGCCACTCATCTCTCACACTAAATCAAAGGCTACAAGTGGTTACACTCAGTGAGGAAGGCGTGTCTAAAGCCAAGATGGGCCAGGGGCGCCTGGGTGGCTCAGTCGGCTGAGGGTCCGACAGCGGCTCAAGTCATGATCTCACAGCTCA
Source organism: Herpailurus yagouaroundi (assembly GCF_014898765.1). Classification (NCBI taxonomy): domain Eukaryota; kingdom Metazoa; phylum Chordata; class Mammalia; order Carnivora; family Felidae; genus Herpailurus; species Herpailurus yagouaroundi. Next base: position 9,703,234 of record NW_024412467.1, read on the forward strand.
TGGGTTTGAGCCCCACGTCGGACTCTATGCTGACAGCTCGGAGCCTGGAGCCTGCTTCCAATTCTGTGTTCCCTGTCCCTCTCTGCCCCTCTCTTGTGCGCACTATGTCTCTCTCTCAAAATAAACATTAAAAAAAACTGTTTTTAATAAAAAATAAAGCTAACATGGGCCAAAAGCTAGGCTTCTTGTGCCAAACAGTCAGCCAAGTTGTGTGTGCAGAGGAAAAGTTCTTAAAAGTGCCACTCCAGTGAACACACAAATGATAAGAAAGCAAAATAGACCCTGTTGCTCATACGGAGAAGGTTCGAGTGGTCTGGACAGATAAACCAGCCACAACATTCCCTTGAGTCAAAGCCTAACCCAGAACAAGGCCCTCACTGTCTTCACTTCTACAAAAGCTGAGAGAGGTAAGGAAGCTGCGGAAGGAACGTTTGAAGCCAGCAGAGGTTGGTTCATGAGGTTTAAGAAAGAAGCTGTCTCCATGACATCAAAATGCAAGGTGAAGCAGCCAGTGATGATGTGGAAACTACCGCAAATTATCCAGAAGATCCAGCTAAGGTGGTTAATGAAGGTGGCTACACTGAACAGATTTTCAATGTAAACAAAACAGCTTTTTATTGGCAGAAGATGCCATCGAGGCTTTCCTGACTAGAGAGGAGTAATTGGCTGGTTTCAAAGCTTCAAAGCCCAGGCTGAGGCTGACTCTCTCGTTAGGGGCTAATGAGCTGGTGACTTAAAGTTGACGCCAATGCTTATTTACCATAACAAAAATCCTAGGGCCCTTAAGAATGGTGCTAAATTTACTCTGCCTGTGCTCTAGAAACGGAACAACAAGGCCGGATGACAGCACATCTGTTTACGACATGGTTTGCTGAATAGTTTAAGCCCATTGCTGAGACCTACTGCTCAGGAAAAAAGAATGCTTTCAAAAGATCACTGCTCATTGACAGTGTGCCTGGTCACCCAAGAGCTCAGATGGAGGTGGACAAGGAGATTAATGCTGTTTCCATGCCTATTAACACAACATCCATTCTGCAGCCCAAGGATCAAGGAGCCATTTTGACTTGCAAGTCTCATTATTTAAGAAATACATTTTGTAAGGCTCCAGCTACCATAGACAGTGAGTGCTCTGATGTATCTGGCAAAGTCCATTGAAAACCTTCTGGAAAGGATTCACCATGCTACATGTCATTCAGAACACTCATCATTCATTGGAAGAGGCTAAAATATCAACATGAACAGGAATTTTGGAAGAAGTTGATTCCAACCCTCATGGATGACTTTGAGGGGTTTGGGGCTCCAGAGGAGGAAGTGGCTGAATTCAGTGAATTCAGTGACCTGAATTCAGCTCAACACCTTGAATAGAGTAGGCAGATGTGGTGGAAACAGCAAGAAAACTAGAGTTAGAAGTGAAGCCTGACGATGGGGTGGAATGGCAGCCACCTCATGATCAAACCTGAAGGGATACGGATGTGCTTCTTAGGGATGAAAAAGAATGTGATTTCTTGCAATTGAATCTACTCCCGGTGACGATGCTGTGGAGACTGTTGAAAGGACAACAAGGGATTAGACTATTCCATAAACTCGGTTGGAGAAAGCAGCAACAGGGTCTGAGAGGATGAACTCCAATTCCGAAAGAAGTTCTACCATAGGTACGATGCCATCAAACGGCATCACAAGCTACAGAGAGATCGTGAAAGGAAAAGTAGATGAGCTAATGGACGTGGCACACTTCACTGTTGTCTTATTTTAAGAACTTGGAACAGCCACCCTGACCAGTCAGTACCCATCAACACTGAGGCAAGACCTCCCACCGGCAGAGAGATTGTGACCTGCTGAAAGTTCAGATGATATTTAGCATTTTTTAGCAGTAAAGTATTTTTTAATACGTACATTTTTTAGAGACGATGCTATTGCACACTTAATAGACTACAGTATAGTGTGAACAGAACTTTTATGTGCACTGGGAAACCAAAAAATTCATCAGACTTGCTTTATTGCAATATTGGCTTCATTGCAGTGGTCTAGAGCCCAACCCACAGTATCTCTGAGGCATGCCTGTATATTCCTATTTAGTGGTGCTTTTGCATTTATAATACTTTCATGTTGGGGGGACTGGGTGGCTAAATCGGTTGAGTGCCTGACTCTTGATTTTAGCTCGGGTCATGATCTCAGGGTTCGTGAGATGGAACACCATGTCAGGCTCTGCACTGACGCGTGGAGCCTGCCTGGGATTCTCTCTCTCTCCCTCTCTCTCTACCTGTCCCCTCCCCAAAATAAATAAATAAACATTTAAAAAATGCATTCATGTTGATGTAGATAAAAGTTCAGTTTATCTGTATATGCCATCTCGAATCCTTTCTAAGACAAATGTGAGTAAATCATTTCTATTGCAAAGGACACGAGGGTACCATATGTATCCACAACTACCTTAGAGATATTTAACCAAAAACATGTATTATATGCAAGCAACAGTGATAACAACAGCATATACCTCACGCATAAGGCCAGGATCCCGTGTTCCAATCGACTTCAAGAGGAAATCACACATCTGTAGGTTCTCATCTTAGCTCCTTTATCATCCCCTAAAAAATTCCCATTATATTGCTTACTAAGCTATAACCTCCTAGAGGTTTCAAGGAGCCATTATTATCTGTTTATCTGTTTGACCAGATAGCACCCAGCTCAACACCTTGAATAGAGTAGGCACCTAAAATATGTCCTGAACGTCGCATGGGGGAAGGAGGGAACAAATTTCTTACTGATTTCTCAAGCCACAGTCCTTACAGATCAGAACAAGATTCAGATTCTTTCACACATTTCAGCCCAGCGGTAGATTCATGTCGGGCTCCTGCTCTGGGGCAGCAGGGCTGGGGCTACCGGCAGCTCGGCTGTGGCTTGTAAGGGCAGGGACAGGTGGAAAAGGTAGGGAGATGGGGCAAAAAAAAAAGAGGCAGTGGCTGGGTAAGAAAGAGGTGACACAGCCCGTCCTGAACTAAAAAAGAGAAGAGGGTCAGATACAAACAATAAACCATAGTCACTGCCACGAATGGTCTCAAGGCAAGTAGGAGCTGCTGCCCTTTGACCCTTCCATCTTTATTTCTCCAGAAGCCATACTCTGTGGGGTTTCTCCCCCTTCACGACTGCTGTTGACATTCATTCTAATCATGAATTTCAGAGCTGTTGCCAAAGATTGATTAAAGAGACCTAACACAGAAGTTTCCAGAATCGTCCTGGATACTAAAACCCCCTGAGGTCAGTCCTCCTATGTATTCCCTTCTAGCTATTTTTTACCATCTGATTTGCCAGTCATTTCCTTGACGCTGTGTGTGTGTGTGTGTGTGTGTGTGTGTGTGTCTGTGTGCGTGTGAAAACAACCTTCTTCAACTAAAAGAACGCTTCCTTTTTGAGTTTTTACGAAGTCCAAATAAATTCTGAATTTGAGAGTCAGATCTTTAAGAACGCTCTGGGCTATTCTTCAAAGGTAGTTCTTAAAATAGATTGAAAATAATGTGGTCAAGTTGAAAGGAAAGCACTAAAGTTTTGCTTTTAAAATAACTAGCATGCTCTTGAGTCACTTCTTAGTTTTCATGTAAAATCCTTGAACGGCTAAATCCCCCCCAAAAAAACAAAAAACAAAAAACAAAACCAAACAAACAAAAACCTGTGCCTTTAAATTTTTTCCTGCTTGAAGTTTGGGGTTTTTTTTTTTTTTTGTAATTTATTTTTGCATTTATTGTTGGATAATGATGTACTACAGAAATATATAAAACACAAGCTGTCTCTTATTCTGTTTGGTGATAAAATGCTCAATTAAAAACAGGTTATGTTGCTTGCCCTTGGCATCCTGCGCTGATATCGTATTGTTCAGAATAGCACATGTCACCCTAAATAATTTCACATGCATCTGTTTTATTAGTAGGTGCCAATTAAACATGCATCTTGTGGAGTGACTTTACATAAGATCATTTTGCAGTTTCCTGTGTTATTTATGCAACACTTTGGGATCTGTGGGTCACAAATCCTACTATAAACTTTTTCTCCTAAAATTATTAATGAAAAGTAAAGTCCCTCTCTAATAGTATTCTTCCAGACATGCTTGGAAATATATTCCAGTGCAAAATTTAAAACAAACAAAAGCGTGTTACTAATAGACACCGTGTTATCTATCTCCCAGAAGATTTACAAGCCACCACAAATGTTCATTATTAGAGAATAACGCTCTCTTTTCAGTGAAGGTCCATGACTCCTTCCCGATATCCATCCAGTCTTCTCATTGGGGCCAAAATATCCACGCAAGTCATGGGCAATACGAAGATGGCCGAAGGTGAGCTTGTGTGGTGCGGGAACTGCCTCGGCCAGGGCTCTGAGTCAGCCGACAGATCATATGCACTGATCCAGTCTGGCCAGCATACTTCCTCTGTCTCTGGCCTCTTTCCAGATGTGTGTCAAAACTTCAAATCCGTAGCCATTAATTTTTTCAGAAATGGTCACCATCTTCTTCCGTTTTCCAGTCCGTGTGATACCTCCATGGTGGTCACATGATTCGAGTGAATCATTCTAGAGCTATTTGCATGTAGGAGGGTTTGAGAACTTTAGGCAAAGCCCTGGACCGCTCTGGGGCTTGCTTGCTTTTCTGAAAAGAAAACAAATCAGCCTCTCTCAGAACTCTATGTCCATAAACTGGAAAAAAAAATGCGTCAGGGACATGTGCCTGTGACCCTCTTGATTCATAACCTGTATTAGTATATAAAAGGTTCTTAAGAAGTCCTACAGCAAAGAAACCCTTTTGGCTTTGCTTACTTAATGTCCCACAAATCATTCGGTCTCAGAACCTTTCTTCTGATAATATGTGTGCCAGCTTCAGAACCAGCGAGAAAACGTGTTGAGAATGCCACGCGAGGCCATCTTTAGAAGACTGTTCTAACCGTAAGGGACACTGTGATTCCCTTCTGTTATTCGGCTCTTCCTCTTACAAAAGATTTGAATGCTTAGGTCTCAGCTCAATTAAACTAAATGTTAACTCTGTAGAGCCAGCAGTGGGGGAAAAAAAAATGTTTTTAAGTGGCTTGAGCTTGAATCTGGGCAGTGGATCTGCCCACCAGTCCTATAGTTCACAGCATTGACCATACTCACACTGCAGAATACAGCGCGTTAAATCTCTCAAAGAGTGACTAATACGCCACTGTGATAGGACAGACGCTTGGGGTTTTAGCCAAATCTTGTAAATTTAGCGAAGAATATCAGAGCAACTCCTTCTGTTACCCTAAATGTCACGGACTCTTACATTTTCATGAAGAACACGCAGGTCTTGGTTTTAAAGGTCTTACATGAGCACTTTCATTGAAAATCATAAGGTCTGCCTACATTGAGGAAATGAATACTGTAGTTAGCCTATCCAGAAAGTTCCAGCAGGCACTGGGTATTTCAGCGGGGGATGAGGGGGGCTGATTAGATCAAACCTCAGCACTCTGAGAGCTCCAGTTTGCAGATTTCAGAACCAATATGACTTCTTTCCCCCACAACCAATTTTTAAATATAACATGTATTTTCTTGCTCTGCTGTTTGGAATTGACCTCCGTAAACTATGAGACCCCAAAAGCACGACCGAGCGTGAAGGTTGTTCTCCATGTTTTGCCCCAAATACTTCACTACACCAGCATAATCTAATTACTTCCTCTTCTAAGTAATCATTTCCTATTTCGGAATAGAGACTATTTAATTCTTGCCATAGTTTTATTCCAACATGAAGTCCGTGAGACAGTTCTGCGGAAGGCGAACTTAGTTTTGAGGAGTCCATATGCCTAGCACCTCATGTCTCCCTGATTGTTGGTGCCTTGGTCCACCTGGTTCCAGTTTATTCGTTGAGTTCTATCCTCTTGCCTTTGTTTTGATTTCTAACTGTGTTGTGCTCCTGGCAACTCAACTCTTTTCAGAGAAACAACCTTCCGTGATTGTTTCTCCCTTGCCTTGGCTCACCTAGATCTGGCCTCCCATCCTGAATCCAACTACAGTGATAGCACAATACTATACCAATGGGTCCATTTAGGTGCTCTGGGGCATAGACAGAGAACAAAGAGTGTTGAGTGCCCACAAATAACTAAGTATGTAGCAGCTGGGCTGAGTCATTTTGCAATTAAATGGCCACATTTGAGTAACACTTGTGCAAGCCTCTTGGGTACAGTTTCATGAACTTGCCTTCAGTGTGAACTTGAGCCACCATGGATTGCTCAACTCAGTGCTCATCTTCAGGAAGCCTTGCCTGACTGCCTGAGCCCAAAGAGGCTCTCTTTTTTTGAATTTATACAGCTCTAATGGTCTGCACCAAGTGCCAGGAACTTACCATTGTCTGGCGCTGAATTACCTGCTCATCTCTTTGGCTCTCCCTTTACACAGGTATAGGCTTGTAAACTAGATGAGGAGTGTATCTAAAAAAGTTTTATATCTCCCACATTACGTCGTATAAAAGAACGAGATAATCCCATAGTTCCATCAATTAGTGCAATATGGGGCAATGAGATATCTGAGTAAACTGGAAGTTGAGAAAGAACATGTCTGTTGCGCGGGATTAATGGAAAAGGAAGAAGAAGGCATTTAGAGGCAGCGTAAAGAAGCTAAAAGGGAAGTTCCACTTTCTGTTCCTGAGAGTCTTGTTTAAACTGAACCCTTCCATTGTCTTTGTCCCACAAGGTTTTCAGAATTGCCTTCCTCTTTACATAATTACCTATACTAAACAGATTAAACAATAACAGACTTCCAAGACTTCCTAACGCCCCCATAAAACAAGCACAACAGGGGCCCCAGGAATTAAGATTTAGAGCCTCCTTCCCCTCTGACAGCTCATGAAATGCTCAACTAAGGTGAGAAGAAAACTCTGCCAAAAAATCCTGCCTCGTTTCCCTAATTCAACGCAAGCCTCAACAGCCTTTGGGAAGCAAAGACTCGTGTTCCAAGGAGCACAATGCCCCACTTAGAATGGTTGCAAAGTCAGAGGCGCCTGGGTGGCTCAGTCGGTTTAGCTTCTGACTTCAGCTCAGGTCATGATCTCGTGGTTCGTGAGTTTGGGCCCCGCGTCGGGCTCTGTGCTGACAGTGTGGAGCCTGCTTGGGATTCTCTCCCTCTCAAAATAAATAAATTCACTTAAGAAAAAAAAAAAAAGACGGGCGCCTGGGTGGCTCAGTCGGTTAAGCATCTGATTTCAGCTCAGGTCATGATCTCACGGTTCGTGAGTTTGAGCCCCACGTCGGGCTCTGTGCTGACAGCTCAGGGCCTGGACCCTGCTTCGGATTCTGGGTCTCCCTCTCTCTCTGCCCCTCCCCTGTTCATGCTCTGTCTCTCTCTGTCTCAAAAATAAATAAACATTAGGAAAAAAAAAGAATGGTTGCAAAGTCAAAAATGCTCTTCTCATTATCACACACAGTCATTTGGTTTTTCTTTGAAATAATTTATGCCTCGGAGTGATTAGTTTGCCTTCTTTACATATTCATATCTTTTTGTTAATCTATTATTATGTAGCTCTGCCTTTACCGGTTTGAAAAAAAAAATCATTTTTAGGAGGACAAGTGCTGGTTTCTTAGTGGCAATATTTGATTAACCGCAATAAATGATTCAGCAGATTGTTTGCCTTTAAAGATAGAAATGTAAATGTGGGGGAGAGTTTTCTTTCCAAAATAATTACAGTGGTGCCCAGGCAATTTAGTAAGCCAAAATACTCCCAAACAGCCAGGCCCAGACTCCATTGGGGATCTGGTTGCGGACTAATAAAGAACTCATCAGCTTACTTTTAGACTGATAGCTGTATGCTGTCTAATTGCAAATGAGTAACTGTAAATGTCCCACTCCTCAGAAGCTAGGACAATTTCCTTTAGTCTGTAATTATAAACAGGGGCAAATGAAGGTCCATCTAATATGATATTAAGAAAGAATCCAAGAAAAGAACTGGTAGCATGACGAACTCAACTCAAAACCATATCAGATAGGTAGGCCTACGGGGGCCGGAGGGGAGGGGGGATCCAAAGGCCTCTAAGGATTTACAGTTACCTATGGCTGCAGAAATTATCGAATTCAACACAAGAGGATGCCCCGGAGGTAAGATACATTTTTCTGTAATTGTTGGTCTGCTATCTGTGTTCTCACACTTGCCGCAGAATAATTGTACATTATTCTGAGGTTCTTATTCTGAACAACGAGGACACAAGTGTGTTCCCTGTCCACCCAGAAACATAGCCGTGTGATAATTTTGCAACTGTCTCTGGGTCCCGAAGCGCTGTCTGCCACTGACAAGACAAGGCTAGGGAAGACCTCCCTCAAGGTTTCCTGCCTCTGTTCACAGACGTTGCCGTAGACTTCTGTCCGTCCCTGCATTCCACGCTAGCCATGTGCCGCCCAAACCCAGTTACAGACTCTGCCTCTGATGAGGTCCTCCTCCTGTCCTTTCAACATGATCTTTTCCAGAGTACTTTGGAACTCCCCAAGATGGCCTTCGTCCGAAATGTAGTGTCCAGTTCCTTTTCGAACCACACCCAGGAGTCCTAGACTAGACCAGTACAATGCGTGCTCAACCCCTCGTCCTAAAACTCTGACAAGGACACAGCCTCAGGCTTTGGCTCGCCTAGAAGGGAGTTAAGAGCAGGTGATATGTAAAGGGGATGAAGACCGACCATATGATTCTAATCTGTTGTAAAGTAGCCACTGCCAAGGTCATTTTCCTTGATTATCCATGTGGTCCTTACGGCTTGTGCAATAATGGAGTATTCACTGAACCTTCTGAGGCAACCTGTTCTAACTTTGGATAGCTCCATTGATTGAACTAGAACGTGGGTCCCAATGTGGTCCAAGTGCTACTCCATGCTGCCATACAGAAGTCTCAACACTTCTGCATAATAATTATATATATATATATTTAAAAACATTTCCAGGGTGCCTGGGTGTTTCAGTTGGTTGAGTGTCCAACTCTTGATTTCAGCTCAGGTCATGATCCCTCCCAGGGTCGTGGGATCAAAGATTCTCTCTCTCTCCCTCTACCCTTCTCCCCACTCACATTCTCTCTCTCTCTGTCTTTAAAATAAAATTTAAAAAAATAAAGACATTTCCTGTTCTGCCACAAAAAATCTGTTTTGCCCTATTGTTTCTTGTAGATATATTGCCTAATTCTGCACTGCCTGGTTTTCTTCTCTCTAAACACATTCAGTTTTCTTGGCTTGATTGTAATACGAATAATAATGGCTAATATCAATATTCAGCTAATAATCTGCCAACTCCTCAACAAGATTATGATGAGTGATTTTGTGAAGGTCCAAATACAGACTAAGAACGAAAGTCCAAAAGTCTATCTTATTTCCTTATCTGCAAGCCTAATACATTATCAACGAGAGAAATCAATTGTCTTTGCCATGATTTGTTCTCGGTGAATCAGTGCTAGTTCCTGGTGATCACAGCTTTTTCTGTAAATAACCTATTTTAGCATCTTGGCCAGAATTCACTTTCATTCCCTTTCTGGAAATCAGAACGGCTTCTCAGTCTTTGAACATTCCTCGTTCTCTCTAATTCTTCACAGATTAATGACAATGTCCCAGCGATCTCTTTCACAACGTTGCTCATTTAAATCTCTCGATAAGAGGGGCGCCTGGGTGGCGCAGTCGGTTAAGCGTCCGACTTCAGCCAGGTCATGATCTCGCGGTCCGGGAGTTCGAGCCCCGCGTCGGGCTCTGGGCTGATGGCTTAGAGCCTGGAGCCTGTTTCCGATTCTGTGTCTCCCTCTCTCTCTGCCCCTCCCCTGTTCATGCTCTGTCTCTCTCTGTCGCAAAAATAAATAAATGTTGAAAAAAAAAATTTAAATCTCTCGATAAGACATGAAGGGAGGAACACCACTTGGGTTGAAGAATACATTCATCTAACTACATCCAGTCTGGCATAGTCACTTCTTTCTGTGTATGCACACCTGCTATTTCTGAGGTCCCAGAGTTCTCTCCAGAGGGAGGCTGGTGAGTTGAGACAGTAGCTTCTACTATCATGGAAAAGCCAGAATCCACAACCCTCTTTGTTCATGCAAGGTCCAAAAGAGCGTGCATTCTTTCCTGGTAGACTTGGGTCCACAGCGGGTGTAGAAGGGAAAAAAAAATCATGGGCAGAATCAAGAGGGATAAGCAAGTAAACGGGGGATGAAATGAATGAAAATTAGAACCTGTGCTTTAAAAATTTCCCAATGTGCAGCACCTCTAAAAAGAGAACTGTATTTGTCTCCGTATTTCTCCACTTTGGTTTGGCATAACCTGCAACATCTCTTCTCCGAGGGAGAAGACAAGTGTCTGCTCGTCTGGATTAAGACGCATTAACAGGGGAAGCATATGGTCATTTACACAGCGCTCGTTCCCACACCGTGCCAAGGTTAACAAATTAATAAAGAGGAACCGCGCTGCATGAATGTTGAACCTTATTAAGCATGAGATCATCCCTCCGAGCCATCTTTATTTTACAAGAATCTCAGTGAAAGAAATTCAAGCCCCGCTTCCATACATACGCACTGAAAATCATTCCTATAATAGCTGATCATACTTTTGTGGACACACGGCAACAGTTTTGTTTTGGGGGGGGGTTGTTTTTTTTTGTTTTGTTTTTGTTGTTTTTGTTGTTTTTTTTTTTTTTTTTTACTGGGAGGTTGGAAAGACAGATTCTGTTCTCAAAGAGTTTTATTGAGATGGTATTGGAAGGAACAGTGTTATTTATTTAAGTACTGCATTGCATTTTCCTTTGTTCTTCCAACAGGTTAGTAATTACAGAAGTAGCGATTAGCGTTGACAGAGAGTACACAAAACGATAAATGGATACTGTGCGCGGTGGAGGGGCTCTGTGGTGGCAAGCTTATAATTTTCAGTCGGAGCTAATTATCTTTATTATACTGCATGACTCTTTTTTCGTGAATTATGAGTGGAAAAGTGCTGAATAGAATTTTTTTTCCAAAGTGCCCCGAACTGTTCAGGGAAATGGAAATCGCAAACAATGAAAAGCTTGTTAGACAATGAGAGCGATCATCTATAAAGGGATTCTGAAGGAACTTCCCTTTTCCTGCACTATAGAAATGTAAAGTGCTTATCAGAAAATGATCTGGGGTTTGTTGTTGTTGTCGTTGTTGTTGCTGTTCCCGTTTCGCCACGGGGGACAATAAGAGAGAATGAGGGAGACTCGGTCCCAGCCTCAAGCAAACCAGCAGGAAGAAAGATAGAAAGGCTTGAATATTTGCACAGGACCGGGAAAGGGGTAGGTAGGAGGCTGTGTGTAGACACACAGGGGCACAATGAATTTGAGGTAACCTGCCTATCCAGGCAGTTCAGTCCCCAGAGGCCGGAGGGCTCAGTGTGAGGAAAGGCACAGAGATTCTGCCTGGTCCCAGCGCCACCTGGGAACAGATCTGAGCCGAGAGACTTTTAATTTTCAACGCAGTTACTACAATCCTTTCTCTGTTTTCCCTTCTCCATTGCCCCCCTCCATTATAGGGATGCATATGAGCAAAATTCCACAGATGGTGCATGCTTTTATGAGCTCAGTCCTGAAATTTGGTTTGAAATTTCCCCAGTGTCCTCTGTGCTTCTGTCTTTGCAACAGATGCACTTAAATGTTAGCAATTTATTTGTGGCCTGTGCTACAACCAGAGCTGAAGAGGGGAGAAAGGACTGTCACAGGAGGAGAAGCTGAGGGACCAGCACGGCGTGGTGATCCGTAGCCCAACTGCCGCAGAGGCAGGAGGAGGGCTTGGTTTCTGCGGGCACAGCCAGTAAGCCACACAAAAATCAATTTCGTCTTCCCCTCCGCTTCGAGCCTGTTCTATGAATAAGACGTTCAATCCAATTATTCTCGAGGAAGTTCTCTGCTTTCTTTAGTCTATCTTGCTTCATTTTCCCACATGACAACGTCTCATTTTCTGTTGTTACCATTTAGCATGCCTCCAGATTTCAGACGGACAGGATGGAGAGAAGTTCATGGGAGTCCAGGAGGAGGCAGATTCTTTTTAAGGACAACGGGAGCTCTGTAAGGTGACACCATCTAAGAATACAACGCTGGTTCCAGGGTAACATGTGAGTCAACCCTTTTATTTAGTATGTCAACAGTTCTATGCTCATTTAGCGGTACTGAAATATTCTCCAGCAGAAAGTTATGGGCTTTCTGTGTGGGTTTAGAAATGTCAGCCCAGATAAGCAGGCAATTAACAAGAGCATAATGTTATCTTCCGCTAAAGCAATCATCTCACATGTGGTTAGGAAGGTGCTACACAATCTCCCAAATAGGAACATGCACTAGTAAAACATAATTAAGGCTGGTAGAATATACTGGGGAAGAAGCCACTTCCGTTGTGTCACTGGGATAAAATTCCACGTATGCTTGTTATATTATTACATAGGTCAGATATGCCACTGGCCGAACTGTCCAGATTCCGTTCCCGGTCGAACGGTAGTGGGAAAGCCGCTCACCACCTGCCATCCCCGATACAAAGCGAATCTTGTCACCCTCTTTGTAGGTTTAGTTCACCTTTTCCAAAAGGCTCTTCGCTAAAATGAAGATATTCCGATGTCCCGAAGTCCACGTTTTTAATTCTCGTTCCCTCTGATGAGTTAGGCTGGGTGGGACGTTCCTCTAATTTAACAGCCAGCGCTGCGACTTTGCCCCTGCCCTTGGCTTCTCTGATGACCTAGGGAGTGATTTAAATCTAAGCCTCCACACCCTCCTCCATAAAACGGGGACACGAATAGGACTTCATTTAAGTTCCTTAAACCACCGGGCTGAAATGTGGCGCACACGCCTTCAGCAAGAAGCGACACTGGCACCCAGTGTCTACGTACACGCAAACTAGGTGGCCTTAGTTGCCTGACATGTCTGGCCTCCAGTGGCCTGGTTGCTAAGCACGAAGTTTTAGAGCACGCACACACTCACTTGATCAAGCTGGAGAAAATTACTTTTCAAAGGAATTCCATTAGATAATTAATAAAAAGCTTAGTCTCTGGCATTCTAAGAGCTCGTAATAAATGTTATTTATACTATGGATAATAATTTGTATTATTATCACTACTGTTTTACATAACTAATAACATTTATACTTAAATAACCAATATATATTCAGTGAATGTGTATTTAAATAATTACGTAATAATTATATGCAAAGAATTAAATATATGCTTAAATAGTAATTTAATCGTGTTATTTATAATTATTATGACTTTATATGCACCACGGTCATTTACAATATAACAAGGTGCATTACGGAATCATGCCAATATTATACTCCTGTATTATAAAAAGATAATGCACCCAGCTCTAGTCCTCATCATCTGCAAAATGTTAAGTAGAGAGCGTCGATATGACTATCCGCATGCAATGAGTTCCACACGGAGAATGACTTTTCTAAAATCCAGATCTGAACAGATCACTCAGCTGCTTAAAACCTTCAACGGCTCCCACCGTTCTTTCGTTAAACCCCAAACCTCCCAGTGAGACTTCAGGAGGCCCTCGTGACTAACCGCTAACCGGGTCTTGCCTCCAAGCATGGGCTCCCTGAGCGCAACATCCTTCCTTCCCCTCAGACACCCCAACAGCTAACACCTACACAGCCTTCTGATAGGACTTTTCTCCCGGCAGTCTTCCCAGTTCTGCACACCAGAGTTGGGTGTACCTCTGGTCTGATCTTACAGCACTGTGGAAGGTTTTTATGCTTGCGTTGTTGTTTGCGGTCAAAGAATTCTTTAGAATCGCCTCTTCTCCCTCTCTAGCCTTAGAGCTCTGTGAGGGACTGTGAGCATTGAGTTCACCACCCTGTGAGGGCTGTGCACTTACGTTTCATTTACATAACAAATTTTCTTGAGTCTCTACATATGCAACGCTAAATCCTGCCTCCCCTGTAATGTGAGCTGTGTGGCTCAACTGGATTAGTAATTTAAAATTAGATTTAGCCTAATACACATACATACCATTCTCCTCGGACTGGCTTATTCTATTACCTTATGGCATTAGGAAATTCTAGGTGGAGGTCAAGGTTGGGGACATCTGCCAATAACTTCACACAAGTCAGTTTTTACCATGAGCCACAACGTGCCTTTGTGGGTGGGGCCAATGAGACACAATCTGGTGAGGGCTGTGGGAGTCATCCTAATGCTCATTAATTCATTGGGGCCCTATGGGAGGAGAATGAAACCCCTCCCACCAAGCCCCGGGGGTGGGGGGGGGTGGGATATCTCTGACAGACTTTGCGGGTTGACAGGTGTCAGCTTTAAGCTTCCACGCTCCCCCCCCCCCCCAGACATCCCACCCTCACTTCCCAGTTAAGTGTGGGAAGCCAGCTTCCTGGAATTCCAGAACGCAGGAGCAAAGAGAGCTGGGCCTCCATACAGATTTTGCAAGGCTGCTGATCCTCAGAGGGTGTTCTGGGTTGTCAGGCAATTCTGGCAAATGGGTGCCGTTCCCCACTACATTTCAACACCTGAAGTTCAGATTTTCTGATTAAGGGAAGGAGGCTTTGTGTTACTTGTTGACAGTTATGAGCTATACTCGTGTTTAAATCTCCCTGCAAACTGTATCTGTTATGCCAGAATAAATCTGCAAAGGTTTACAGCCCGCTCTTGAAGAGTAACTCCTGACGTTACTAGATTTTTAAACAGCTGTGATGTGGTGCTCATAGATGTAGGGCACATAAATCCGCAGACATTCATAGATTTTGCTAAGTATGCACCTCAACTGTGAAAATGAGAGGGACCAATCTTGTTTATGCTCCTAGCTTATTGTTTGCTTGGCTAAAAGTCAGGTTGCCGTCAACCGAGAGGACAGAACATGAGTCAATGGCTAAGAAAACTTAAAAGGCTTAGATACAGCTGCTTTTAGCTTTCTAAATTGCTGGCGCCCACTTAAAATAACAGATACGCTAATATTTCCCCTGTGTTCCACAAATGCTAAGGGCAGTGGAAAGCTGATCTTCTCATATTTCTTAACAGTTTTAGTTCAATTATGACCCTGCCTTGCAAATGCTAAGGTCTGCTGGAGCTTTTTACTATAATTATTTTGCTACTGGTCGAAACAGACATGAAATCAGTCAATGGAAGAAGCCCGCCCTCCTTTTCCAAGACTGGGAGGCTCTGCTAATTTCTCCAACAGGGCAGATTAATTATATTAATGTGTCAACGTAATTATGATAAGGATATGAATAAAATGAATGTATAGGAATAAAATGTATTTGCCTGTGTAACTGTTGAATTCTGCCCTCGGGGAAAAGAAGTCTGGTGTTTATGTTTAGTGATTTTTTTAAACTCCAATCTGTCAGAAGCAATGATCATACTGTTACAGTTAAAATGCTATTCCCTTTCAGACAGACAAGCAGAAAAGCCATGTATGTCCCAGAATATCTCCACCAGGGGCATGTCCACGTTGGCAGGAAAGGTCAAATAGATAGTGTTAAGGTCATTAGTAGGGTTATAAAATCACAAGCTTCTCCAGATCTTCTCCATGATCTTACTCTTCGGGCAAGTGCCCGATCAATGCCCCATGGTGAGACAGCCACGCAGGACTGGAAGAGTGTGGTTAGATTGTAAACTTGGCTGCTTCTGGGTAGTGGTAATGTAGGATTCCATGTATGCTGCCTGGCCTCATAAACAAAGGCGAGCAAAGGTCTGCCTGCTGGAGGAGTGAGTGCCCCGCCTTGTAGATCCCCCCAGTGACTTGAGTGACTTTAGCTCTCTGAATGGAGTCATTACGCTCAGGCAATGCCCCGATGGCGCACACTACCTGCCTTGAACGTTCTTTTTTATGTCCTTTTAGTTACTGGTCTTCCTGACGTTTTTCCTATTCGATCTGCTCTCACGTCCCTTTTTAAAAAAGATTTTTATTTTATTGTGATAAGAATACTCAACATGAGACCTACCCTCTTGACAGATCTTTAAGTGTATGATGCTCACACCGCTAGGCACAGTGTCATAGGGCAGATCTCCACAATTCATTCACCTTGCATTACTGAAGCTTTACGCCCACCGATTACCACCTTCCCGTGTCCTTCTCCACTTCGCCCCCAGCATCCACACTTCGCTCTCTGCTTCTCCGGGTTGGACCAGCTCATTTTATTTTTATCTATTTATTGTTTTCACTCTTTCACTTCGATAGAGAGCGTGAGCGGGGATGGGGCAAGAGAGAGGGAGGTGGGGGAACTGAGGGGGGCTCCACGCTGACAGCAGCGAGCCCAACGCGGGGCTCGAACTCACGGACGCCGAGATCGTGACCTGAGCTGAAGTCGGACGCTCAACTGACTGAGCCACCCCAGGCGCCCCTGGGTTTGACTATTTTAGTTACCTTATATGAGTGCAATTACGCAGTATTTGTCCTCCTTGGTGGCTTTCCTCCTCCTTCTGACCCAGCAACCTTAAGTCCGTAGGTGAGAGAGGTAGTAGACAGTAAGGTGAGCTCCAAAATCTGAGAGGCACTCGAGCAGTGATTTGTTGTGGGGAGTTGGGTTTCACATTCCTCTCTGAAACACGCATCACCATCTCCTGAAGCAGCTATTCCAGTGAGCACCGGCCTTTGCTGACCCAGGATTCTGCATGACCAAAGGGTCTTTGAACCTTAAAACCAGGGTTGTCTATGGAACTATTAAAGACTTCCGAGACTTCTTTACAAGACTGAAATTACATCCTTGGTTCTCTAAATTGCTCTGTTTTGTTGGCTAGAAAATAGTTCCGTGATGGATCTGTTGTTTGGATCAAACACAGGTCTCTTCCTAGCAAAACTCTGGTTCCATTACAGGGGGACTTCATTATGTATCTCCATATTCTGGAAATAGAGGGCTTAGTTTTGTTTGTTGGTCTTGTGTTTTGATTGAGTGATGATAGCCTTTTACCTGAAGTTCCAGATTTACTTGAAGATTTTGAAATAAAATTAAAATAAATTTGCATGAGACTTTTGGTTTGGTTTTGTAATTTTTGGTCTGGTGAATTTTTTTTTTTTTCTAACTTGCCATGACCAACAGCCTCAGTCAATTATGGCTGTTGGTTTGTGTGGTGGGGTGTGGTTTGGGAGTGAGTCCTTTGGACTTTTACTCTACATACATCTCACTAAAACCATGACAAATAAGCCATTGGTTAAGTTATAAACATTTTGAACCACAATATTCTGAAATTAATAAAATACTAATTCATAAAAATGTATATTACAAACATCAAATTAACTTTTTTTTATATAGCACCATAGATTTATTAACTTTGAAAAAGCACCTAAGGGGCGCCTGGGTGGCGCAGTCGGTTAAGTGTCCGACTTCAGCCAGGTCACGATCCGCAGTCCGTGGGTTCAAGCCCCGCGTCAGGCTCTGGGCTGATGGCTCAGAGCCTGGAGCCTGTTTCCCATTCTGTGTCTCCCTCTCTCTCTGCCCCTCCCCCGTTCATGCTCTGTCTCTCTCTGTCCCAAAAATAAATAAACGTTGAAAAAAAATTTTTGAAAAAAGGAAAAGCACCTAAACGTTGTTTTGTTTTTATTGAGGTACAACTGACATAGAACATAATATTAGTACAATATAATGATTCGATATTTGTATTTGATATTATATTGCAGATGTAATGAATCAATATTATATTGCCAAATAATTAGCACAATAAGTCCAGCTGACATTTATCACCATACATAGTTACCAAAAAAAAAAAAAAATCTTTTTCTTGTAATGAGGACTTTAAAGATCTACTCTCTTAGTGACTTTCAAAAACGCAAGGCAGCATTATTTCCCACAGAAATGGGTAAATGCTGGCCGTTTCAAAGTGATCCCAGTTGAAGAAATAGATTCAGTAAATGGGATACTGTTTATCCTGTAATAATATTAACATAATACTTATGTGTATTTTAAGCACTGAGTAAAATAATCTTCTGGTCTCTCATCATCACAGAAAATCAGCTGAGTCCCTGAGGGGAAAGTATTATAACCACCGCGGGGGGGGGGGGGGGGGGGGGGGG
>NW_024412467.1:9721294-9797436 GCF_014898765.1 Herpailurus yagouaroundi
CGCCCGAGACACACACACACACACACACAGTGCATCTCTGGACAGTAGCCCAAAGGCATCTCTAAAGGTACTTAGCGCTAATTAGCAGTTTCTATAAAGATCCTTATTTATGGAATTACTTACAGGGAGTCAGGCGTGTCTTAAAAGGGTACTGAGTATTCTTTAGTAGCTCATAGAGAAATGTTAGCTGCCTTTTAAAGATAACTTCTATTTTAAAAGAAACAAACAGGTATACCTGGGTGGCTCAGGCAGTTACGTGTGGGACTGTTGGTTTCGGCTCAGGTCGTAATCTGACCGTTTTGTGAGTTCAAGCCCTGCGTCTGGCTCTGTGCTGGCAGCGTGGAGCATGCTGGGGATTCTCTCTCTCTGTCTCTCTCTCTCTCCTTTTCTCTGCCCCCCCCCACTTGTGTGCGTTCTCTCTCTCTCTCTGTCTCTCTCAAAATAAATAAGATAAAAAAAGTAAAAGAAGAAACAAACAGTGGGAATATCTACAAAAATTTCTGAAAAATATGTATATGTTTAAAAACCCAACATGTAAGTTTATTAATAGCAGTGATGTAAGAATGGGACTCAGATTAAAGAGAATTATACTCTGTCCTTGTCCCGTCAGGAACTGTTGTGACATGTGCACTCAATCTCAGGTTTTTGAGCCTCATTTTCCTTCCTGGAAGAGGGAGATAACATTTTCCAGCCTCCTGGGGTTATTAGAAGGCCAAAATGTGAGGATTCATATGAAGCACTTTGAAAAGTTGAGGTCGCCGAGTAAATGCAGTATCTCATTATAAAAATAATCCATACTCTGAAGTGTCTGAAGTCATTGAAAAATAAACAGATTCTTTGTAAAAATAATATGCCTAGAAAGGTCAGGCAATAAGTTCTACGGCTGTACATGTTCTTTAAAAATACAGACTCTCTGCCATTTTTTGATATGAGAGAGTGGGGCATCTCTCCAACTCCACCATGACCTCTTGAAAAATGCCTGGCGTTCCCAGGATTCACTGCAGTGAATGGTTTAAATCGCGCAGGCCTCAGAGCTGAAGCACCACTTTTTCTGGAACTTCAACGCAATGAGACACTTTCCCATCCTAGAATGGTTTTCTAGTCTTGCCATTTCTTTCCTTTTAGTTTTTTTCCCCAATTATATAAGCAACATATGATTATTTTAGAAATTTGGAAAATAGAGAAAAGCAGAGAAAAAGAAAAGAAAATCACCTGTAGTCTCATCATGTCTCTTAAAAGTTGCCTAAATGAAGGAGTAAAAGGTCCCTCTTCACGCCCCCAGTCCCACACCGGACACAATCACTGTTGTGCCCAAGATCATATACACCCTCTCGTACTCACCCAAACGTTGCCAGCCCATCAGCAGAACATCCTTAGATGAACAACAATAATTGAATCCAACTGCTTTAGAGGCTTCCAACTCTCTACCGTATGAAACCATAGCTTTGCACGTATCTTTTCGGCTTTGTCCATCTGAAGCTATATTTTAGTTAAGAGCGTATTAACCTGATTTACACCTTTTATGTACTGCCACAGATGGAAAGTGGCTTCCATCTGTGCTCTGGAGATGCTCTGGCCCCAGGCTCCCCCAAGCACGGGGCAAGGCTGCACCACACAGCGTGTGCTCCCTCCTCTCCTGCCCCTGGCTGGCCCTACAGAACCCCTCAGCCGCCATCTTGTACTTCACGTCAACCCCGGTCTCCAGGTCTCTCCTATAGTCCTAAGAATTAGGATACTGTGTTATCAAAGCTTTTTTTACTTGCCCATTCCTGCACGACACTGCGAGCTTATGAGGACACCGACTGGGTCACGTTCCAGGTACGGAACAGGCACTGACAAACGATATGTTGAAGCAGGTGAAACCAGGGACTGAACAGAACCAGCGAGGGTGCTGAAACCCTGAGGTGGAAACAGAGAATTACTCGCCGTTCTCCTCAACTGACAATTCTGAAAGCCAACCTCTAAAACGATATGAGTAAGGGGCCTTTGGCCACCTCACTCCAGATGCGTATCTCCCAGTATGTTTGTGAAAATATCGGTGTCCTTAGCCTATAGTCAAATGTGATGTTTTCACCCTAAAGACGACCACTAACATGAAGTGCTCTACAGGGGGGTTGTAAGAGCTTTTAAAAATTAACGCATCATGCGTATAGCCGAGCTAAAACTTCTGTTTTGGATACTGTGGCTGTATTATCAAACTCAACTGTTTCTTCTTGAGTGTGGTTGCATATCAGAAAGAACTGTGATTTTTGACCCTGGGAAGTAATAATGCAGGAAGGAATGGGAAGACAGCAAGTTGTAGGTAAGGGTCTGTCCGTGCCTGTTAAAGGCAGGTAAAACAAGTTGTGTCAAGCGAATTCAGAGTCAAGTTGCTAGTGTGGATAAAATGGCAGCCAAAATCTAGGAGAGCTTTCTGCTGGTAGACCCAGAATGACCACTTTTATCTCTCGGATCAATGTTTACACAATATAAAGGAAAGCATAAAGCAAAGCCACCAGCGTTGCTGAAATACATGGGTCCATTCCTCGGCTTGCCTTCTGCAATCGTAGTATTGGCCATGGGCTTGGATTTTCATACCTATAATCTGGCAATTCTATATTTAGGGAATGTATTCTGAGGAAAAAATCAGTAAGATGCACAGATACACGAAGATGCTCATCACAGCATTGCTTATATTAGTGAAACGCTGAAAACAATGTTAATGTCCTACTCTAGGCGCGTGGATACATCAAATGCTGTGCATTCACAGGGTGACAGATTATAAAACCGTTAAAAATCTTGGAGTAGGAGGACATGAAATTGTGAGGGGAAAATAATCGTGGTATACGCCACAGCATGTTGGTACATGAACAGTTTGTAAAACAGTCTACAATGTGATCCTACTGTCATTTTCACATTCCTAGGTATGCATAGAAAACTGAGTAGAATGACCTGAGTAGCAACATTGGACAGTGGTTATCGCTGGGCAATGTCAGAGGAATTTTTACTTCCATATTTGGGCCTTTCTCTAGTTTATAGATTGCCTACAGTGAACTTGTGATCAAAAAAATATATTTTAAAAAAGGATTCAGGGGCGCCTGGGTGGCGCAGTCGGTTAAGTGTCCAACTTCAGCTCAGGTCACGACCTCGTGCTCTGTGGTTTCGAGCCCCACGTCGTGATCGGTGCAGACAGCTTGGAACTTGGAGCCAGTTCAGATTCTGTGTCTCTGTCTCTCTCTGCCTTCCCTCCCTCTCTCTCTCCCTCTCTCTCTCTCTCAAAAATAAATAAACATTAAAAAAATTTTTTTAATAAATAAAAAAGGATTCTCTGATTCCAGTATTTCAGTCTGGACGTTGAAGATGATCACATTCTACACTGGACTCCCAGTCTGCGAAGTTCCCCACCCAAAGCCCTCTTTGCCCACTTTGTGTTGTTGGGATGTCTGTTCACCTTACTCGCTAGATTGTTTGGTCTTCCGATGGCTGAGTTTGCGTCTCATTCATTTTCATGGTCCCAAGAGGAAATAAATAAAAACGCATAAAACGATCATAGGTTTTCTCAGAGATGCAGACACAATTAACCAGGAGAAATCCTGAAGTCCATGCCACCATGGAACATGGAGGCATCCTCCTTTCCGGGGCACGAAGCAGCCACTTAGGTTAAAACGTCACAGCAAACACAGTGCGATAGGCTCCCCCTGTATCTGTCTAATTTACACACACTTTTGTAAGCATTTTCCTATTCACTGGAAAGGCATATCACCCAGGTTTACATAAATAGTTGATTAAACATGGTATTGGGGGCCATTTCAATAAAACACTGAGGATTAGTCCCTTGTTCACAACATAATCCTCATCAGTGCATTATTTCAAAGAGAAATCACATCTTTTTCATCTTTTTCCAGGAACAGTCCCCCTCAGTGAGTGAGAGAGATGCTCTCCCACCAGGGGTTCTGTGTTCTCCGCAGGGGTGGGGAGAGGGAGGGGGTGCCCATCACTCTACCTGAGCCCTTGACTGGCCCTGGTTGTAAAGATGCCATTAGGAGATTTATGAGATCCAACTGGAGTCACAGTGACCAAGGGCGTTCCCTGGAATGTCTGTGGCAAGTTTAGACGCCGGTGCACATGGCAGGTAATTAGGGACAAAGCAACTAGTCCAGACGGGACCTTTCTGGTTCCAGCCCACCCAGCCAATCAATATGCATTAATCATTACACGCTTATTGTTAACGTGATTCAGCTTCAGTGACTCACTGGGATCACACACAGGACAGTCTGTTGTGACTCGAGACGGGCCAGAGAGCTTAAGGAATTGAGAAACATGTTTTGCCTTAAAGGTGCAGAACACTCCGGTGATGAGTCAGAAGAGCCCAACGATAAGGCAGAGAGCAAGGCAAGCTAATGAAGGATTTGGGGAAGCGTGCAGACGGCTCCTTCTTAGCAGTGTCTGCATGGCCAAGTCAGCACGGGGCACGCGCTGCTTAGCATTGTAGTAATTTTTCATTTCCAGATGCCTCATCCTTCCAGCTCGGGTTGTACACTCCAGAAGGGCAGGGGCCGCATTGCTTCCGCCTGGGTCTCCAGCACCTACGGCGGAGCCTCGGGGAGACTGGCTGCGGACAAAGTGTGTGATGTTGACCAAATAAAGGTAAAACTCTCAGAGGTGCTGTCAAGCTTGATTGCCCAGTGAAACTTCTTTGGCCTGCTCATCACTGAAAAACAGGCTCTCTCACTCATATGAGATTTCCCCTCCTTCCTGTTCTCAGCTAGAAATACCATGAGAACAGACTGTCTCACAGTGTCTTCAGATTTCCACTTCTAGTCCCTGCCAAAAGCAGGAAGTGCAGAAGTGGGCGATAATTCTTTTTTTCTTTTTAGAACACTTTATTAAAGAGTTTTGGTTGTTACTTGTTTTTCCCCTTGAACCTCATTAGAATTAATTTGAACAATGCTTTGAATTTGCATAATGATTTTCGCATAAGGTACACAAAGGGTTTTGCTTATCAATTCCACTCCCCCGGAAAGGGAAGGTAGAAAGGTATATTAGAGATCGAGGGCACCTCGGGGATTTTCTACTTTTTCTACTCTAGCTTTTTTTTTTTTTTTTTAACTAATGAGAAACTTGAGACCCAGAGTTATCACTTGGGAAATTTCTCGCTCTCTGCTGGCGCCCACCCCTCCAGCCTCACACCCCCATGCCATGACACCCTTGTTTGTCTTGTCTTGCACTCACATCACCCGACCTCGCACCTCCTCCCTCCCCCATCTATTCTGCCCCCTCTGCTCTCCTGCTCCTTGCTCGGCTAAGTCAACTCTTTCATTTTGGGGAAATCAAAAGCAGATAACCATCGCTGAAAGTGCCAAGAACCACCGTGTCTGACTATAATATTGAAAATGGAAGGAGAAGGGAAGAAAAGGAAGGAAGGAAGGAAGGAAGGAAGGAAGGAAGGAAGGAAAAAGAAAGACAACGAGCAGGAAGGGAAAGAACCAAAGTTGCATCAGGAACCAAGGAAATTGTATCTCTGTGACCAGCCTGGTATCTCCTTTCAAAATCTTACACGGTCTCAACATGCCCGTTGGGATTGTTGTTCTAGGCAAGGTGCCATTTTGGTTCTATCTCCTAGAGATAATTATTCTCCCCCACCTTGCTCTGATATTATCCCCATATCTGATGAGTCTATTAGAGCCCAAAGAGGTGAGTTCTCAAATGAGAGCTAAGGTGAAGCCAGAAGCAGGCCTCACAAGTGCCATGGGCTAACTTGTGTACCCTACCAAATTCCTAAGTGAAGCCCTAACCCCCAATAGGATTGTATTTGGGAGTAACATTTTTAGGAGGTAATTAAAGTTAAATGAGATCATATGGGTGGAGCTCTACCCCAGTAGGGCTGATGGCCTTCTAGAAAAAAAAGAATTCTATCTCTCTCTCTCTCTTCCTCTCTCTCCTTTCTTCTCTCTCTCTCTCTCTCTCTGAGAATTCACAGAAGAAAAGACATATGAAGACACAGTGAAAAGGGGACCATCTAAACGCCAGGAAGAGGGCTCTCACCAGAAACCAAGTTAGCCAGTGCCTTGATCTTGGACTTCCCAACCTTCAGAACTATGAGAAATACATTTCTGTTGTTTGAGCCAGCCAGTCTGTGGTATTTTGTTATGGTAACCCAAGCAGACGAATACATAGGTTATTGATAAAAGCCAGATTCTAAATTTTTTTAGGAGACTCTGGCCTCATGTCTGTTCATCCACACCACCTCAACATACGTACCTTGTGGGTATAATGACTTTCCATCATTAGCCTGCCCCTCAAGTAACAGACCTAAACTAAATTGTCATAGGACCAAAGCAAGGCAATGACACAGTATAAGGTCACAAAAAGGCAGGCGCTCATTCATGAGTGCTCAGGACCACGTTCACCTCTTTGGACAAAGGTAAATTTTCCATGAAGCCTTCTAAGCTTTAGCTTTAGGTGCCACACTTGCACGGGCCCCTTCCTAAGCCCTGAACCTGATTCTACATTTATATATTTTTAACTTTTTAAAATAGAGCCTCCGCCTAATTGTATGTTCCCCATGCCCCACAACTCGCCCTTGCCTCTGACAAGTATTTATTATGCTAGACCCTGAGTATACAGTAGGGAACAAGACAAGGCCATCACAGCACAAGCGAATGAATTTCATAAACAGATTATCTGTGCAACTTAGGTAAAAGCAATCCACATATGTACTAGTGGGATGAGACGAGAGGAGGGAATTTGTGTCCCCTCCACACGACCTCAGTGGATGCAACCTGGGTCGAGCTTGCCCCTTCACGGCTGCGAAGGTGCCAAGGATGGGCACATTTCAACAGGAGGAAAACGAATTCGTTGAGGACTTGCTGTGCTCCAGGGAAAGTACTGAGTATTTTGCAAATACTACCCCAATCATTTCTGGCATCCATGTGGTGTGAGCATTTAGCACTTCCATTTGGTGAGGACACTGAAGCTCAGAGTTGTTAAATGATCTGCCCCACGGTGGGACCACCTTTATATACAGTTCTGCCTGACTCTAAAGCTTATGAGCCTTCCAGTTGGCCAAACCTACGGACGAGCCCCCATGGCTGAGGTGAGGGGGCTGACAGTGAGGGAAGAGATGATGGAGAGAGGGCAGGCAAGGGATACTCAAGCTTTCTGAGTCATCACTCCACAATTCTTCAACGGGCACTCTTTCCACGTTGCTCTTACTCACGTGGGGTCCAATTTCCGAGTGCCGTGCGTGGTGGCTGAGAATGAACACCGGCTTCAGGCATCACCATGCCTTTGAGTGTCGTGTTCCAGAACTTCCTCTGCTCTTTGTAGGACTTTGAGCTCGGTAACTCTGGGAATTTTTAAACTATGAACCCCCTGATTTATGTCGGTCCATCCTTTGAACCCTTAATTCTACGAAAAAAGGAACTCATTCGAATTTTGAAAAATTTGGAGCTGAATTCGTCATGCCTCACTATAAAATCTTCACCCCGCATAGCCCTTATGTAAGCTCTTTTGAGGATGTTTCCTGTGCAGACAAAAAAGAAAAAAAAATGTGTCAAATGATCATAAGCCACCT
This sequence comes from Herpailurus yagouaroundi, assembly GCF_014898765.1. Taxonomy (NCBI): domain Eukaryota; kingdom Metazoa; phylum Chordata; class Mammalia; order Carnivora; family Felidae; genus Herpailurus; species Herpailurus yagouaroundi. The sequence continues at coordinate 9,728,850 of NW_024412467.1, forward strand.
CTCCTCTGGCTGTGAGTATAACAAGAAGTATTAGTATGACATGTAGTTTTTCTGCTTTTATCTTCTTAAAAGACCAACCAGAAATCCAATGTGAAGAAAGCTAATGTGATACTAAGTTTGCAAATTTAAACTAGGAGTTCTGCAGTCAAGACATGTAAAAGTTTCCATAGCAACATTAACTCTCATCTTTAGGATTTTCAGTTCTATTAAAGCCATTAAAACCCTACTTTTGTATATACATCAAATGTGCATACAGTGTGGTCCAATTGAAGGTTGAGGCTTGTTTTCCGTATTTCGAGTCTAAAGGATTCCCGTCATGGGTCCCTGGGTCTGTTTTGTTGAGTGTGCCTTTTGTAAATGGATACTATTGAGCAGCGGGCTGATGTCTTTTGTTCTTCCCCTAATTTTTTTGCATTTTATGCTCCATTCTCTCAGTACCTTGAATGCAGAGAGGGGGGAACATAACAGCCAGGCTGCCCCAAGCCACACGAGGAACCCACCTTACCATAATCATGGCACCACCCTCAGGCACAATGCAAATCCAATTTCCTCTGGGAGGCAAGAAAGAGAAGGGCAGGGGCTAAGTGTGTGTTCTCCCAGCTTCCCCCAGACTGACCTGCTCACATAGGCTGCCTCCACATTGCGTTTCCGGATCACTTTTTAAAGCTGCAAAGGAAACTGGCTTTGCCAGTGGTCACAGTCAGCCAGCTCCAGAAGGAAAAAAAAAAAAAAAAAAAAATGTCTCCACAAACTGAATCTGAGCTGGAAAGGGTAGTTGTAGTCAGGATTCCATGAGCTACCCTTAGAACATCACGCATGTAATGAACATTTCACTGCAGAAGAAAAAAAAAAAAATCCTAATAACGGTAATTTCTTGCTCTCGGCGTGGATGGTGTTTATTTTTCCAAAAACGGGTGAGGCAGATGGGGGTGGCAGGGATGCCGGAAGATTCCCGTGAGTTCCCCTAATATGAAACAGCGTGGACAGTCGAGGACATCTGGAGTGAACGTGGGGGAGGGAAAGGAAACGTTTCTTCAATGCACTTTTCGTCTGAAATAGTATCACGGTGTCATAGCCACGCAGAAGCCCTGAATGAAGCAGGCAAGTGGATGTGGCAGAAGGCTTAGAGTGAAACCAGCCTGCAATGATTGGGGCTATTTTTAGTTTTCTAATGAAGAAAGCAGCTGCTTTCAGAAAGGCTGTCACTTGTTGCTTATGAGACCAATTTGTTCTGTTCCGGGGTTCCCGCATTCATCGCCGGTGAAGCTCCCCCGGGATCCTCAGAGAGGGGTCCAGACCGGCCATCATCACGGGCTTGGGGTTTTTAAAGGAATTTGGGGAGGATTCATAAGGATCTGCGTTTATGGCCTATTAGAACCGGCGACCGATAAGCTAAATAACAAGCTATGCCTACACCTTTCTGGTACAAACCTGGTCCCGTACGAATCCGTTTCAAAGCCTGAAGGAGTAAAGGACAAAAATCCCAGCTGACTCTTTTGATGACCTAAGTGGCGAGGCTCTGTGTCTTTCATTCTCTTTGGCCTGAGCTGCTAAACAAGAGGATAGAAGACAGTAGACATTTCCCAGAAACTGAAAGGCAGGCACTGAAGACTGACCCACTTTTAGAAATAAGAGCGAGCAAGACAGCGATTTACTGTCGTATAAAGGAGGAATTGAAGGAGTCTAGGTACCCTGGGTGAGGAAGCTGTTATCTGAGCTCCTGACAAAGTTGGTTTTCAGCGCAGAGCCTGTCACCCTCTGGGGGGCGCGGGGGGGCGGGGGGGTGGCGGCGGGGTTCTCTGCACCGAAGTCTCTCCACACTATAAATAACACTGATGCATCAACTCTACCCGGGGCTTTGTCCAACACATGAGACCCCACATAGGACCTTCGCTAAGACCATGCTTCTTTGGCAATAGAGTATGTCCCTGATTTCTAAATATTTAACTTGTTGGCAGAAATTGCCCATTATGTGAGCAGGAACTTGGAAAATGACAACTGCCTTGCAGATGTGGGTCCTAAAGCGCACCCACAGGTCCAGATCCTCCTCTGCCTCGCTGAAATGGAGAGGAGGATGGCAAAGGGAATGGAGAGAGTTCCTCCCATGAGCAGAGACATGGATGGGAACCCCGCAGAGACCCCAGTCCCTCAACCTGTGTGCCCAGTGGCAGCGTCCAGTGTTGAGGTACCTGGATGCCACGTATGAGAAGACACCCTGGAGCCACTCAGAAGTGGGTGGGGCTTTGAGAACCATCAACACTTACCTCCAGGTTCCACTCGAACAGAAAGGGGCTTGAAAATCTCGCGCAGGCTGAAAAAGAAAAGGGAGAGGGGGGTGTTGCGGATGTAAAGAGATAAGCAGGCAAGCAAACAAAATCATCAATAAGCACCAAACTGGGATACCCAAGGCTGGCCTTCCATCGTTTGTCAAACGAGAGGTGGACGCCATGGTAATTTTACAGTTTCCTTCTGGTTCTTAAATTTGGACACAAGAGGTGGTGAAAATTCCCTCCCTACTGCAGCTTTCATTTGAACGTGTAAGTGCCAGGGCACCTGGGTGGTTTCGTCGGTTAAGTGCCCAACTTCGGCTCGGGTCATGAACCCACGCTCATGGGTTTGAGCCCTGCGTCGGCCCGTGTGCTGACAACTCAGCCTGGAGCCTGCTTCAGATTCTGTGTCTCCCTCTCCCTCTGCCCCTTCCCTGTTCATTCCCTGCTCCTTCTCTGTCTCTCTCTGTCTCTCAAAAATAAATTAATGTCAAAAAACATCACATGTGTAAGTGTTCTCATGTGGTGGAAATTCTTCCCCTACCCCAGTGGGTCTCAGTCCTGACCACGCATTAGAATTGCTAGGGGAACTTTTAAAAACTAGTAATGCCCTGGCCCCAGCCAGACCAATTAAGCCAGAATTTCCAAGATCTTGGAATTTCCAAGGCACCCAGGCCTCCATATTTTTATAGCCACTTTCATCTGCCCAACTTAAACTCCATGGGGTTTCCTCCTCAAGGATACTCAGAACAGCCACCCGGGCCACTCATCACCCTAGACATGAACTGTCCGTCACGTAGTCACTTAGCCACAGGCGACCACCGGAGCCGGGAAATGGGGCTTGTCCAAGCTGAAATGCCTGATTATAAAATAAACACACCACCTTCTTAAGACTTACTGTGAAGAATGTAAAATATCTGATTAAAATAAATTCATATGGAGTACATATTGAAATAATATTTCAGATACATTGAGTTAAAGAAAATACATCATTAAAATTATTTTTACCTATTTTTTTTTTTTTTTTTTTGCTTTGTGTAATGTGGTGACGAGGAAACTCAACATGACTTACGCAGCTCGCGTATATTTCTATTGGACAGCACTGCATTGGTCATATTTTAAGCTACTGTTCATCTTTCTCTCTAGTATTCTCTCTTCCCCACCCTGAGAGTCCCAAGTCTTTCCATTTTTTCTCTTAAATTGTTTTTCCAGTACGAAGGGCTTTTGCTTTTCTCCGAACCTCTTTCACGGTAGAGCTGGGAATAGATAAAACACATTTAGGCTTAGGATTTGGGAAACAGTGTGGAGGTTCCTCAAGAAATTAACATAGAACTACCCTATGACCCAGCAATTACACTCCTAGGAATTTATCCAAAGGATACAAAAATGGTGATTCAAAGGGGCACATGCACCCCCATGTTTATAGCAGCGCTATCAACAGTCACCAAAGTATGGAAAGAGCCCAAATGTCCATCGACAGATGAATGGATAAAGAAGATGTGGGATAGATAGATAGATAGATAGACTTGGAAATATTACTTGGCTATCAAAAAGAATGAAATCATGCCATTTGCAACAACGTGGATGGAACTAGAGTGTATTATGCTAAGCAAAATAAGTCAGCCAGAGAAAGACAAATACCACATAACTTCACTCATGTGGAATTGAAGATACAAAACAGATTAACATAAGGGAAGGGAAGCAAAAAGAATAGAAAAACAGAGAGGGAGAGAAACCATAAGAGACTCTTACATACAGAGACCAAACTGAGGGTTGCTGGAGGGGTTTTGGGTGGGGGGATGGGCTAAATGGCTGATGGGCATTAAGGAGGATGCTTGTTGGGATGAGCACTGGGTGTTACATGTAAGTGATGAATTACTAAATTCCATTCCTGAAATCATTCTTACACTGTATGTTAACTAACTTGGATTTAAATTTTTTTAAAAATTGGGGCACCTCAGTTAGTTGAGCATCCAACTTCAGCTCAGGTCATGATCTCACGGTTTGTGAGTTTGAGTCCTTCGTCAGGCTCTGGGCTGATGGCTCAGAGCCTGGAACCTGCTTCGGATTCTGTGTCTGCCTCTCTCTCTCTGCCCCTCCCCTGCTCACACTCTGTTTCTCTCTCTCTCTCTCAAAAATAAATAAACGTTAAAAATATTTTTAAAAAATAAAAAATTGGGGAGCTGGTGGGTGAGCAGGGGTGGGGCAGAGAAAGAGGGAGACACAGAATCCCAAGCAGGCTTCAGGCTCCGAGCTGTCAGCACAGAGCCCGACATGGGGCTTGAACTCACAAACTGGGGGATCATGACCTGAGCCAAAGTTGGATGCTTAACCGACTGAGCCACTCAAGCGCCCCCCAAAAAATCTTTTTTTAATTTAATCCTTAGAAACAGGTAAAATAGGATGTGATTACTCATTTCACAGGAGAATTCCTCCTTTAGATAAGATTGGCTATCTTTTGCCTTCAAATAGCAACTCCCCTAGACAGAGTGTTCAAAGGATTCTGTTTACAAAAAATCCCACTTAATCGTATCACAGCAGAGAATGAAGCACCTTGTATCCCAGAAAAAATCAGCAAATTGTTGAAAGTAATGAAAGGATCCTCATCTTTCTGTCTTCTTCTGCACGCATTTCAGGATGTTGCCTAATTTGTCACCACCTGGTGACAGACCCGCGGTGGCTTTTCCACACCCATCTCTCAGGTCAGCCCCTCCCCCGCTCCTGGCAACACTTCCCAGGGTGTCCTTTCAGAGGGCTGGATTTTCTTGGTTTCTGACATCACCTTCAACAGCCCCAAGGCGTTTTTAGGTGCTGGGGCCACCCCAAGAGTTACCTCCTCGGCTGGGGGCCAGCTGCGGTCTCTGTTTTCTCACGCAAGCCACCGTGGAACATGCGAGCAGAGCAGCCTAGAGGGGTGAGACCAGATGGTGGGGACAGACCCGGGCAAAGGAAGGGCAGTTCCAGCTTCTAAGCTCTTCCCTTACTTAAGAGAACCCTCCCCCCCATTCCATGGTGGACCCTCCTTCTCCTACTCCCAAACCCCACTCTGTGGCTGTGCCCCTGACCCTGAGGTCCCTCCTCCCATTTCACACTTCTATCTGGAACCCCTTCCCCTCTTAACCCTTTAAATTCCACTTGAAACCCTTCTGACTTGCAAATTTTCCATGATCCCCACAGAGAACACTGCTGCTAGGGAACGATTCTCTGTCCTTTTGCCTGGGCTATCGTCCCTGCTTTTAGAAATCAATCTTGCATCGCCAAACAGTAATGATTAGAAACCTGCAAGGTCAAGTCCAGGGGAAAGGAAGGGCTCGACAACCTCAGCCAGGGCCGAGAGTTGAATTGCACCCTCCAGCCCCATATCACACCGTCATATCTGGCACACGGTTCTATTTTGGTCCGGTCATGGTGAACTGGAGTTTGTGGTGCAAGCCTATCTCCACTACTGCTCCTGGAGGGAAGGAGAGGTGTCTTATTTCTCTCCTTATCTTTAATGTTTATTTGTTTTTGACAGAGAGAGAGAGAGAGAGAGACACAGAGTGTGAGCGGGGGAGGGGCAGAGAGAGAGAGGGAGACACAGAATCCGAAGCCGGCTCCAGGCTCTGAGCTGTCAGCAGAGAGCCTGACACGGGGCTCGAACTCACAAACCGGGAGATCGTGACCTGAGCCGAAGTCGGTCAATCAACCGATTGAGCCACCCAGGCGCCCCTCTCTCCTTATCTTTAAATGTAGGATAGTGCCAGTCGCACTAGGCACTCAATAAATGTTCGGCAAATGGGTGAATGAATTAAGTAAGCTCATCAGCTCTGTTCAGCAAACGGACTGGAAAAGAGCTACCTCTCAGACCCAAATATGAACTCTGGTTAGTGATTCCCCATAGGGAATCTGGATGTTTGAAGCAGAAATGATCAAGATTAGATTAGCCCCCATAAGGAAAGCACACAGGACGCAAAAAGACCTAGCCACCGGCCGGTGAATATTGTCAACAAATAACACAGGGCGGGAAGGCTAGGACAGGGCTGAGAGATGGGCACGCCCCCTGCAGGGCCACCCAACCACGGGATGTGAAGGGAGGCGTCAGTTAGGGGTGGGCAGCACAGCACACAGCCCGAGGGTGTGCGGGAGGGTCCTTGGATGCCCGGCCACCAGAAGTATGGCAGAGCCCTGGGAAAAAGGGCACGAGATGAAGGGCGGTGTTGAGGCCAAAGACTGAGAAGTTGCTGAAGGAGACAGAGGGTCCTCTAGTCCAGCACCCTTCCTGTCGGTCAGCTGTGGGGAACATGAAGCTCTCCCCGCGGGCCAGAGCTCCTGGGTCACCGACCAGAGACTTCTGGAGCATTTTGAAGTGGGCCAAGGATCACTGACTCACCTCCGAGCCAGAATCTCTTGCTAACTCACCAGTAAAGGCATTCGCCACCACCGATGGTTCCCACGGCGGGGGGCCCTACACTCTCAGCCTCAGTATCAGCTTCCCCAGAAACGGGTTACGGGCGCACGTTCTCTGATCCACCCAGACCTCCTGATCAGGGGAGGCCCAGTCATCTGTATTTTCACCCAGACTCCAAAAGCTTCTGAAATGAATTCCGAGCAGGTTAGTTTCAAGAAGCACAATCCTTAGAGATTCTGAATGCTCTGGAAGCTTCATCCCCAGGTGATTCTCATTCCCAGCCACGGTTAAGAACAGTAGCTTATGGCTTCTTTGAATTCGTGGAAGTGAAGCCAGTTTCCTTGTCTCCCTGGGCTTGTTATCTCTTCTATAAAATTGGGATAACACTATCTTATTGACCTCAATGCAAGGTGCCAAATTGGATGAGTTCTTGAAGCACCTTTCAGCTCTAGAGAAAAGATCCCTGGTCCTTGAGAAAAGAGGAGAGAGAAAGAAAGAAAGAAAGAAAGAAAGAAAGAAAGAAAGAAAGAAGAGGGAGAGAGGGAGGGAGGAAGAAAGAAAAAAGAGAGAGAGAAGGAGGGAGGGAAGAAGGACGAAGGAAGGAAGGAAGGAGAAAGAGAGAGAGAGAGAAAGGGAGGGAGGGAGGAAGGAAGGGAGGAAAGGACCAGAAAAGGCTGTTGTGGTGAACAGCTCCACAGGACAAAGCGAGACTTCTAGAGGTGGCCAAAGAATATTTATAGCTGAATCAAATACATTGATACCTCTATTGGCAAGTGGATTTTAATGAAAGGACCATTTCAAAACACTCTTATATAAAGACAAAAGACAGGCACTCCAGTTTCCATAATGAAAACTATATGAAGGTCAGACCAGTATCAGACAGGGCGGGCCAGAATGGGCCCAGGTTTGGGTCTTTTGGAGACAACTTTAGTATTCCCTGCTTCTTTCCTCTTTTCTGTACCCCCACCTTCTGCATAGAGGAAAATTCTGGAAACCCTTCCCCTGTTTCCACAGACATTCCCGGGACAAAGTGGGACTGACAGCAAAGCCTAGGGTCTGGGGATAGGGACACAACTGGAAATAAAAGCATAAGCAAGAGATCCCTTGAGGACCCAAGATGCTGAGTCCTGGCTGGGAGCCAGGTCTGCCCCGAGAAGTCACTAGGCATTGCCAGGAGCATAGCGAGTATCCAAGTTTCTGTGTTCAGAGTGGGGCAAACTTAGCAGAGGAGTTGTTGTGGGGATGGGCCTCCAGGTGGCTGGCTGTGCCAGACTGGGATGATAGCTAGAGTGGCTAAAAGAGGGCTGAGAATAGATCACAGCTAGGGAGGAGGGTAGGGAGCCCGGAGTCAGAATAAATGTCCGTTGTTGAGTCCATACACACAGATTATGAGTTGTGCAGTGCTCAGAGTGAACAACTGTGCATGGCAGCATCTCATGATAAGTATGATCAAGAGATATCATTGGGAGTGGCCCTCTATTTCTTTCAAATGTCTTTTTCTCAGGGACTGTTATGTTGAAGACACGGCATAAAGGGCATGAATATAATCTATCTTCTAATTCCTTTTCCGTCCTGTTGTTTCCCTCACCTTCTTTATTAACTGGCCCCTTAGCTTCTCAAAGACTGACAGGGTAGCTGGGATCAGAACTAGGGCGAAGCATTAGCAAGAACCATTTGAGATTCAATTGGATAACCCTTTCAAAAATACGTTAACTTTGAATCAATTTGGCACAAATTTAAACGAGAAAGCTTGAATCTTTTCTGTTAATTTAATTATTTTGAGCTAAGAAAAAAAAAAAGAAAGAAAGAAAGTAAAGCAGATGACAAGATCATTATATTTTGCAAACTTCTTTCCAGAGAGGTTATGCAAGATCCCCCAAGTGTGTCCTAAATAAAATCTTGGAGAAAAATGAAATCTATAGCCTCGCCGTGAGAGTTACCCGTGAGCTCTGAGAGAAGAGAGTCATTTCATGGAAGACAGAAACATCAGCAGCGAACGGGTGGCCTGGAAGGTGTCTTGGCTCGAGGTGGCCAAGATAGAAAGAAAACAAGAGACGTACCTGGCGTCTTGGCCACATTCCCTCCTTAGAACAGAACTTCATTTTATGGAAGACACAATTATGTCCCAACTCCTCCAATGCTGGCTGGCTGGCCAATTCTATAGAGACAGTCTATTTAAATGTTCTAGGAATGGCTTTGCTGACAGTGCTTGCATATGAAATGCAAGGCCTCCCGAAGATTTTACAGAGCGGTAGAGATTGTGGTGCCTAATTCTACGGAGTGACTAGCCTGTCAGGCCTAAAAGTAGGTACCTTTTACTTTTCTGTAATTCCGTGCATATTTTAGAGACGCTATACATTGGCTCGTTCTACTTGCGGCTATAACTTGCGGTTAAGACAGAACTCAGGCTTCCGTCTGAAACAAGGAATAACTAAGTTGACTCATGGGGTGAGTGTCTTATTGTGGGACCTGCAGCACCGGCCCTTCAGGAGCAAAGGGGACTGGGGGCAAATGACTGTGTGTAGGCACCACGGGGCTATGGCAACATCAGCTCCCAAGACAGCGGAGGGCTTCCGTTGGGGGTGGTTCTGATTTTCTAGATCACTCAAGGCTACAACCCATGTCCCAGTTGGCCCAGTGCATGGGAGACACAGAAAAGTGCACACGTTCTCAGGGCAAACTACATTTGGACCAGTTCCTGTGAATGATCGTTTGTGGACAATCACAGTGTGAGCAGGACTCCCCAGACGGTCACCAGCTAACGTCACGTTCATAAAGGGAGGGTGAGTAACCTCGGGGTTATGCCTTTGTGAGGCCTGGGAAGATATATAAGTAAAGGAGACATCTCTCCTCTGTTCCTGAACTCAATAAAGTACCCTCCCCTACTCAGACAGGGGAGTCACCCTGGCGGGGTTTTTGTGGTCCTGCTCTTACACTGTAAGAACCCCAGGAGAGGCCTTCAAATTTTAGAAAAAAAACCAAAAAAACAAAAAACCTTGTTGTGGGAAAGGCAACAATATTCTGGGGCTGGGGAGAAGGAATTCAGGGGCTATCAGAAGAAAACGGAAGAACACAGCAGTTAGGGTCTTGGGAATCTCCAAGACAGTGATGGAGGAATAAACTCTACAGGGGCTCCTTGCTGTTTCTTCTTTCTGACAAAACGAATCAGTGCTTCTATTTTTTTTTTCCCCCACCGAGTTTCAGAGCCTCCCCCACGGATCAGCATTAGCAGAGGCATTAGACACATCCACGTCTGCGAAGCAGCTTAATTACAGTGAAGCTGGGAGCGTGGTTCCGAGATTGCGTCCCCCTCCAACAGGAGAGTCTGTCTGAGCGCAGGAAGCAAGAGAGAGAGCAAGCCTCGTCCTCTCTTGCAGGAGGATTTTCGTTAGGGCTAAAAATAGGCCCAGAACACACTGGGCCAGCAGTGCGTGACCCCTTCCCAGGGGGATTCCCTCCTCTCCCACCTGCTTGGACATGACCCCCACACCCCACCGCCTGTTCCAGGGTAGAGCAGCGGGGAAGAGTGTGTGCCCGGTTGGCAGTGACTCGTGAAATCCCAGTACCGCGCCTTTTATCCCCGAATTTTGGCCAGGTTACTCAACCAGCAGCCTCCATCTGTAAAATGGGGCTAATACCCATGCTTCCCGCATAGAGTTATTATGGGAACAGGTAGATGTAATCCATGTGCCGTGCTTAGGGCCCTGCAGGGCGAGTGGCTCAGTAAATGTTGGTGGTTCCTTTGTTATTATAATTTCCTGTTTTTCTCAGCATTTGGGATGACCCTTGTCTTCATAGGAAGCAAACTGGCTAGTGAAGAATCTTAACGGATGACCAGGATGAGGGTAAATAAAGGTGTTCTTCCAAAAGAAAAATTTCCAGGCTTGAAAAATAAATGTTATCCTAGGACAGGGGTTGGCAAACGTTTTCCAGAAAGGGCCGGATAGTAAATATTTCAGACTTTGCTGGCCATTCTGCCTCCGTTGCAATGACTCAACTCTGCTGTTTTAGTGCAAAGTTGGCCACAGGCAATATGGGAGTGGATGAGCGTGGCTATGTGCCAATAAAACTTTATTTACACCAACAGGCAGCTGTTGGCCCGCAGCTAGAGTTGGCCAACCCCTGTCCCAGGCTACAAACTCCACAACAGAGGGACCAAACCCGTAACGTTCACCTCCGTGTCCTGCTGGTTAACGTTGTGCCCAGCTGCTCACATTCTGATTATTTCTGAGTGAATGAATAGAAACCCCAGAGGGGTGGGTTTTCCATTTTTAGTTTTTCAACGTTGGCCTTCGGCACACCTATCTGGACTGTGACACGCACACTTCTAAGTTCTGCCAACAGAACTTATTCTGGGAATAAGCACCATGCCTATCCAAGGGCTTTAGGCTCTCTGCAGATAAGTGTTATGCCCCCCCCCCAAAAAAAAAAAAAAAAAGTTAAAAAAAAAAAAGTGAAAATAATGACACAGACTCCAACAATCCCCAGAGCTGACACTCATAAAGCTTTATCTGGTGGCCCATTATGGATCTGGCACAAATGGTCGGCCATGTACTTCTGGGCAACCCCAAGCCCAGAAATTTCCACTGCTTTGTTCCCGCTCCCCTACCTGGGTTCCCGGGACAGGCAGCCCGGTCAGGAGTCAGACGAGCTCATGGACCCTGTGAGCTTAAGCAAATGACTTCCTGTCTTTATGCTTTGGCTTCCTCACCTGCAGAAAGGAAATGGTGACACCACTGACTTCCGTGGCTCAGGTGACGGTGGTACAAGACGGTGTTCCGCCCGTTGCCTGATTAGCACGCCCTCCACAAAAATTAGCTTTATTGTTTCCGGACCGGCACCTCGCGCCTGTCAAAGTAGTTGCTAAGGGCAGCCTTGCCCTGCTTTTGCACGGACAGTTGCCTGCGAGGCAGCGCTTCCTGAGTCCCTCCCATCCTTATGGAGCTTTCTTCCTGCTCTTTCCCTCTCCCACCTGGCAGTCTCCACATCAGCAGGGGGTGGCGGTGTTCTGAGCCCCTTGGGAACCAGGACATCCTCTCGAGGCTGGAGAACATACTCCCAAGGGCTCAAAGGGGAGAGAAGAGTCATGCTTTGAAACACACTCGAACGGGGGCGCCTGGGTGGCCCAGTCGGTTAAGCGTCCGACTTCAGCCAGGTCATGATCTCGCGGTCCGTGAGTTCGAGCCCCGCGTCAGGCTCTGGGCTGATGGCTCAGAGCCTGGAGCCTGTTTCCGATTCTGTGTCTCCCTCTCTCTGTGACCCTCCCCTGTTTATGCTGTGTCTCTCTCTGTCTCAAAAATAAATAAACGTTAAAAAAAATTTTTTAAAAGAAAACAGGAAATTGTAATTTCAGGACTGCCTAGGGAATAATAAAAATGAGGGTTTTAAAGCACTTTGCAAAAATAAAACGCGGTTGACATACGGTGACATCATTTCATCGTAATGGTTTTACAGATAGCAGGATAATGATACAAGCCACCAAAGGTCTAAAATAGTTTTAGGGACAGCTCTGCCTGGAGGCTAAATGACCTCAAAGCACCTTCTAACTGGTTCTCTATGACGACGATACACCTTCACCAATTTCAGAATGATGCAGCAGGGGTGGGGAGCAAAGCCCATCGGAATTATTGAAGAAATATGCTTTATTGCAATCGGTCCACCAAAGCTAGCTCTTTTAAATTGTTGTTCTTTCTTAACGTTCATTTATTATTGAGAGACAGAGAGAGACAAAGCATGAGCATGGGAGGGGCAGAGGGAGGAGACACAGAATCCGAAGCAGGCTCCAGGCTCTGAGCTGTCAGCACAGAGCCCGACGCGAGGCTCGAACTCAAGAACCACGAGATCATGACCTGAGCCGAAGTCGGACACTCAGCCGACTGAGCCACCCAGGCGCCCCAAAGCTAGCCCTTTTAGAAATAAGAAGTGGACAGAAAATAACCAAATGTTCCCACAAGGTGTTTGCCTAGTAACAGATAAAAGTTATTTATAGTTGCTTGTACTCGAAGAGGTGTTTACAGAGAGTTCCAGGGTACTTAAAAACTGTTTATTCTCTTAGTATAAATTTTTGTCTGCATTCTCTGGCCCCCATCCTGGGGGTGTTGTTGTTTTGCTTTGAGTTTGGTGTAAAAAAAAAAAGATAGGAATTCCTTTAATTTGCTTAGCAAGCCCTATCTCCGTAGACATTGCCAATATAATCTAAATATTTCCTGTATAAATCACACAATTTCACACGTATGGCATCTGCATCCCTACGGGCTTGGGCCATGCGAACGGCTCAAATCACCGTGCAAAGTCACAGGAGTGCTGAAGGGCCCCGTCTGTGGCCTTTCCAGAGCAAGTGTTGGTGAGCACGTAGGGACCTCTCACTCACCACTCCACCCCGACCACAGTATTTTTGGCCCCTGACCTGCATATAAATGCTTGTAATCTCTGACTGGCTAGGAGAAAAAAACAAATAAGGTTAAATGACCTACTAACCAGTCTATGGATCCAGGGCCTCAAGAACTTTCGTCAGGATCCAGAACTTTTGTTCCTGGGTCGACTGCCAAAGGGCTGTGAGCGAGCTCACGTAGCTTATGGGTTCAACTGGGGTTGCCCCTTGGTGACCCCTTATTGACTGGACTGAGGTTTATAGACAGCAGGAGCAAGTTCAGAGCAGAGGTACAAATTCCACAGAGCAACCCCGTCTGCCCCAGGGTTGGGTGTGGGGGAAGAAGGGGTCCTGGAGGGAGCTGGCCAATGCGCGTTGAAGAGAAGTTCAGCCAAGAATCAAGAGAGGACAAGTGCCTGGCCAGTGACAGCAGGGACGGTCCAGGCTCCACCAGAAGTTTGCTGACTATCACGATCCTGTGTCCCTAGCTCCAAGCCCAGAGCTTGTCACATAGTAGGCCCCCAATAAAATGAATAAGCATTTGTTTCTTGGTTGAATGAATAGAACTGTCCAGGCCACACAAAGCTACGCGTGGGGAAGTCTGGGGCAAAGCACATTTACAAGGGTAGGAACAAAGCTAATGAGGCAGGATGCGTCCTGTCTGAAATTGCTTGCCTAGGACCCCAGGTTCCAAATGTCCAGCATCCACCCCTGGTTCATAGGAGAGCCCACCATGTGGCCTCTTCTGAGACACATCCCTGTGATTTTCTCATGGTCTCGCATCTTGCCAGTGGGAATTATCATTTGTTAAGTTGGTGATACACCCAGGACAGTGCAGTTTTCGTGAAAAGTCATCCATTTTTTAAGGATCAGCCAGATATTAGCTTTGCATCCAGTGGCTAGCACTTTGGTAACAAAAGCCCCCGAATGCCCTGTGGAGTTTGATAACGGCTTGGTCAAATTCATGTAGACTCCTAACAGATGATGAATCCAGCCACAGTCCGTAAGTGTAGTTATGGATGGTCAGTGTGTGGATAGACATAACACCATCACTCTCTGAAGACCCCTGATTTCAGTCCAAGATTCAGGAAGAGGAAAAACTTTCTGTGAAAATCTAAGGCAGGCAAAATTATTCTGAATCCTGAAGAATCCTGAAAGAAATAAGGTCACAGGGCCTTCCCGGGTGCTATGATGATGTGCAGTGAGTTCTTTCTCTCCTATTACGTGTGCCATCTGGAAGCAAGCTTACCATCTGGGAGGACGCTAAGTGGATTCCAGAAGGATCTCCCTTTGATCCAGTCGATATAGACAGGAGAGCACCCAGAACAAACGCTATTCTCGATTGCGAGTTGGCTGCTATATTTCAGCACATGAGCTAAAAAACCAACCCCACCCTGGCAAGAGCCACGGGGAACAGAAACACCTGCAGAGAAGGGCCAGGAGGGACAAGTCAGAGTCTGAGGACACGCGAAGTACTGGCAACACTGTAGGTCACTGCCTCGGAGGACTGTGCCATCATTTCAGGCTCCACCTCCTTTTAACCGAAAGGTCACGGTCACTTTTCATTGTCTGGCACATTTGAGAAGAGCGGAAGAAAACAAAGTTAACGATTAACTCAACGCTTTCTCCCACTGGCTGTGCCAAGCTGCTACACACACGGTGCCACGCAATAGAGGAGATAAAGTCAAGTGCAAGGTGCCTGGGGTTTCTTCTCAGCAACCCAGCAGCCCCAGAGCCAAAAGTGGAGAACGGAGATGACACTACCTGGCAACAAGAAGGCAAAGAAAGGCTTGGGAGATGTGAGCGACAATTCTGTCCTAATACGTGAATAAGGATGCTTACCGCATGGGGTTGTGGGAAGAAACAAAAGCATGCAAAACACCTGGTAAAATGCTGGGCATGTAGGAAATGCTCAATAAACTGTAGAGCTGGTTTTCTTTCTTTTAAAGTTAAATCCAGTAAAACCTGGCTTGGCGAGCATAACTCGTTCCAGAAACACGCTTGTAACCCAAAGCACTTGTAGATCAAAGCGAATGTCAAGAACCATTGGCTCAGTTGCGATCCTGTGATGTTCGGCGTCACGTACAACTTGTACGAGGAGACGTCG
Organism: Herpailurus yagouaroundi; assembly: GCF_014898765.1. Lineage (NCBI taxonomy): Eukaryota > Metazoa > Chordata > Mammalia > Carnivora > Felidae > Herpailurus > Herpailurus yagouaroundi. The sequence continues at coordinate 9,743,981 of NW_024412467.1, forward strand.
CTCGTTTATCAAGTTAAAATTTATGAGACCTGTTTGCGGGTCTTGCGGAACACGCGCAGAACAAGTTACTCGCGAGCCACGGTTTTACCATAATGCCTGCCGGTCATGGTTTACAAACTACTTTAAAAATTTTTTTTTTCAACGTTTATTTATTTTTGGGACAGAGAGAGACAGAGCATGAACGGGCGAGGGGCAGAGAGAGAGGGAGACACAGAATCGGAAACAGGCTCCAGGCTCTGAGCCATCAGCCCAGAGCCCTACGCGGGGCTCGAACTCACGGGCCGTGAGATCGTGACCTGGTTGAAGTCGGACGCTTAACCGACTGCGCCACCCAGGCGCCCCTACAAACTACTTTTATAACAGTCATAGATTGGAAACTTTTGTTAGAAAGGACCAACCATGGTCTCGGGACTGTTTTGCTCCTGAAGAAATTGCGGCTGGGAGTTTTAGTGAATGGTTGGAAGTCGCACATCTGATAAATGGAGATCTTGGACTATGGAAGCCACGGGACTGGATTCTCACTTCACATGGCCACTCACTTCCCTCTGCCACGTGCATCATCCTTTTTATGGCTTCGGTGCTCTATCCTTCCTTTTCCCCTGGATTATTTCAGAGTTCTGCATCGCCGATCCTAGAAAGATGGTACAAATACTGAGAATTGGTAGTCTTTTTTCAGAGATGCCTCATTTCAGGTTGTTCTCAATAGTTGTATATAACATCGAGTAAACCCTTCTGATAACTTGGAGACACAGTCATCTGTGTGTGAGTGGCTATGTTTCTACTCTGGGCTAAAGTACAGGCACTTAGCCCGGATAGTATCCAGAAAGGGAATCATTCCTGTAATTCTCCGCTACACAGAAAATTCAGTATATTGTACGTTTGGTAAATTGCACATAAAGCAAAATACTTGTGGCATTTAGTGTAGACAAATAATGGTGGTACATAATCCGAATTAAAGAAGGATAAGAGAAAATATCCAAAAAAAAAAAAAAAAAGATAGCTTTTTCATGTTTTATGATTAGCCCATATTGGGTTATATGGTTCTAATTTGTTTCTATAACTTTACTAAAGACTTCTGGATATTCTCCTCATAAAGCTCTATTTGTGGAGAGCTTAAAAAAAAATCAGAAAGTCAACCCTTTACAAGGGAGAATTTTCTATGTGGTTGGTCACAGTCTAATTTTTGCCCCAACGAAGGCTCTTTTTCCAGGCCTATTTAGCTATTGGAACAAACCTGGGTGCCTCAGCCGTAGACATTTATTTTGTCTAATAAAAACATTGTGGCATTTGCCTAACATATTTCAATACCCAGGAGATTTTCAGTTATTTATTTATTTGTGTGTTCATTTATCCACTCCTATTTCTGAAAAACGTAATAAAAAAACCCAGAAGATAACACCAGAGAAGCATATGTTGAAATCGTCCCATCTCATGGCCCTTGGTATGTGTACCAAGGAACAAGTGTGCCCGGTCTTTCTCTGCATGTGATGCACCAGAGGCTCCTTGAAAAGCTGAGAGACGCAGAGATCGGGGGCTTCTGGTGGGAAAACTCCGGTTTGGCACCCATGGCCTCTTCTTCCCTGGGAGTAGTGGTTTGATTCATGGTGTTGGAAAAGTGAGCTAAACACAGACACCGCTGAGTAGGAGGGGGCGGCCTAAAGGTCCAACCTAGGGTTTGGGGCCTTAACCCAACAGGAATTCAAGAGAAAAATGGTGCAGCTGCCCAGCTCCTTTGGTGCTTTCTCTTCTCTTGTGAGTTAAGATTAGTTACAAGTGCTTCTCAATCTCTTGTCCTCTCACAACACATTGCAAATGCTATTTGAATAAGAACACTGAGGAGTATGAATGCAGGTCCTTAGACCAGAGGTACTAGTTCAAAGAGCTCAATCCTTCCTTCCCTCCTCCCCATTCACCATGGCTAACGAGATCCATTGTCTCTCTCTCTCTCTCTCTCTCTCTCTCTCTTTCTTTCTTTCTCTTTCTTTCCCCTTTTTTCCCAGCCTAATTAACATACAGTGTCACACTAGTTTCAGGTGTGCAATATAATGATTCAACAATTCTGTACGTTATTCATCAAGATAAGTGCACTGTTGATCCTTGTCACCTATTTCACCCATCCCCCCACTCACCTCCTCTCTGGGAACCACCAGTTTGTTCTCTATAGTTAAGAGTCTGGTATGCTTTCGTTTGTCTCTCTTTTGTTGTTCTGCTTCATTTTGTTTCTTAAATTCCACATATGGGTGAAATCATATGCTATTTGTCTTTCTCTGACCAACTAATCTTCCTGGTGGTCATGTGGCCCATCCCTGGTGCATTGGGAGGACAACTTAATTCGGGTCCCAGGGAAGAAGGAAGAGAGGATAGCACAATACATAAATGTCTAACTACAGTGCAGGTAAGTATTAGAAATAATATCGATTGGGGCGCCTGGGTGGCGCAGTTGGTTAAGCGTCCGACTTCAGCCAGGTCATGATCTCGCAGTCCGGGAGTTCGAGCCCCGCGTCGGGCTCTGGGCTGATGGCTCGGAGCCTGGAGCCTGTTTCCGATTCTGTGTCTCCCTCTCTCTCTGCCCCTCGCCCGTTCATGCTCTGTCTCTCTCTGTCCCAAAAATAAATAAACGTTGAAAAAAAAAATTAAAAAAAAAAAAAAGAAATAATATCGATAAATCCCCATCTTTATCATGTTTTAGTGATTCCTTTCGACTTAAAAGACAGTACCAGTCTTGGGCTGAAGTTAGAGAGAAGAGACACAAAACTGCCTCTGGCTACCCAGTCCTTGGCGGTTTCCTACAGTAAGCAAGTCATGCCAAAGTCTGGTCTTCAGCTTTAGCAGATCTGGACATGTTAGGGTTTTTTCAGCATACCCAGATGCAGGAGTTCTGGTTCACATTAACCAACCTCATAAGAGACTGATGGATAAACCATAACATCACTTTAAAAGTTTCTAATAGAAGCTATTTTTTTTTCCTTACGGTTGGAAATTCAAAGTTTGTCATCTACATTGCCCACTTCTCAACATCAGGAAAGTCCATTTGGAACCAGGAGATTGTTTGAGATGCACAGAATCAACACACAGAGGGATGGCTGGATTGCCTCTAGAGAGACTTTAATTAGGCCATGAATGAAGTCTCATTGCCGTACTGTGGAGTATATCCCTCTGTAGTGATCTCGATGCTCATAAATGCTAGATCCCATGTGTTAGGCCCTGGATAATACTGGATAAACACAATCCTTTCCCTCTACCTTAAAAGAATCTTAACGGGCCATATTCTATGATACAGTATAACTGACCAGCTTAGTAAAATCACATTCTGGTCACATCCCTGAAATTCTAAGCAAGTCATTTCAAGTGGTATGGATGGTCTTTCAGACCTTTTTTTTTTTTTTTTTAAGTTTATTTATTTTGAGAGAGGTGTGGGGGTGGGGGGGCATGAGCAGGGGAAGGGCAGAGAGAGAGAGGAAAAGAGAGAGAATCCCAAGCAAGCTCTGAACTGTCAGCATGCAGCCCATGAGGGGCTTGAACCATGAGCCCTGAGATCATGACCTGAGCCAAAACAGAGTCGGAAGGCTTAACCGACTGAGCCGCCCAGGCACCCCTGGACCTTCCTTCTCAAGTGACTCATACAGCTGGTGCTACCAGTTATGTATGCATTCTGAGTGTTGTGAAGTCGATATTTTCAAGTTCAAGGGGAGTATCTTATTTCACTTTACCAGCATCCTCCGGTGATAGGTAATGGGAACAGACAATAAGGTCCGTTCTCACCTGACTATATGTGGGTCAGTACTTTCTAATAAAAACTGTGCAGGTTGAAAAAAAATCAGCTATAACTATAGCTCCTTAATTCAGCTTACTTGGGGAAAAGACTAACTTGAATTAGCAAAAGTCTTAATCACAGCTTTTGTTTTTTTTTAAGCTCTGACTTAATGAAAAAGAGTCTGAATTAGAATGAATTCTCGATTGTGCTTCTCTCCTCCATTCACTTTGGCCAAGACCATTAACCTCTCCAGGTCCCATCTCTTCATCTGTTTTATAATGAGAATATTGAGCCAACTTGCGTCCGGGGGCCCTCCCTGTGTTTACTTCCTTTAATGTGTGTATCCGAAGCCTTCAGGCAGAAGGATTGCCATTTTCAGGCCAGCAAGAGTACTAATTAGAGGATCCTGCCCCAGTGTAACACAACTTTTCATCCCTGAAACTCTCAGAAGTGTAATGACAACAAAAACAACAGACACGAAGTTCCTAAATTAATTCTGTGTTTTCCTTTAAGAATATACAGCATCTCAGGACGCCTGGGTGGTTCAGTCAGTTGAGCATCTGACTCTTGATTTCAGCTCAGGTCATGACCCCAAGATTGCGGGATCGAGCCCCATGTTGGGCTCCACCCTGAATGTGGAGCCTACTTAAGGTTCTCTCTCTCTCCCTCTGCCCCTCTCCCTCCCCCCACTTCCCACACCATCTCAAATTAGGCTTGCATGAATGCCAATTATTCAAAAACCTTTCTTGACCACGTATTACTTATTTGGGTTTGGGAGGCGAAGGGGGGGTCACAGAGGTGAAAGCCCCATGGTCTCTGCCCTCAGAGCTCAGACGCAGCAGGGAATACAGCAGGTCACATCTGCTCTGTAATATGGTACCAAGTGGGTCTTATTACATGAAACCCCCTGACAAAGCACCCAAAAATGGAGCGATCTACTCTGCCTAAAAAGGAAAAGGAAAAAGAAGACTTCCTGGAGGCGGTGACATCAAACCAGCTCTGAAGGATAAAGTAGAGAAAAACAGGAGCTGCAACAGGGGGCAGGGTAATCCAGAGGGTGAACTGGGAGCGGGAAGGATTGCCATCAGATGAAGCTGGAAATGAGACTAGGAATGCGAGGGGGCTTTGAATGATACACAAAAGCATTTGGACTTCACCTTTAACCGGGAGAGTTCAATGATCAGATTAGTATTTTGAGGAGGTCAAAGAGTTGTGGTGAGAGGTTTTGAACAGGGAAAATCTGGAGGCAAGAAGAACAGCCTGGAGACTATTATAATAGGCCAGGTGGCAAGGGATGGGGGCCTGTGTTAAGATTGTACCAGGAGAGATGGATTTGGAAGACATCCCAGAGGAAGAAGAACCCACAGGAACGTGGCAGCTAATTGAATGTGAGAGAGAACAGATAAGGGGAGCATGAAAATAAGACTCTCGTGGGTTTTTATGAGATTGGTGGGGTCCGGTGGGCAGTGGTCTCCTCTACGCTAACAGACATGGATAAGCTGTGCTATACAGAGCGTGGGGCTTACGAAAGGTGAGTGATCTGTAGACTGGCTGCATTTGGAAAACCACAAAGGCACTATAAATAGAACCCACAAACAAAAGGCTTTACGTGGCATAGACTTTACATGGCAGTGAGGTATTAATGACGTAAGAAAATTACAGTGACTCAAAGAATGTTGAGCTTTGGGGAAAATGTGTTTTTGAGAGTTTGAAGTTATAGCTCGTTTAGAGTTATGTTTGCTTGCTTGTGTGTGCCATTTTGGTATGTGGTGGTGTGTATGGGTGTGCTTAGTGCTTTTTGCATGCTTCTTGTTTGCATAAGACCGTCTTGAACCGTAAAATGCGAATGATGTAATAACGACACAATGGTGTGACAAAGGGAGGAGAAGCAATCAAAGTTGGCAAGCCAGCTTCATTCACCAATGTGCCTTCTTGCCCCCACAGAAAATGACTACAGAGCAAGTACACGGTAGCATGCACTAAAATATTTTGCATTTCTATACACAAACAAGATGCAAAATAGATTATTTTATTTTATTTTTAAATGTTTGTTTATTTTTAAGAAAGAGCGTGAGGGGCGCCTGGGTGGCGCAGTCGGTTAAGCGTCCGACTTCAGCCAGGTCCGTGAGTTCGAGCCCCGCATCGGGCTCTGGGCTGATGGCTCGGAGCCTGGAGCCTGTTTCGGATTCTGTGTCTCCCTCTCTCTCTGCCCCTCCCCCGTTCATGCTCTGTCTCTCTCTGTCCCAAAAATAAATAAACGTTGAAAAAAAAATTTAAAAAAAAAAAAAAAAAGAAAGAGCGTGAGCAGGAGAGGGAGGGGGGCAGAGAGAGCGAGGGACAGAATATCTGAAGCAGGCTCTGTGCTGACAACACAGAGCCCAATGAGGGCCTCAAACTCATGAATCCTGAGATCATGACCTGAGCTGAAGTTGGATGCTCAACCAACTGAGCCACCCGGGTGCCTCACAAAATAGATTCTTTTAAAATTAATTTTGCCAGAGACATGTAATGAATGATTCAATAAGCCACTGTTCTAAGTGATTGTTCTAATAATCGTGATTAGCCTACTCAATCTCACATCAGTGAGGATTATTGTTTCTATTTAACAGGTGAGAAACTGAGGCATAGAGAGGTGACAGAAGTTAGCCAAGATCATGTAGCTTATAAGCAGAAAGACTAGGGTTTGAGCCAGGCAATCTAACCCCAGAATTTATGAACCTAGCCTCTCCGCTACGTTATCTCCATTTAAATATGACTACATACTTTGCAATATTTGCAATGAATAGCAGTATTAAATATAGAACCTTTCCTGACATGGGGAAGTATAGAGCCTGTAATTTTGTGAGTAAAGAAAGCTGTGAAACTATGTATAGACTAATTCTTCTAAAAACTATGTTCCATATATTACACCTGCATACACATAGGCATAGGAAAAAAATATCTACCCATAGTTTACCGTGAGTATCTCTGTGTGGTGGAATTATTGGAGATTTGTATTTTCTACTTAATAATTTTCTGCATTTTTCAGGTTTTCTAAGATAAACTTGAAAAGTTGTATTTGAATTTCCCGTTTCCAGGCCAACCTGCAAAGAGCTGGAAAATGGTCACCCCTGTCCTCCCAACGAGAAGAAAGTGGAACAAGCTAAAATTCAGTGACTCTTCTGGGATCCACCAGAGAACTGAGGTCACAGAGCAAACTGCTGTCCCCAAAACTGGAGAGACAGACAGACAGACAGACAGACACAGAGAATCACAGCTGACATGGAACAGAAGTGCACAGCCGGAGCCAGCATCTGTAGGAACACTTAGACTATAATGGACCAATTACTGGAGGCTCTGAGTGCTCTAGACTGGGGGTTAAGAACTTCTGCGGGGCCTGGTCCCGAAGGCCTCCCACCCGCTTTCCTGAGTTTTAAACTCCAGGAGCCCTACCAGGTTCCCACAGTGAAGATGGGTGGAAAATCCCCTCCTGCTTCCGGTTGGGGAGTGGGAGTGAAGGAGTAAACATTTTTAAAGAAGCCCAAAGCATCCTATTCTCCTCAGAAAAGCCTGCCCTCGAGAGAAACTGTAACCGGATGTAACCGAGGGGGGTTTTGCCAGAACTTAACCAACCAGGGGAAGGGAAATACCCAACTCTGGCTCCCTGGAAGGAAGACCTAAGGACAGGACTGAAAAACACTTTCCCTGCCCCCACACCTTCCCACCACATCAATCAGGGCTTCTGTATAATAACGGTGATTACAGACCTGCAGGCCTGTGACCCCATTTAAGGAGTCTCTAGGAAAACCCAGAGACAATGGGGCGGCAGACAAAAACAGTGACCCCAGAGGGAATTTCGCCCTCTGATGCCATAGATACAGCAAAGGGTAAACACAGCCTAACTGCTGGCCAGATTCACACAAAACCTCATGTCAAAAGTCTAACTATCTCAGTTTCTTTCACTCCATATATCATGTCCAGCTTTCAACGACAACAACAAAATGCAAGGCGTAATTTAAGGCACAAACCACGGTCTGAAGTGACAAAGCAAGCCTCAGAACCAGACTCCAACGTGACAGAGTTGAGAATTATCAGAATAGGAATTTAGAAATAACAGTGGTCAATATGTTAAGGGCTCTAACAGGAAAAGGAGACAACACGGAAGGCGGGTGATGGAAACAGAGAGATGGAAACTCAAAGAAAGAGTCAAAAGTAAACGCCAGAAAGCTAAAACACTGTAACAAAAATGAAGAATGTCTTTGATGGGCTCCTCAGGGAACTGGACACAGCTGAGGAAAGAATTGGTGAGCTTGAAGATACGTCAGTAAAAACTTCCAAAGCTGTAATGCAAGGAGAAAAAAAAATTGAAAAGGCAGAACAGACTATCCAAGAACTGGGTGACAATTGAAAAAAATGTTTAAGTAATAGTGAGAGAATTTTCCAAAATTAATGACACCAAACCACAGATGCAGGGAGCTGAGAGAACACCAAGTAAGATAAATACCAAAAATTCGACACCTACACATATCATATTCAAACTGTAGGAAGTCAAAAGCAAAGAGGAAATCTTGAAAGAAGCCAGAGATTTATTTTTTGTTAACTTACCTGCAGAGGAACAAGGACAAGAATTATATCAGACTCCCTTTCAGAAACCATGCAAGAGGAGAGTGGAGTGAACTATTTTCAGTGTTGAAAGAAAAATCTACCAAACTAGAATTCTCTACCGCATGAAATGATCCTTCCAACGTCAAGTCATGACTTTCTCAGACAAATAAAAATTAAGGAAATTTGTCACAAGTAGACCTGCCTTGCAGGAAAGGTTACAAGAAATCCTTTGAAAAGATGGACAACGATCTAGGTCAGAAACTCAGATCTGCGTAAAGCAAGGGAGAACATCGGAGAAGGAATGGAAGAAGTAAGCCAAGAGCCCCTACTCACACTAAAGAGGCAGGAGCCCACAGTTACCTACCACTGTCACCACCACTGCCAAGGTCAGAGCTCTGTGAGGGCAGGGCACACTCTGCTGCTACAAGTGCTAGAACTGCCCTGACCGAGTAGGCACCCAGGAGCTTCTGGAAGCTCCATCAGAAGCAGGAAACAAAAAATGGCTTCTTTTCTCTTTCGTTCAACCCCCATCAGTCTCCCGCGGATAACTGGGATGGTCTACCCTTTGGTTACCAGGCACTCCCCTCATCACTCTACCCCGTAACAAGGACAGGGACAGCATCACGCATCTGCCCAACGTCATGCAACTATTCCAGCTAAGACGAAGACACCCTCACCCTCTTCCTAAGAAGGGAAAGCGCAAAACCCTATCCGCTACCATAGCCACCTCCGGGAGATACAACTTCTTTTTGGGGGTGGGGGGTCTTCCGGTAAAGACCGGAAAACCTGCTAGACAAATTCTAAAAGAGCTGTTAACACTAACACGGGGAGATACTACTTCTGCTTCCAGTTCAGCCACAGTCTTGACTTACTATATTCTATAATCGAAAGACTGAATTGTAAAGTTAACAGCCACCAACGAAAATGACAGACCTGGAGCCTGACGGACCAAAACAGAAGAGAGAAAGGATGCCAACAAGCACCAGCATTTTCTATATAAAATAGAAGGAAGGAGGGAAGAAATCGGTTTTATACGTTTAGGGCTTGTGCTTTGAATTGCATCGCCCCCAAAGCTGTGTTCAGGTCCTAGCCTCCAGGCCCTGTGAATGTGAGCCGACTTGGGAACGAGGTCTTTGAAGACGTAATCAAGTTAAGATGAGGTGGTTCTGCGTGAGCATTGGTACAGACACACGTGGAGAGAAGATGCCACGTGACAGCGGAGGCCGAGACCGGGTGAGACAACTACGAACCAAGGAACGTGGAAGTTTGGCAGCAACAGCCAGAAGCTGGAAGAGCTTCCCCCCAGAGCCTTCAAAGGGAGTTTGGCCCCGTTGGCCCCTTGATTGCGGACTTCTAGCCCCTGAGCACTGTTAACGGAACAGGACAAAAGTTGTATTTACTTGACAGTTTTTAAAAGGCGCCCTCCGGATCCCCAGTTGTCCTTGCCTCGAGGTGGCAGCTGGGACACAGTGGGGCATCTGGATCCCCTCCCCTGGTTTAGCCTCACTTGGAACACGTTTTACAAGAACCCAACTGTACCTTTTATCCCCTGGTACACCATATCCTGACTTCTTTCTTCAAGTATACGTCTAATTTTCAGGCAAATGCTTAGCTGCTGTGGTTTTTAGAAATTTCAATGGGGGCGCCTGGGTGGCTCAGTCGGTTAAGCACCCAACTCTAGATTTTGGCTCAGGTCGTGATCTCATGGTTCGTGAGGTCGGGCCCTGCGTCGGGCTCCGTGCTGCCAATGTGGAGTCTGCTCGGGATTCTCTTCCTCTCTGGCCTTCCCTGGCACTCTCTCTCTTTCAGTAGATAAATAAACTAAACAAAAAAAAAAAAAAAAAAAAAAAGAAAAAAAGAAAAAAGAAAGAAAAGAAAAGAAATTTAGATGAAAGTGTTAAAAAATTTTAGGAGTATTTAATTCTCTCTATGCATTTATCGGACCACTGTTGTGGTTTTTTTGTTTGTTTTGGTTTTGGTTTTTTGCTCATCTAATTTGTACCTGCATTAGTCAGGGTCCCAGCAGGAAGCAAGCGACACCCTAACATTAGGATGATTTGAGGAGGTGGGTGCAGGGTATGGAGAAAGGACGAGAAATGGGACCCGTTACAGCAGAGCCATCGCCAGCCCAGGGACCAAAGGGGCACATGACATTTAGATGGAAGAGCATATCTTAGAAGAAATATCTGGATTCCACCATGTAGTAGAATGCAGGGTGCTGGATGCAGGGGAAAGAGAGACACACACTCTCCTCCCTCCTGTAAGTGGGACTTTACAAGCAGCGGGGAGACAGAGACGCTCAACAAATGACTACGCAAATAACTGTCACAGGCAATGCGTGAGTTCCATGAATGAGAAGTAGAGAAGGCTGTGGGAGACTTCAGCAGAGCGGTAGGACCTGGTTCCTTTCTGAGAAAGTGATGTTCAAGCTGAAATCTGCGGGATGCAGAGGGTTTCCAGCTACAGGAGTGGGCAGGGAGGGATGCGTGTGACGTGATGCGAACAGTGCTGCGGAGACTCTGTCGTTGGAAAAAAAAAAAATGGCGCATCAAAGTTTCCAAGAGAAACCTCCTATCGTTGAAACTCACCCCCAGGAGGGCGAGGGGAGACACGTGGAGCTGGAAAATGGGGAGGAACCAAATCATGCAGGGTCTCCAAGGCTGGGTTGTGGATTTGGAACCGTATGAGGAGAGAAAAAGAAAACAAAGGATTGTAAATGGGGATGCCAGATCTGTCTGCATGTCCAAAAGATTCCTGGGGCGCCTGGTTGGCTGAGTCGGTTAAGCGTCTGACTTTGGCTCAGGTCATGATCTCCTGGTTCGTTTTGTTAGTTGGAGTCCCGCATCGGGCTCTGTGCTGGCAGCTCAGAGCCTGGAGCCTGCTTCGGATTCTGTGTTCCCCTCTCTCTCTGCCCCTCCTCTGCTCGTGCTCTGTCTCTCTCTGTCTCTCAAAAATGAATAAACGTTAAAAAAAAAAAAATGTTGTGTTTTTTTTTTTTGTTTTTTGTTTTTTTGGTCCTAAAGACAAGGGCTGTATTTTCTAATCCTGTGTGGTAACCTTACATGAATTGATGCTTAACATATTTATTGAACTGCATTTCAATTCTGTAAGAATGGTGTTTTGGGAATTGTGTTTAGTAGTAAAAACTAAAGGAGGGAGTATGGAATTAAATTTGGGACTGAGCAATACTTTACTTCCTTCTGGAAATCTATTTTCTCTGATTACTGCATGTCATGGTCACATAAAATGAAAAAAGATACAATTTCTGAAAACAGCATAATAACATCAGCATGGAGAAAACAGTATTTCTAACGGATACTGGTGAAAACCATCAGCTATGAAATCAGACCGAATGAGTTTGAATTCCGGTTTCCTTGCTGTGGGTCCTTGAGCAAGTTACTTAGCCCCTCTGTGCCTCAGTTGTCTTATCTGTGAAAAGAGATTATAATAGTACCTAGTTCATCTTTTTGTGGTAAGGTTACAAGAGAATGCATTAAGAGCTTGTCAAAGACTGCCAGGCACGGTTAAATGCTCAATGAAAGTCACCTATTACTAATGGCATACAAATTTCATGGTGTGTATAAAAAGTGGCTTTCCCTGACTGTAAAATACCTAGCTCTTTAAAATGTGCCCGTTCCTTGATTCCTAACAGTAGCTATTGTTTATGTGCTCATAATAATTATACAATGGCAATATGACTTTTACAAAATGTTTAATGCGTCAGGGTTGGTTGGGCTCATTATAACAAGTAATAAGATCCCTCCCCAATATTAAATTGTTTTCAGATACGTTCTGGATAATGCATTTTAAGAAATGCTAAACCTAACAACACATAAGCCCACGGCAAGTCATTTTCCTTGATTTCCAGGTGATAAGAAGTGTTACTAACCATGTCTGGGGTTCACAAAGAGTCATGGTCTTTATTCTTTTTCCCTCTTGCCCATATCTCAACTGCCAGGCAGCTGTGCATTTTAATACTGTTTCTTCCCCAATCTCTCCCCATGTATTTGTAAGTGAAAATATGCACATCAGTGCTTGAACATACACACAAATTGATGACTGAGGCTCATGAAGGTTAAAAGCTATCCTTTAGCTCGGTAGACAAGATACTCTCCTTCTTCTACCTACAAAACAAGATTTCTAGTCTGTCAGTTTCATAGATCACTCTCCAACCAGTGCATGACAGATAAAGATCAAAGAACAAGTTAGCGCTGAACTGGTTACAGATTGGAAATCAGGTGACAGCAGGCTCTATTGTTTCTTCTGTAATGTCCCCCAAATGGGGACGCTTTTGTGCACGGGTGAGCACAGCCCATACTTGTTGACAGAATTATTTTTAGAAAGTAATGCTTTCCCATTTATAAAACCCAGAAAGAGGCAGCATAGTGTGTAGGCGGTAGTTCTCAACCCCGGCTGCCGATGAAAATTACCTGTGGAGCTTTATAAAATGTGCAGATCCCATGACCTCACTCTAAACCAATGGTTCTCAGCCTGGGCTGCACATGTGAATCGCCTGGGGAGTTTTTGAAAACCAGGATACCTGCCAGGCGGCCCCACCCGGGACCAATTGCATCAGAATCTCTGGGGGAAGGGCCTAGAGAGAGGCATTGCTTAATCAGCTCTCCAGGTGATTTCTAATATGCCTGGCCTGAATACCAGCGTTCTAGATGTTTTGAATTCACTTATTCATCTAACAAACATGTACTGACTGCTACCATAGACAAGGCATTGCTGGCCTCAGAACAGTTAAGGACATAAACACTTCCCTGCTCTCCTGGGATTAGAAATCTGAATCAAAACCTTCAGACGCGGGGCCGAGGCATCTGAAATATCTACTAGCTAATCAGCCAAGATTGAGAATCATCAGGGGGTGGGGGGGTAGCAGAGAGAGCAGGGAGTCCGATGGCCGTGTTTGAATCTTGGCTCCTCTGTTCATTGGCTGTTTGATCCTGGGTAAGTTATGTAACTGTTCTAAGCCTCTGCTTCCTTATCTTTAAAATGGTGGAGGGGCGCCTGGGTGGCGCAGTCAGTTAAGCGTCCGACTTCAGCCAGGTCACGATCTCGCGGTCCGGGAGTTCGAGCCCCGCGTCGGGCTCTGGGCTGATGGCTCAGAGCCTGGAGCCTGTTTCCGATTCTGTGTCTCCCTCTCTCTCTGCCCCTCGCCCGTTCATGCTCTGTCTCTCTCTGTCCCAAAAATAAATAAACGTTGAAAAAAAATTTATAAAAAAAAAATGGTGGAAAGCAAATCTTCTGTTCTAAGGCTGTTAACGTGTTCTAAATTAGAAAATTGATAGAAATCTCAGTGCAGTAGCTGGTACCTAGGAGGCATTCAATAAATGTTAGTGTTCTCCCTTTGTCTTGAAAGCGATATGTATGCTAAGTACCTATGATGTACTATTGAAATACCAGATATTGGCCCTGGCTTTCCAGGAGTTACGGTGTAACAAACAATTAGCCACATCATACATAAGCTATTCCTAGGTGTGTGTTGTGGGTTTCTTTCATTGCTGCAAGGGTTCCGAATGGAGAGAAATAATCACTGAAAATCAGGAGCCAGAGAGTTCCTAAAGAGGAAGAATTTGAGAGGGGTTGTAGAGGTGGGTATGTTTTGCCAGAAGAGGAGAGGGGGGTTAGCACAAGCTGAGGAAACAGCACAGCAAAGGAAACTTGTAGATGATACCTGAAGGCAGGTCATGTTTAAAAAAGACATATACCTTTTCACCATTATTTGACACGTGTCTATGCATGTCATTGATCAAGAAAGTGGAGTTTACCTTTTTTTCAGTATCTGCATGAATTACAGTGTAAGGGTTTTATGTACTTAAGAGCATGTATGAGGTTTATGTTTGGAATGATACATCCATTTGTTTTATATGCATATTCCTCAATATGTTATTTCGGAAAATGCTGCATGCATCTATTTATTTCTACTTGCGTTCTCCTTGGGGGTACCAGTGTCTTCGTAGACACTGAAACTCGCTAGCCTCATAAATAACAATGAATTTTCCCAACACGAAGAACAAAGAGCTGAATCAAGATGACATCATCCTTCTCACAGCGAATTTTCATTCAGGTTAGGAGCGAAGTCCTGCTAGAGATTTGTCCAGAGTATTAGTCCCTGACCAATTGTAAACGGCCGAGAGAGTGGATTTGTTTAAAAGCAAGCCTGTCTGGCGGCTGTTCGAGGAAGGCGAGGAAGCACCTCGCAGTAGCCGCCTCCTACCAGGCGGAGCAGCGTCACGTTCCAGCCTCCACTGCAAGGTCTGGACCTCCTCGCAGGCTCTGTGGACTGTGGCTGACGGCATATCCCTCCTCTGCTGGGATTACTTGGAATGACCTACTTTGAAAATGGTGTGAACTCGGCCGAGCGCCAAGGAGTTGGGGTGCAAACAGGCCTGTCCAGCAGGAGAGAGCAGTCTCAGTCTCTCTCTCTCTCTCTCTCTCTCTCTCTCTCTCTCTCTCACTCCCTCCCTCCCTCCTCCAGGAGCCTTGTATACGGTTTTGATTGGGGGCGGGGGTTGGGGAGGGGTTGCTCTTTTTTTTTTTTTTTTTTTTTTTTTTAATTCCCAGGGCCTTGGCTGTTACAATTCATCTTTCTGCTCTTGGAGTGCGGGCTATTGATTGGCTGAGCCTGCTGTTTACGTCAGAGAAAGGCAGCCAATCAGAGCAGGACTCTGCCTGTCTCCCTGCAGCAAACAGCTGAAGTAGTAATAAACAGGAACGAGAGGTAGAGCCCGAGCCCAGCTGCAGCCGGCTGTGTGCTTTCCAGGGCAAGGCCAGGAGAGAGCACGCGGACTCAAAGCTGAATGACAGATCAGGGGCCTCCCGAGGCCGGGACCTTGGCCCCCCACGTGGAGCGTTGGCTAAGCCTCCCTTCCACCCAGGTTCATTTTACTCTGAGTATCTGGCTTTGGAAACCACCATAGATGGTTCTGGGGCGTGGGAAAGGAAGAAACCGGGGGCGGGGAAAGGGAACAGAAATGTTGGCGATTACCTTACCTCCACCACTTGCACTGATGACTCTAGATAATCCTATTCTCCCCCTGCCCTCAGGACTGCCCACCAAAAAAGGAAGTCAGCGTTCAATCTAAGGGATTTATCAGTACTCATGAATCAGCTTAAAAATGACTTTTTTATTTTCCAAAGCAGCTGCCCTGAATTCAGAATAGGTAAATTCCAAGTGCTTACCATCTGATAAGATTTTTTTTTAAGTGAAGTATTTGTTTATACACATATGAAGAGAATAGAGTCTGGCTTATCAACTTTTCCCTCAGGATATTTACAGCATAGTCATTTATTTGTGTTGAATCAGCTTGGGCTGTTATGAAATGCGAAGGAAGGGAGAAATTCTACTTTACCTCTTATATTTGAACTTACAATGCAATACTCGGGATTTATCTGTAAAGTCCATTTAAAAGTATATACAGTTGACCCTTGAACAAAACGGGGATGGGGGTTAGGGGCGCTGACCCCTATAAAGGTGAAAATCCTCCTATAACTTTTGACTCCCTAAAACCTTAGCTGATAGCCTACTGTTCACGAGAAGCCTTACCCATAACATAAACACTGAATTAACATGGATTATGTATGTTATATGTATTACATGCTGTGTTCTAACAATAAAGTAAGCTAGAGAAAAGAAAATGTTATTAAGAAAATCATAAGGAAGACAAAATACATTTAAGTACTGTACTATGGGGTGCCTGGCTGGCTCAGTTGGTTGAGTATCTGAGTCGGTTCTAGCCTATCAGGTCATAATCTCACTGTTGTGGCATCGCGCCCTGCATTGGGCTTCACGCAGAGCGTGAAGCCTGCTTGATCCTCTCTCCCTCCCTCCCTCTCTGCCCCTTTCCCACTTGCTCTCTCTCTCTCTCTCAAAATAAATAAACTTTCTAAAAAATGCATTTACGTACTGTACTATAAAAAATCCACACGTACATGGACCTGTGCAGTTCAAACCTGTGATGTTGTAGGGCAATTCTGACCTGCTGCTCAGAGCGCTTCTCTCCCTGTTTATTTGGATTTTTTAAAGGCGTAAAGACATCCCCCCCCCCGCCCTGCCCCCACGATTCTCCACTCTGAAGTCCCCTCAGTTGCCAAGGGCTCCTGTGAAACCCACTACCTTCAGTTTCCTCCGGGCATTCCGGTCTTTTTCAGACCTTGGTTTATGGACTGCGATCAGTTGAGGGCTGGAGAAACTTTCCTGAAAGGAAGACCGAGCAAAATGTTAAAAATGGAATCGTCACCCCGAAATGCTAAGCATGATTCTTCACATAAATTCACAGTTGGTAGCACGCTGGTAAATGTTGGCAAAAATGCGCTCTAAGGGTTTTAAAACAGGAAAAGATGAACAAATTTTGTACCTATCCTGAAGTGTGTTCTGAATCTCTTCCGTGCATCTTAGGCTCACTGTTGCTGGCACTGGCCCCCTCCCACTGGTTCTGAGGGCAAACTGCAAGGGGGGGGGGGGGATGAGAAAGAGGGGGAAAGCAATAGAATTACAACATGAGTTCGACACACAACAGTTACTGACTATACTCACCATATGGGCCAGGCCGGATCCTTACGTTATCTTTGGCAGACTATTGTCTCTTTCTTCAATCTAACTCCTTGGGGCCTTTTAGCTGACAGATATAAGAATAGAAGCTACAATGAAGCTGACAATTTATATCAGCAGGAACACTCACACAAGCCTCACCCTGGCAGTTTTAATTTAAAATGCTGAATGGAGATGGCTGTGCCTGAGACTTGATGGCTTCCAGGCCAAAAAAAAAAGACCCACACTCCTCTGGTGGGACAGTAGGCATGTCTGCTGGGCCACCGACCCCTGCACTGAGAATGTCCTCTTGGATGCAGGAGTGGAGCCAACTAGAGGAGAGGAGAGGAGAGGAGAGGAGAAGAGAGCCAAGGGCTGAGAAAGAGAGAAGGGCCAGTAAAGGAAGACAGAGTCAGGAGGCCACATGTCTGTTAGTGTCTGAACCCGGGGAAGAGTCCTAATGATGGAGACAGGGCTCTGCAGGCAGCTTAGCCACGGGGGATGGGCACGTCTAATGTGGTTGAGTAGACACGTCCATATTTTTCCCCCAAAAGAGTGGAAGTGGTTTCTGTTTTCATTTTACAGACCAAGTGAAATGTCGTAGGCTTTGTGAGGTTCTGTCTCATCAGTCGCTAATAGTCATTAATGTATTAAACACCTGCATGCATGCGGTGCTACGTGGCGTGTCACTCAAGAGCGGGGCAGCCCTAAAGGAATATGGAGGTGCAAACAAAGACAAGAGAGTGTCTTCACGCCCTTGATTGTAGTGCCACATCTTCCTCCTCTTTCCCCCCCTTGAAGTTTTGTAAATGTTTCTATTTAGAACATCTGCTTACCTTTCACTAGATCAGCCACAAGAATAATGAATACAGAGAGGGGAAGGAAAAAGAGTAAAGAAGGGGTGAAGGTTTGGATGCTCAGACAAGCCATAAGACGCTTGAACATTTCACGTGGACTAAGCCATCCTTTGCCTGACGAAGAGACCGCTCACCTACTGCTAAAAATTCCCGAGCTTCTATTTTGCCTCCGTCCTGAAGTTTTTCAAGTTTTTGAGGAAAGACCATAGAACCAGAAATTCACAAAGGGTCCCTCTCCTGTCCAGGTGGTCTGGCGTACGTGGTGACCCTTCTTCCCTTCTTCTCTTTCTTCCTCTCTGTCCTACACATCACCTGTTTAAAGAACCACATTGAATTCAGTGGTCGTAAAAGGAAATACCATAAGACAGACCTAGAGGAAAGAAGATACATCATCCGTAGCTATAGTGGAGACGGTTGTGACTGGGCAAGAGCAGGGAAGGAACATTCCATCACCTCTAGGGGGAGGGACATACCACGATGAGGAAGGAGGGAATTCTAATTCAATATCAAGGGTGAAAATTTTTGAAGCCTTCCAAAGATGTAGGCAAACAAACCTGAAGTGCGTTTGGGGACATAGCTGTGATTAGATTTTGCTTTATCATCTTCCATACAAGGAAGATCATTCGTAAGCAGACAATAGAGTGTTGTCAGCTTTTCAGTGGGGAATCCAAGTATAGCATCTCCTAATGCCCAGATCCCAGGAAGATGCCGAAAGGAAAGCAGGAAGCTATATTCGATATATAGAAATAAGAAAAACACGGTGTTACGAGGTCTCAGTCACAAAGAGAAGGAAGAAGTGAGGGTACAAATATCAATTAATGCTTAGTAGGGGCTTCGTATTCGCTGGTGACAGAACTATGGTTTAGCAAGGAATTCTCTTCCGTTCCATCATTGCCAGTGGGGAGGACTGGTCCGTGTGTTGGAAATATCTATGCTGCATCATTGTGGGAAGGATGTTCATTTCATCTAGGAGATGGCAAAAAATAAGCTCAGGCCGGTCACCGGGTGTCAGAGCGGCAGGAAAGTGATTTTCTTCTTTAGATTCTGCGCTGAGGTCTGCTGGCACGCTGCATTAATATGAAATTAACAACACATCACTCACATGGAACTTAGCATCTAAAAAAAGCTCACATTGTGCTTTAAGCCTTTTATTACCAAATAATAGAAGTCATGAGGTTAAAGTTTGTTCCTGCAGCGTTCCCTGAGACATCCGTACAATTTTACCTGGGGGATGAATGTCTACACCGTGTGCATCTCTGTCAGTTGAAGATGGGATCAAAGAGCTGGTGGTTCAATATTAAGGCTCAGTCCCTCACGCCACCCCACCCCGATCACATATATATGATTTCCTGCTTGCAAGGCACTCCGGAAAAAAAATGTTTTTTTTTTCAAATAAGAAATACCTTTTATGTTCCCGTTCATTGTCATTATTATTATTTGCTGTGTCTCAACGGTATGACTCATTCCAACTAAAAGCCCCCAGGAGAATAGAGGAGAAAGGCTAAGAAGCAAATTTCATTCAATAAATTACTATTGGGCTCTTACTATGTTTGCCACCAGGCGGCTAGAGTCCCCGCAGGGTTCGCAATCCAGTGAGTGGGCTATGTCAGGCGGAAATGCAAATAACTCTAAATCAGGGCAGAGTAGGCTAAGTATCTTACCAAAGTTGGTAAAAATGTGGAAAAGGGGATAGGTCACCATATGAAAAGGCCCAGCCAAGGTTTCCTAGAGAAAGTGGTAAATGGAAAAGGCTAAGTAAGCCAGATATCAGCCGGGATCCTCACCCCGCCCCCCTCCTCCCCTGGCGGGGGTCAGATGGAGGTCAGACTGGCCTGTATCCGGACTCGAGGTCCAGCCCTCCGCGTCACGGCCTCCCCGTTCCTGCCTCCACTTGGCATCGTTCACCAGTCCTTGGTTTTAATACTCCTCCAGGTGTCCTGCCTTGTTGTCCCTTCATTCTCCTCTTTGCTGCCTCCCTGCCTTTTTCCTCCGGGGAGAGAAGCAGAAAAACCCAAATTATAATTCATCCTATATTTTATCCTCCACTCTTCCTTCCGATGAAGACTGGGGCCTACTTTTCCCAACAAAGCGATCCACTGATGTACTGTTTTCTTACCGAAAGACTTGCTTCCCCCCCCCCCCCCCCCCCCCAAAATAAATTCTGGTTTGATACAGTTTTCTTTTTAACTCGCTGCAATGACAAGTTTGCAAGGCAGCGCTGGAAGATAAGGCCATTCCTAGGGTCAGAAGTTTTAAGACCCGGAAGAATTCTTACAGATTTTTCAAATACCTGTGTCTCATTTTACATATAAGAAAACAGGCTCAGGGCTGCTCAGGGAGGTGTATTTAATGGGGTAAGAACTCTGCCAGGTCAGTGCTATGAAGGTATAGAATTAGAGAACAAGGCATTCATTATAGCAGGCGGAGTTAGGAATGTTGTAGGGTTGCAAGGATGCTCAGTCTTCACTGTGATGTGCATAGTAAAGGTAGCTTCTTTATTTGCTTGTAAGTGACCTCATAAGCCGCCTATCCCACCTCACCGGGCCAGTAGAAACAACCTAGACTTTTTACATAACAATATCTCAGTCTCTACCAGTTTAGCTTCCTTCAAGTTCAAACCCTGCCAATTCAAAGTTCAACTCCCCGTTAATGTGGGCTGACTCAGACTCTATAAAGTAAACATTCAGTCATATGGAAGACGCAGCAGGTTCTATGGCAGAAGAGAAAGGTCCTTTGAACTATTGCTGGAACTCTCCCGGAACATGGTAAAACTGGGGTGCTTTACGCACTGGTGACCACAAAGGAGCAGCTGGTCCAGTCTGACCTGAGGGTGGTATGCTGGTCCCTGCCCCTAATAGCATCTGAGCCTTGGTGGAAATCTTCAACCATAAAGGCCTCTTTTTTTTCCCCCCAAACCTAGGGCATCGGGGCCTTTGAGACATCCAGATAATGGAGAATACGAAGGACTAAACGGCCAGGAGATGTTTCCCTGGGGCAGAGTGTCAAGGTGACCTCAGATCTTTATAGGAAAACTCCAGCCTTGGGCTCAGCGCCCTTTGGAAAACAGTACTAGCTTGGAGGTGGTGGCAGAAAGTGGGTAAGAGATGACTCCCAGGCAGCATTTCTGGTTCCACCCAAGTCCTCCCATAGTCCTGGTGATTCAGCATCTGTTGGGGTGATCTATGCAGCACTTAACTTGTTAGACTAATTTTTTTTTTAACGTTTATTTATCTTTGAGAGAAAGAGCATGAGTGGGGAAGGGGCAGAGAGAGAGGGAGACCCAGAATCCAAAGCAGGCTCCAGGCCCCGAGCTGTCAGCACAGAGCCCAACACGGGGCTCGAATCCATGGACCGTGAGATCGTGACCTGAGCCAAAGTCGGATGCTCAACCGACTGAGCCACCCAGACGGGCCTAGACTAATTATTTTTGTTTTGAGATAATTGTAGATTCACATGAGGTTGTAAGAAACAATACAGAGATCCCATGTGCCCTTTAGCCAGTTCACTCCCATTTTGCAAGACAATACTGTGCTATCACGACCAGGCTGTTAACTGATACAATCAGGCAAAGAATATCTGTCCCTCCAAGGACTCCTCATCGTGGCCTCTTATAACCACACCAGCTTCTCTATACCTCCATCCCCTCCTTGAGCCTAGCAACCTAGGGTCCCTAATTGTTTCTCCATTTCCATAATCTTGCCAGTTTAGATATATTATATAAACCGACCCATACAGCATGTAACCTTTTGGGATTGTCTCTTCTAACTCAGCATAATTCTCTGGACGTTCAACCAGATTGCCGCCTACATTAATAGTTCATTCTTATTACTGTTGAGTAGGGTTCCACGGCATGGATGAGCTATGGTTTTGGTTAGCCATTCACCCGTCGAAGGACATCCATGTTGCTTACCGTTCGGGACTATTTCAAGTAAGGTTGTTGTAAATATTCACAGACAGGTTTTTGTGTGAATTTAAGTTTTTGTTTCTCTGGGAGGAATGCTCAAGAGGGCACTATCTCTGTCCCACAGTGGTTATATATTAATTGTTTAAAGCAACCATAAACTGTTTTCTAGAATGGCTGGACTATTCGCGGTTATCAAATGTACGAGGGATCCAATTTCTTCACCTCCTCAGCAGCATTTGGAAGTGTCACTGTTTTTTGTTCTGATAGAGGTGCAGTGATATTGCGTGGCTTCAATTTGTATTTTCCTAATGGCTAATCGTGCCGAACATATTTTCATATGCTTGTTTGCCATTTGTATTGACCCTTTGGTGAAGTGTTGATTCATGCCTTTTGCCCATTTTCTTTTCTTTTTTTAAATTTTTTTAATGTTTATTTATTTTTTGAGAGAGAGAGAGAGAGAGACAGAGAGACAGAGTGTGAGCGGGGGAGGGGCAGGGAGAGAGAGGGAGACACAGAATCCGAAGCAGACTCCAGGCTCCGAGCTGTCAGCACAGAGCCCGATGCGGGGCTCGAACTCACAGACCACGAAATCATGACCTGAGACGAAGTCAGACGCTCAACTGACTGAGCCACCCAGGTGCCCCCACCTTTTGCCCATTTTCTAATTGGATTGTTTATTTGTTACAGTTGAGTTCTTGGAGTTCTTTATATATTCCAGATTCCAGTCCTTTGTTGAATATGTGGTTTGCAAATATTTTCTCATCATCTGTACCATGTCTTTTCATCTTCCTAATAGGGTCTTTACACAGTGAAATTTTTTTTTTTTTAATTTTTTTTCCCCAACATTTATTTTATTTTTGGGACAGAGAGAGACAGAGCATGAACGGGGGAGGGGCAGAGAGAGAGGGAGACACAGAATTGGAAACAGGCTCCAGGCTCTGAGCCATCAGCCCAGAGCCCGATGCGGGGCTCGAACTCACGGAGCGCGAGATCGTGACCTGGCTGAAGTCGGACGCTTAACCGACTGCGCCACCCAGGCGCCCCTACACAGTGAAATTTTAAAATGTGATGAAGTCTACTTTATCCATTTTTCATTTTGTGGATCATACTTTTGGTATCAAGTCTAAGAGTTCTTTGCCTAGCCCTAGATTCCAAAGATGTTCTATTTTTTTTTTCAGAAGTATATAGGTTTATGGGTTATTTTGTTTACATATGTATTTCCATTTTGAATTGATTATTGTATAAGTTCGAGGCTGTTCTTTTTGTTTTTGTTTTTGTTTTTAAGAGAGAGAAAGAGAGTAGGAGAGAGGGGCAGAGGGAGAGAGAAAGAATCTTAAGCAGGCTCTGTGCTCAGTGTGGAGCCTGATGCAGGGCTCGATCCCATGACCCTGGGATCATGACCTGAGCTGAAACCAAGAGTCAGACGCTCAACCTACTGAGCCACCCAGGCGCCCCAAGACTTGTTTGTTTGTTTGTTTGTTTGTTTTTTCTCAGCAAGTGCCCAACTGTTCCAGCACTACTTTGGACAGCTACCGATGTTCTTGCAGCGTCAGAATCTAAACTGTAAAGTACTTTGTGAAGTGATGGCATCTAAGGACCTACAAATGCAAGGGAGCGTCTGGATGTTCTCTGTGTCTGACCATGTCTGTGCACAGCTTTTCTTTGTATATGAGGATGGCCAGGCAGGCGACGCCAACGTTAATACTGGGATCCCAAGATACGGAGGGCAATCATGCATGTGATCAGAATCATGCATGTGAAATCATGCAGGTTTTCACAAACTGAGGGGGCCCCAGCCCTTGTATGACCCCTGTGCCCATCAGAATCCATCTGCCCTCACAAAAGGCAGGCTTCCTTGAGGAATCAAGGAACCATTACCAAGGGACAGCAAAAAAAAAAAAAAAGGAAGAGGCATCCTTCATGATCCAGACTGACCCAGAGATTACTCCACATTTGGATGGTCCAGACTGACTCCGTCCCCCTGATTCTCCCAGTTGACTTCACACTGTTTGTAAATAAACAGTAAAGACACGTTGTGCTCTACCCTACTTCCTTCTTTCAGCTCTCTCCCTCTCTCTCCCTCCCCTTTCCCACAACAGTTACTGAAGCCACCTCCTCCAGTCCCCTGTCCTGATATGTCCCCACGTGCCTCACTCTCCTCTGCTACTTCATGGGGAAAACAGAAGCCAGCAGGAAGGAATGACTCTATACCTACAATTTTGCAGGTGTCTGTGCCCATTCTTACTACCTTCCCATGATGAAAGGAGGAAGTCCCTCCTTCGAAAGCCAGTCCCTGCATCCGAGCTACATGGCTCATCATGGCCGGCACACTCGGTAACCTTACTCATCAATCATCGCCTCTCCCCTGCTTCTTCCTCAACACTATCGCTCCTAAAAACCTTGTCTTTGAGCGTAACACAAAATTCTCCTTGCTTCCCCTCTCATTACCTCTCCACCTCTCTCCCTCACTTCAAAGCCAGGATTCTTGAATGTGCTTTCCGTGCTGGCTGCTTATGCGTCCCGACAACCCATTCCCTCCTTCAAGTGCAGCCTGGTCTCTGTCCTCACAATGTTTAAGCAGTTCTCTCCAACATCTCCAAAGGCATTTCATTGCTGAAGCCAGCGGACATCTTTCAGCCTTATCTTACTTGACATCTCTATCGTATTTGCACAATTGAACGTCTCTTCTTTTTGAAGACAGGCCCTTCTCTCGGCCTCTTTTGCTTTCCCTTAATGTCTCTGCCTACTCGCCGGTCTCTAAGTCATTTCCTCCTGCCTCTGCCACTTCTCACTGTTTCAGGCCCACTTCTCTGCTCTCTTTACACACTAAGCCTGGACACCCATCCCATCCTTGACGCTCCTCCTCCTTATTCTCTATAAGGAATACATTTCCCCATCCTTCATCCTACTTCCGTGCTGTGTCAGCCAGCCCTGGCTGCCATAACACAATACCACGAACTGGGCGGTTTGAACACAGACATTTATTTTTTCACAATTCTGAAGGCGAGAAGTCCCAAATCGGTCGTGGTCAGTTTCTGGTGAGGGCTCCCTTCCAGGCTTATAGAGGGCTGCCTTCTTACGGTGTCCTCGCCTGGTAGAGATAGAGTGCAAGCTCTCCGGGGTCTCTTCTTATACGGACACAGATCTCCTCGTGAGGGCCCCACCCCCCCGACCTCATCTAAACCTAATCATCTCCCAAGGCCCCACCTCCAAATACCATCATATTGGGCCTCA
Organism: Herpailurus yagouaroundi; assembly: GCF_014898765.1. NCBI lineage: Eukaryota > Metazoa > Chordata > Mammalia > Carnivora > Felidae > Herpailurus > Herpailurus yagouaroundi. The sequence continues at coordinate 9,768,850 of NW_024412467.1, forward strand.
GGGCGTCAATGCATTGTGGGGGAAGGGTACGTAATTCAGTCAATAGCGCGATGCTCTGAAATTCTTCTGCCTTTCCCATCTCTGCTGCCATTTTTCTTATCGAGATTATTTCAATAGTTTCTCAGCTGGGCTCTCTGCCTATGTTATCTCCTTTAAAAGCATTCTCCGTCCTGGAGCTAGACTGATGGTTTTGAGTCAGAAATCAGGTCTCATTAATCCCTTGCAAAAGATTTTAGTAGTTTCTGATAGACGTCCTGTAAACTCTACACACCTTGATGGAGCACAGAAATCCCTTCATGCTTGGACACCAGCTTATCTCTCTGGTTTGACCCCTCTCTCCCTTCCCCCTTGTACTCAGCGATACCTCCATAGCACTTAGGGTTCTGTGGACACACCCTGCTTATTAAATTTCCACATTTTTTTTTTAACATTTGTTGATTTTTGAGAGAGAGAGACAGAGACAGAGCACGAGTGGAGGAGGGGCAGAGAGAGAGGGAGACACAGAATCCGAAGCAGGCTCCAGGCTCCGAGCTGTCAGCACAGAGCCCGTCTCGGGGCTCGAACCCACGAACCAGGAGATCATGACCTGAGCCGAAGTGGGATGCTGAACCGGCTGAGCCCCCTACGTGCCCCAAATTGTCCACATTTTCAAGACTCAGCTTAGATGTCACCTCCTTTCTAGCAAGCTTTCCATGACCCTTTGGCTAGATTAGGTGTTTTTCCTAAATATCTCCACAGTGTTCACCTCTTTCTCCACCCTTAGCCAACATGGTCAGAGGTCATGGTTTCTTACTGGTCTGTCTCCTTGACGTGGCTATAAGCTTCTCAAGGGCAGCAGCTCATTCCCAACTCCTCACTCAATGCCAAGTTTATGGTGCAGCCCTGAGCACAAGCAGATACTTTGTGTTTGCTTATTACGTGAAAGCAATTTGGTGCAACTTCTTTTATTGATGAGAAAACTAACAAAGAGAATATAAGCTCTCACTCGAACAAAGCCCAGCTGGCAAAGGAGCTCAGGAACAAAGGCTGTCGCTATCCATGAGTCAGCTCTCAGCTTTGCCAGGGCCGGTATTGACACCCCTGGAAAAAGTGATTAGAATCGAATTATTTTGCTTCTTTGGGCCTTTGTCTGTAAAATGAAGAGGTTGCACTAAATCATCTCCTAAACTTCCTTCTAGGAAGGAAGGCTAAGGTTTTATCATTTCTTATATGGTGACCATACATGTCTGGTTGGAACTTTTCAGAAGTCACCGACTTAGGATCTTTCTTCCTCTACCAGAAAAGAATTTGGGGATAGCCTGGGTTTATAAAGACCCTAGGCAATCAAGGCTTCTCTTCCCTGCCCATTCATTTTTGTCATTAATTCAGCATTTATTGAGCACCTGATGTGTACCAAGCATATCATGCTTTTCAGCTTAGACATTTCACAAGTGCTGAGAAACAACAAGTTCCAAGGACACAATTCTCTGTGAAGACCATTTCCTGTCTAATTTTCCACACTCCAGATAGAAACGCAGTGGCTTCATAGGGGAAAACTGTATAGAAGGCACTAAGAACCGTTCTATTCAGTTGCATTTAGAAATGGTTATGTAACTACTACATTGAACAAGCATGACTCATAGGATGTAATCAATCATAAAGCAAGACTTCAAATGTATTCCCCGGAGTGAACACTTTCTCTGCTCTTAGATGAAATTTAGACCCACATTTTATTCTCTAGTCACTTCCGGGTCATAAAATGTCCTTTGGCCAGTCATCGGCATGTCTAGCTTCGGGTCGCAGTAGCAACATCAATTTGTTTTCGCACTTAGACTTCTCCCTACCTCGGCTCAGCCGCCTACAAAAGGCTGCAACCCGGTGAGAAGAGCAGCCCGTGGCCTCACTTTTCCCCATCCTTGCATCTTTCATCTTTCTAACGGGGATTTCACTCCTCTCTCGGGTTGGAGCAGTGGGAGGAAGCTGGGGAAGGCAGAGAAGCAAATCTCTCACTTGTCTTCTCTGGCCTCGACAAGCATTCAGAGTTGCCTCTCTCTGCTTGGGGTTTCAAGACACTGCAGGGTAGGGTTTTTCTAACCCTGTCGACAGATGGAGATGTCTTCATATGGCTGATCACTTACTCTTCCCTCGGACCGCGGGAATCTGGCACCAACGCCAGTCTTTTTTTTTTTTTCTTCTTCTTCTGGTCCCCCATCCAGATGACCCTCTTAGAAAGGACACAAGATAACCTCCTGCCTGCTTTCTCTCATGGGTGGTCCACGTCTTATCCAAGGGAATCACTCACACTTTCTTTGCTCCCGAAGCCTTGGAAGGGCAAGGGGGGCAAACACCCAACACACAAGACTACTCTGTGCAAACCAACCCTTTCCTTGCACCCGTAGTTCTCCTTCTTAATGTACTTTCTGATTTATGTAAGAAGCTGCAAAGTCACGTAATCAGCTTTTGACAACCTCCTTTGCAAATTTTGCAAATGAAGGTCTCCCACCTCCCTTAAAAATGTGGTATCGACGCCTCGGTGCTTTAGCTGAAACGTTTGGTTCTTTTACATTATACCTGCCTTGCAATGTTGCAATGGCCAATCCCTCATCCCATTTTTGGTCTGCATTCACTGGGTCACTGTGACAAGTAGCCTTGTCCTCCCCCTGGTTTCCTTACCTAAGAGAAAGTTCATATGATTTTCGTATGACATTATTTGCATAATCTGGAAACGGGGCCTCGTCTGAGCTTCTTGGGGCTGCCATGATAAAATACCACCAACAGGGTGTTGGAAGCAACAGCACTTATATGTCACAGTCTCGGAGGCCACAGTCTGAAATTAAAGCGATGGGGCGCCTGGGTGGCGCAGTCGGTTAAGCGTCCGACTTCAGCCAGGTCACGATCTCGCGGTCCGTGAGTTCGAGCCCCGTGTCGGGCTCTGGGCTGATGGCTCAGAGCCTGGAGCCTGTTTCCGATTCTGTGTCTCCCTCTCTCTCTGCCCCTCCCCCGTTCATGCTCTGTCTCTCTCTGTCCCAAAAATAAACGTTGAAAAAAAAAATTTAAAAAAAAAAGCGTTAACCAGGCCACATCCCTCCAAAGGCTCTGAGATAGAATCTGCTCTAAGTCTCTCTCTTAGCTTTTGGTGGTTACTGGCAGTCTTTGGCTTGTGGCTACACTGCCTCAATCTCTGCCTCTGTCTTCACATGAGGGTTCCCCTATATGTCTGTGTCTCTGCGTGGCCTTCTTCTCTTTTTTTTTTTCAGAGAGAGAGAGAGAGAGAGAGAGAGGATCCCAAGTAGACTCCACATTCAGCTCAGAGCCTGACATGGGACTCAAACCCATGACCTTGCGATTATGACCTCAGCGGGAATCAGGAGTCACAGGCTCAACGTACTGGGCCACCCAGGTGCCCCCCTCTGCATGGCCTTCTTATAAGGACATCAGTCATTGGATTTAGGGCCCATCCGAACCCACTAGGAAATCAACGTAACTTGATTACCTCTGCAAAGACCTTATTTCCAAATAAGGTCATAATCACAGGTTCTGGGTGGGCTTGGGTTTGGGGAAGGGGGGGTACACTCTACAGTCCAATACCAATACTGAAATATATTCTGTAGAAAGGTTCAAAATCAGTGCATATACCATGTGGCACGTTTCCCCCCCCCCCGCCCCAGTAATTTTTTTTGATGGAGGGATTACATTAATTTCCGAAAGGCCCATGGAAATAGTACCTCTGGGTTTCACCGCATAGCAATAGTCATATTCATACAGGAAAATGACAAAAGCGGCATTCAAACAGCTTAATAAGCACGGTTATGCATCGTATGGGAGAACTGACGCAAACTAATAGTAGCTCCCCTCGAGATGGGCGAGCGGATGCTTTTTCCGCAGCTGCATCGGGAGTGGTACGACGTAGTATTTTTTGATTTTTGCCACGTGACTTGTGAAACCAAAAGAGATTCAAAAAAGACAAATGACGTTGTAATTTTGAGTGGTTTGACTCTAACTGCGTATGCCGAAGTTGTAGCAGCACTCGTAGTGATATGTCGTTCTAGATAATTATCCATTTCGAGGCCTCTGCAACATTTGAGATATTTTTCCTGGGACTGCCTCCTCCCCAACCCCGTACCGGATTTCCCTTTTCCCAAAAGTTCAAGCGGTCGGTTGGAATGTCGTTCGAATGATGACGTAACGGCAGACGTGCAACGGAAAGCAAGTAAAGGAGAACCTTCCTCATGATATCCATCCAAGTTGGTTTTTCTTTTTTTAGCAGAAACTTCAAATACAATTTCTTCATGATTCGTCAACTGAAATCTATCCTGAGGAAAGGTGGACCTTTAGAAGGGTGCAATGAGCGGTTAATGCATATGTATATTCTATTTCCTGCCCATTTGTCTTTTTTCTAGTCGTGAGTAACTTCTTCCCAGGACCTTTGAGTTTGTTGGCCAAGAACGCCTTCTGGAAAATCATGAACTTCTCCATCCTGGCTAACTTAATGAGATTGTGATGGACATTTGGAAATTGGGAGTGACTTCATTACATTGCAAGTATTTCTCAGAATGCTTTTAGACCTTTCTTATGACTACTTTTACCTGTATTTGATGTGCAACTTCTTCTCTGGACGTGGCGAACACAGGTACCTGCTACCTTTGCACGTGCAAACGGGGTCACTGGACACCTACCCATTCTTTCCGTGCCAACGATTTATGCCAAATTAAATCTTCCTTTGGGTAATTGTTTTCCTTATGTCTTACTGTGTTGCTGCATTTTTTTTTTTTTGCAATTTGTATTGTATTTTCTTCTGTAAGACATTTGGATTCTTGTGGAAGTGTTGTGTATGTAAATAATGGAAACAACACCCACACCATTACTTAGCTACTGTGGGTGCTGCCACACTTTTTTCTTCCTGTTTTCTTCCTTTCTTTTTTAAATCACCGTAAGAATAGTTCTTTGGAATAAAGATGATGCAACAGTCTTCAAGATACAGTCGGCGCTCTCTGGTATTAATTAACGGAGAGTAGGGTTTATTGAGAAACTGTCCTCTATAACTGATAGCCAGCACGACTGGTTCGAACTGCATGGCATTCTGAATCTGCGCTGGCTTAAAACGCAGCGGCAGGTCGGGGGTGGGGGGGCTGTGTGGCTCAGTCGCCTGAGCATCTGACTTCGGCTCAGGTCATGATCTGGCGGTTTGTGAGTTCAAGCCCCGCGTCGGGCTCTGTGCTGACAGCTCAGAGCCTGGAACCTGCTTGGGATTCTGTGTCTCCCCCTCTCTCTGCCCCTCCCCTGCTCATGCTCTGTCTCTCTCTGTCTCTCAATAATAAATAAACGTTGAAACACAGCAGCAGGTGTGACACGCATTGTATAATGTTCCGCCATAAATTGAGCATGGCAGGAGGTATACAACTCTCAAAGTGAAATGGTTACATGGTAACCAGACAAATGATTGAGCTTCTATATGGGTTGGCCTGTTTCTATAAAATAAGTCAGGCAGCAAAGAAGATTTTTTTTTCTCCGCTCTGGAGAAAGGACCGTAAGTGCAAGTTACACAAAAGCGCTGGGCACAGTTGTACTCAGTAGTCTTCTAGGACTTTCAGAATATCTGTTACCTAACAGGCTCCAAGGGCACTGTTTGAACTATCAAGGCGCACTTGGAAGCAGGTCCGTGGAGCCCTGGTCATAAATGCTAAGAGAGAGAAGGGACTGAAGCCTGCTTCCCTTGGTCTCTGCTGGCCTCCATGGGTGCAGGACAGGCTGTGACCACATCGGCACAGACCATGGGAAGGAGGAAGAAGCCAGGATCCAGTGGGGGGACAGGGTCCAGAACCTGTCTTCAGAAGCTGGCCTGTCCCCAGGAGGCAGCGAGGCAGGCCGGTGAGCGGCGGTCAAAGGGCACGACTAGTTCAGATCGGGCCAGGCTATTTGGGTATCTGAGTGAGTCCTCTCTGCCAGCAGAACACAGTTCTGGAAGAAGTCCAGGTGACGATCCTCAAAATCAGGCACAGTTCCAGTTGATTGGTCCAGTCACAGCAGGCCCCCCACCAGAAACTGAGAAGAGAGTAGGAAATCACATCCTGCTTCTGAAGACAAGGGGAAGAGAGCAAGGGTTTGCAGAGCAGAGGAAGCAGGGGTCCAGGGCAAGCATCCAACCGCTGCACAGAGCTAAAATGCCCAGAAGAGAAACTGAGGCCGACTCAGGTCACAAGGCTTTGGCCAAAATGATCAAAGAACTCTGAGACTCCCGAGTCGACACCAGGAACCAGATTTCCAAGTCTCTAGGCAACCAAAGCCATTCCGTCTATTAATAGGTCTCAGGCTGACGACACTGATCAGGACGGGCTCTGACTGCTTGGGGGCGACTAAGAGCTTCTGGAGCTTGAACGTGCGGAAGAATTACCTGGGATCTTGTTAAAATGCAAATTCTGATTGGATAGGTGCGATCGGGGCCAATAGTCTGAATTTCTAACAAGAGCCCAAGTGATGCTGCTGATTTGCTAGAGCAGCAAAACTGAGAGTCCAAACTTGCTGTGAATTCGCTTCCCTCCCCGCCACCGCTCCCATCCATGACACCTGTGAGAGCAACACGTCCCTCTTCCCCCACCCTGCTCATTGTCAAGTCTGACCATCTTCTTTTCCTGGCTTTCCTTCCCCCCCACCCCCCATCCTCCCAACTCCTTTGTCCTAGTGCATTTCTTTTTTTTTTTTTTTAATTTTTAAATTATTTATTGATTTATTTTAATGTTTTTATTTTTCAGAAAGAGAGAGACAGAATGAGAGCGAGGGAGGGGCAGAGAGAGAGGGAGACACAGAATCCTAAGCAGGCTCCAGGCTCTGAGCTGTCAGACGTGGGGCTCGAATGTATGAACCACGAGATCACGGCCCGAGCCAAAGTCCAACGCTTAACCGACTGAGCCCCCCCGGGCACCCTTGTCCTGCTGCATTTCTTCTGTCGAGACCACCAACGGAAAAAGAGCTTTTGTTCAGAAAATAGAAAGACCAAGGTAACAAAAGCCAAAATCATTGTTCCCATTGTCAACACACAACTAAATGCTTGTATGTTTGATAAACACAATCAATCCAGATTAATGTCTTTTTCAGTCACCATTTCCTATAGAGAGTAAAGAGCATGTGACCTCTTCCCTTTCCCCCCTGATATCCTCAGGCAGTGAAGAAGTGTCTTCTGAGTGCTCACTTCAACAGCACATATACTAAAATTGGAATGATAGAGAGATTATCATGAACCCTGCGCAAAGATCACATGCAAATTCCTGAAGCGTGCCATATTTTTAAAAAGACATTAAAACAGACCCAAATTAAGGAGAACTGTACCATGTTTATGAAAGAAAGCGATGGAGTAAAAAAATTTAATTCTACTCTAATTAATCCATAAAAACAATGCAACTCCAACAGAAATCTCAATTGATTTTTAATACAACCTAATTCTAAAATTTCAGGAACAAAACAAATGGCCAAGAATAACTAAGAAAATTTTGGAGCTAAAGAATACAGTGTGGGAAAAAGGAAAAAAAAAAAAAGACTAGGGTGTGGGAGGGGAGTTTTCACTCTACAAGAGCTTAAGACTTAATACGTAGTCAGTTATTAAAATGGTGTAACAATAGTTATAGCTCTGTTTAACGTGATCATAAGTGATTTCAATTTTATTTGTGCTCTTTTGATTTTCTACACCAAATATGTACTCGTTTCGTGATTAAAAAATAAGCTGAAACTTGGGGCGCCTGGGTGGCTCAGTCGGTTAAGCGTCCGACTTCAGCTCAGGTCACCATCTTGTGGTCTGTGAGTTCGAGCCCCGCGTCGGGCTCTGGGCTGATGGCTCAGAGCCTGGAGCCTGTTTCCGATTCTGTGTCTCCCTCTCTCTCTGCCCCTCCCCCGTTCATGCTCTGTCTCTCTCTGTCCCAAAAATAAATAAAACGTTGAAAAAAAAATTAAAAAAAAAAATAAGCCAAAACAAACAAAAAGCCAAAAAACACCTAATGCTTTGAAAAAAGGGAAACATCTACTAAAAGGTTTTAAAAAATCAGAATGGCCTCACATATTTATTTTATATCCTTATTCCCTAAAAATAGATCTGTAAATAGTCTCCACTGGATAGTTTCCACTTCCAGCAATAAGGGGTCACTATTTCCTGGCTTACACTGGAAACTAATCATATAATATAGGGCTGGTTATTTAAGCTCTCTCAGTGTTTCAACCTACCAAATGGTGAGAGTAATAGCTTCCCAGCTCACCTTGGAGGATTTGTTGTTAGAATCGTACAAGATAGGGGCGCCTGGGTGGCTCAGTGGGTTAAGCATCCCGCTTCGGCTCAGGTCATAATCTCCTGGTTCATGGGTTTGAGCCCCAAGACAGGCTCTGTGCTGACAGCTCAAATCCTGAAGCCTGCTTCAGATTCTGTCTCCCTCACTCTCTGCTCCTTCCTTGCTCTCTTTCTGTCTCTCCCAAAAATAAATAAACATTAAAAAAAAATTTTTTTTAAGGAATCGTACAAGATAGTAAGTGAACGTGCTTAACCAAGTATCGAAACCTATACACATGCATCCCGCTCTTTGGTCAGTATTTGAAACGGAGCAGTTACAGATTTTGGAACTTTGTACCGACCCATGTTAGTGTGGCTGGATTACTGAAGCCACTTGTGCTCAACAGGTAAAGAGAGCATGCCTCCTTTATATCACCGCTGCACTCCCCGTGGCCCATCTCCTTACGCACTGTTTCCCATGTATTCAATGACTACACTTACTGAGCGCCAATAGGCACCAGGGCTAGAGTCACGACGGTGAAAGAGACACTGTCCTTGTGCTCATGAAGCTTACAGATAAGCAGAGGATTTGTGGACAAGAAAAGAGGAAATTTCAACATAGGGCGACAAATGCTGGGACATGGTGAGTCCAGAGGGCCATGAGCTCTCCTGGGGCCACTACCCAGGTTCGAATGGTCACAGACTGGTTCTTTACCACGTAACAAGTAAAATAATGAAAAGGGTGAAGAATGGTGGAGGGGACTGGAGACGGGGGGAAGGGGGGAGGGAAACATGTTCCAGGCACAGGGTAGAGCCCTTGAACTGCCCCCAGAGGGCGAGGAAAAGCATTGGAACTACTTTGGGCTTAAAACAAAACACACCCTAGATCATTTTGAAAATCTGCTTCCTAATGTTGCCTAGGCCAGGCTCAGCATGGGCTCAGCATGACATGTTTTGTGGTAAGTTCTAGGATGACCCCTCCTCTGCCTCAAGCCTCCAGACCACTCCCCTGCTGGCCTTTAACCCCCACCCCCCCTCTCCACTGCCTGGCCTTTCCTTTTGAAAAGATAGCACTCTGAAGAGGTGGAAAGAGGCTTTTCTCTTTTGAAGCAGCAGCATTATTAACAGAGAAGGAAAAGTCTCCCATGAGCTACAGCAAAATCCTGCAGATTGGTTTATGAATCAATGTAGCTTAGGCTAAAGCAACCTAATTTCCTGAAAGCCACTCTGTGGCTTTAGGCTTCCAAAGGGGCATAAAGCTTGTATGATATTTACTCTTAGTTAAAATTAAGTGGAAATGGCCCAAAACAAAACAAAACAAAAAAAAAAAAACAAAACAAAAAAACAACCCTGAAAAGGAATTCTTCTGGGAGGTCATATCATTAAAAAAAAAAAAAATAAGTCCTACAAAGAAATATGGGAAAAAACGCATATATTGGATTAAAGAAGGTTTGGCATTATACACATTAAAATGTTAAATTATTAACTATCTCAGAGTAATTGGGTTTCATGTGACTTTTATATCTTTTTTTTATTGTGAAATATAACACACATTTGGGAAAGTGCATGATATATAAAAGTTTAATTTAGGGGCGCCTGGGTGGCTCAGTCAGTTGAGCGCCCGACTTCGGCTCAGGTCATGATCTCACAGCTCGTGAGTTCGAGCCCGCATCGGGCTCTGTGCTGGCAGCTCAGAGCCTGGAGCCTGCTTGGGATTCTGCGTCTCCCTCTCTCTCTGCCCCTTCCCCTCTCATGCTCTGTCTCTCTCTGTCTCTCGAAAATGAATAAACATTAAAAAAATTTAAAAAAAAAAGTTTAATTTAATAAATTCTTGTAAAGTGAACGTTCACATGACTGCTACTCAGGTTAAGAAATAGAACATAGCCCAGAAGCCCTCTCTGCATCGCTTCCCAATCTCAACCCGCCCTCTTCCCAAGAGGCCACTGTTGCCCTTAGGTTTATGATAATCTCTTTTTTTGTGTGTCTTTTTTTTAGTTTCACCACCTAAGTATATATCACTCAATACTATAAATACTGTAAAATTAACTGTATCTTTTAATGTTTTTTTGAACTTTAGATACATGGGAGAACATATATATATATGTATACGTATATATATATATATGTATATATATATATATGTATATATATATATATATCAACACTGTTTCAACTTGTGGAATGTACTGACTATATTTTTTTTTTTTAATTTTTTTTTGCCTCTGGCTTCTATCTCTTAACCTTAAGTTTCTCAATTTTATCCATGCTGCTGACAGTACTGTGGTGAACCCATCTTCAATGCTATTTGGTATTCCAAGGTTAGATGTACACATTGTATTTGTTCACTCTACTGTTGACGGGCAGTCTGGCTTGTTTTCAGTTTGGGGCTATTAGGAATAGGGAGTTGCTATTCTTCAGGTATCCACGTGCCCGTGTTACTATTGGGTATACATCCGCGGGTGGGAATCTGGGTCACCAGATACGCATATCGCTAACTTTCATAGATAATGCCGAACAGTTATCCAACAACAGCAGCAGCAATCAACCTTCCCGGTAGCAGTGTGTGAGAGTTCCCCCTGCCCTGCACTCAAGTTTTATGTCATTTTTTCCTTTAGCTTATCTGAATTTTCTCTTTTTCTCTATAATAAATATCTATATGTGTTTAATTAGCAAAATGGCTTAATTAGGCCAAATGCTATTCTAATATCTCTTAAACTTGGGCTTCCCAATGAGGGTGTTATTTTTCTAACGCGATAGATAAGATTTGTGTGTGTTCTTTTTATCTTTTCAACGTTTTTATTTTTGAGAGAGAGACAGAGTGCAAATGGGGGAGGGACAGAGGGAGAGGGAGACACAGAATCAGAAGCAGGCTCCAGACTGAGCCGTCAGCACAGAGCCTGGTGTGGGGCTCGAACTCATGGAGTGGGAGATCATGACCTGAGCTAAAGTCAGACACTTAATGACTGAGCCACCCAGGCGCCCCTCAGTTCTGTGTGTTTTTGACCATCGTGCGAATGGAACAATCCAGTATACATTATTTTGTGTCTAGCCTCTTCCCCACCCCCCCCATCATTGTGAAATTCATCCATGCCGCTATGTGTAAGCGTAACTTTGTTCATTTTCTTCCCTTCTCATCACAAGGAAGAGATACTGACCTAAAGGATCTGATCTTTCAACACTTTCAACTTGTGGAATGTACTGACCAATGGCACACATGGATTAGAACACTTTAGGGCCGTTTGTATTTTTGTTTTTTCCACAAACAAAGATTATAGAAAGGTTATAGGTTAGAAAGATTATATGGAGGGTGAGTGTGATACCTGTAGAGCTACGCTGATCTCTGTAATAATGACTCCACTCGGAATCGTCTCTCAGTGATAATGAACGTGTTCTCTCCCTTCTTGTCCACCGAAAATGCAAAACTGCATCACATCCCCAGGCTCCACACTTTTATGTAAAATAGAGCTGTCACAGGATTTTACTGAAAAGTTGATTTATTTCCGAGGATCATGAGAGTCCAAGGATGAAACTGGCATGTGGCCACAGGGAGAGCCCTTGACCTAAAAGCAGGGACAACTTCAAAGCTGTGTTGGTACATAATGGAACACGGCACTTTTAGCATGAATCATAGCCTCAAAACTTTCTAGGGGAAAAAAAAAATCCTAAAACTGTCCTCCAAAAGGAAAGGTGAAATCAACAGTTTATATTTTTTTACTCTTTCAAATAAGCAATGCTAACCCCTTCTACAAAAGCAATTGCTTAAATCTAGCTTCCAAGACCCCACTTTCTTCCTTTCTTTTTTCCTTTCTTTCTCTCTTCCTTCCTTCCCTCCTTCCTTCCTTCCTTCCTTCCTTCCTTCCTTCCTTCCTTCCTTCCTTCTTTTCTTTCTTTCCTTCCTTCTTTCTTTTTTCTTTCTTTCTTTCTTTCTTTCTTTCTTTCTTTCTTTCTTTCTTCCAGAGCAAAGTGTCAGCTGAGCTTGAACTCTTAAAGTGGGATCTTGATATGAATCTATGTTTTCAAGATAGCCAGACAGGCTCTCTGAAATTAGCTCTCTGAAAGGCTGTGTGTGAATGCGTAGTAAATGTAATTTTTCTTCTTTTTTTTTCTTCAGGCCTTGAGATGTAATTATTACAGCTTCAAATGTCCCTAGTGATATTAGCTAGATAATCAAATTTGGATCACAGGAATGAAACCACCTAGCGTGTGCTTTCATTACTGCTCTCCTCAAAATAATTCACTGAAGGGGTGCCTGGGTGGCTCGGTCGGTTAAGCGTCCGACTTCGGCTCAGGTCACGATCTCACGGTCCGTGAGTTCGAGCCCCGCGTCGGGCTCTGTGCTGACAGCTCAGAGCCTGGAGCCTGCTTCAGATTCTGTGTCTCCCTCTCTCTCTGCTCCTCCCCTGTTCACGCTCTGTCTCAAAAATAAATAAACGTTAAAAAGATAATAATAATTCACTGAAGATAATTCTGCCCTCCCCCACCCACAAATATGTCAGTAGACCATGGACATAGCCAGCAAATTTAGCAAGAAAGCTCTAAATGGTCAAAGTGATTCTCAAAACAAAGAATGCCATGTTTGAACACAACAGGTAAAACATTTTTCCATCACAAAAGTCGAACAAAACATTGCTGAAATCAGGTGCAAAAAATGACATATCAAGAATGCTGAGTAGAACTGCAAAATTTAGGAGACCTCATTGCCAACCCCGATAATGATGAGCTTACTGATTAGCTTTCTAAAAGAACAGGGGAGGATAACATTTCTTCAATAGTTGATTGAGAATTACGTTTTTATTAGTGAACTACGTAGGTACCCATTGGTAAAAATACCTATGAGCGTATAAGTCATTTTTAATAAGAATACGGTTAATCTTGTAGAAACTTAAACTATTTGAAATCAAGATTTCATCAAATTGAACAGTGCCAACATGCTTTTTTGTGCTTGCCTTCACGAAGGAGATAAAAAAAAAAACCCTTTCCTACTCTTGCCCCCACCCCTACTTGCCATTCCTTTCTCCGGTTGAGGCTACGAGAGAAATTCTTAGACCGGGAAGGCACTGGGTAGAAAGTTATTGTTCTCCTTTGCCAATGCTTTTTGATCCCTATCAACCAATCTCCTCTGCTATTTCATAAAAAGAGGATCCCAGCTGTGCCAAATCATGTGATGGCTATATAATCTCAACACGATCCACGGGGGTTTAAGGACAGAAATTAACAAATATATTTCAGCTTGAAACCTTACCCAGAAAGAATATCAACTAGTTTCCCAAACATAAATAGACCAGGGATTCCATCGTCTTGCTTTATAAGAACCCAAGGGTGAGGATTACCATGAGAAAGGTTTTCTAGAATTGGATTTTGCTTGTCACAGAAACGTCCACCTTCTGTGGCTGCTCAAGTAGAACGAGCATTGAACTGAGAAATAAATGTCTCAGGTTCCAGTACTGCATTTGCCACCAACTAGTTGTGTAATCTTTGCCAATTTCCTGCAATTCTTTGGCCCAGATTCCTGTCTATAAAATGAAAAAATTGAACTAGATTCTGTAAGTATCCTTCCAGCTCTAATAATATGGTATTGTATAAGTTATATTTCTAGACTATGATTAAGTAATAGAGCACTCTTTCCACATTATTCTACATCCAGTTGGGCTCATCAACACTTTTTCTTTCTCGCGGATGCACTGAGAGACGGTGCTGGGATTGGAAACCTAACTCAGTCCTGGTACCCACTCTCCGGTCCCTTCTCAGATGCAGAGTCAACCGAATATGTTCAGCATCTGATCTCCTTACGTTCCTCTTAGAGCAATCCGTTATCCTAACGGGTCCTTCTTCAGGCATTGGAATTCCCCTGATGTTCTATGGGCACATTATAATATCAACGTGAAGAGTTTGAGAAAGGCTAGGTGTGGAACTCTGGGCTGCCATATATGTTTGTGTGGCTCCCTAGAGGACTTGGGATCCCTAAATAAATGGATCTCACTCCTTTTAACCTTTGAGAGTTAGCATAGGGCTAATGTCAACTCTAAGCATTGTAACTAGAGCTCAGAGGACAATTTGAAATGGTAAGTTTTAAAGCATTAGCCCTGAGACCTGACACGCGAGAGGATTTTCCCGCACTCTGAACCACAGCGGATGCCCCGTGCGGAGCTGCAAACGGGGAGCAAATCCACTCAATCCCTACTCAGAGCCCTTCCTGTTTTGTCAGCCAGCATGGTTTCCTAAATCTCAAATTACAGCAGAACTGTTCTGCAATTCCATGCCTAGCTATTTCGGGAGCCTAACACAGCAGGACAAATGTGCACAAGTCCACACAGTATGACAGAAGAATTAAAAATGTATTTACCATCTGTTGGTAGTTTCCTTGCGGGGCTTTTTTTCTTTTCCTCTACTGCAGCCACAAATAGGGTCTTCCTTCCTTCCATGCTCAGAGAGCAGAGTTCTCTCTTCACATGTTTGGAAAGGCAAGGCTTTTTTTTTTTTTTTCTTCTCTTCTTTCAAATTCCCCCAGAGTGTTGAACTCTGGGACTATTTCAGGGTCTAGAGCATTTCTTTTCCTTCATATAGAAAGTGGAATGAGTCTGGGAAGAGTTCATAGTGTTTCACACCCTTTATTTTATTTTATTTTATTTTATTTATTTTTTTTTTTTTTATGGCCAGGTCACTTTCAGATCTGACCCTTGAGTTCTGGGCATGAGCTAGAAAGCTCTGAGGTAGAACACGTAAAGTCAAACATGGGCTAACTGAAAGGAAGCTAAGTCCTTACATTAAGCTTGGGAAGTCATGGTGGTCCTTTACAATCTATTAATCCTGATCATGACGGGATGTGCCGGATGGGAACCAACATTTCTAATAGGACCTAGGAACGTGGCCATGGACTTCAGTGAGATCCATTTGCGGCCATGTGGTAGCATAGGTAAACATCGTAAGCTGGAGTATCGTTTTGTTAGTTGGGAAACTAGCTAGCTTTGAGCCGAAGCCATTTGGTTAATGTAGGAACGCTCAATTCTCAATAAAAATCACCAGCTTTAATTTCTGAGGTATATCTATTATTCGCTCAAAAATAAAATCTAATAAATAGAGATTGGGGAGCGCCTGGGTGGCTCAGTCGGTTAAGCCTCCGGCTCTTGGTTTTGGCTCAAGTCATGACCTCACAGTTCCGTGGGTTCAAGCCCCACATTGGGCTCTGCACTGACAGTGTGGAGTCTGCTTGGGATTCTTTCTCCCTCTCTCTCTGCCTTTCTCTCTCGCTCTCTGTCTCTCTCTCTCAAAATAAATAAACTACAGAAATAAATAGAGATTGGTATTAAAAGTGTGGTCTTAGTCAAAATATTGCAATGAGGTATTATGACTCTAACTGTTCTATTTCACTCAGGTAATGATTTGTTAAAAATTCTCAGGCTGCATAGGTGGGCAACTTCACCTTGAAACTAGTGCTAGGTGACCTTGGACCTTGGGCAGGTCCCTTAAACTTCAAGCCTCAGTTTAATCACCTACAAAATGGGAATCATGGGGCGCCTGGGTGGCTCAGTCGGTTGAGCATACGACTTCGGTTCAGGTCATGATCTCACGGCTTGTGAGTTCAAGCCCCACGTCGGGCTCTGTGCTGACAGCTCAGAGTCTGGAGCCTGCTTCGCATTCTGGGTCTCTCTCTCTCTCTCTCTCTACCCCTCGCCCGCTCATGCTCTGTCTCTCTCACTCTCAAAAATAAACGTTTAAAAAAAACTTTAAAAACAAAAACCAAAAAAACCAAAATGGGAAGCATGATCTTTACCTGATGGGATTAGATGAGATGACATTTACAAAGCTTTTACCATGTGGCCCAGCATAGACTAAGAACTGGATAAATGGTCATTTTTATTATGATTATTAGAAACCGTAGCTATGCTACTATTTTTCTCCAAATAGTTTCTCAAAACTTGCTGTCAGGTTCATACGTTCTCTTCAGTTCTGTTTTTGAATTTTTTTATTTTTTGAATGTCTTCATGAATCCAAGCCCGATTTTAAAATTCAGCTCATTCCAACTCGGCTTTATGGGCTATATCAGATATAATTAAGTCAAAGATCAAGTAAATAGAATATGTACCGTAGCTTGGCATTTGTTTTGGGTTAGCTTCTAATGACATAATTGTTTTTGTTGGGCCTTATATGGCTTTGTACGTAGTAGGTCTTGAAAAATATTGGTTCATTAATTCGCTTAACAGCTGATACATCTTTGATGGACATCTATCGTGTCCATCAGAACAGGCACTGTTCTGGGCATGTGGGTTTTATCAGTGAATAAGACAGACAAAAATCCCTGATCTCCTGACAGTGAACAAAAATAAAAAATTAAAAAAAAAAAAAGAAAATGACACAGACTGTTTTAAGGTAATGCTTTTATGGGATAATAGAGGAGGCAAAATGGACCAGGAAAGTCAGAGGGTATAATTTTAAGTCGGGTGGGTCACATTAGGCTTCTCCGGACCCTTGTGTTTTTCTTTAAGAGAAAAGCACTGAAGAAGGTGAAGAAGTAAGCCATGTGGAGATTCAAGGAAAAGCATCTCAAGCAGAGGGACCAGCAAGCCGAAAGGCCCCGAGGCAGGAGAGTGCCTGGCTTACTTGAGGACCAGTGAAGACAACAATGAGGGTGGAGCCCTGGGAGCAAGGAGAGAGTGATAGGATACAGGATCTGAAAGATTGAGGGCGTCCTGATTGTGTGGGGCATCGTGGGCCGGGGGAGGACTTTGGCTGCAAGGGGAGTAGAGTAGAGCCATTGGACGCTTCTGGGCCGCATCGTGGCATCGCGTGACGCAATCAGCTATGGTGCAGGCTGGTAATGGCAGAAGCAGACGGACAACTTAGTGCAATAATTCTAATGAAGTTTGGTGGTGTTTTAGCTTGAAGGGTAGCAGTCCGAGTGGTGAGAAATGATGAGATTCTGGATATATTTTGAAGGTAGAGCCAATTGGATTTGGGGGCAGATTAGAAGCGGGGTATGAAAGAAAGACGGGAGTCAAGATGCTTTTTGACCCCAACAGGCGGAAGGATGGAGTTGACCATTTACTGAGGTTTGGATGCAAGAACTGTAGCCTACACCTCGTGGCGACTCTGAGAATAGATAACTCCGGATTCTGGGCTTATGCTTCGGGCCTCCTATCTGCTGGGGAAAATTGCTTGAAAAAAATGAGCTTCCAGTCTTTCTTTGAAAAGATGAGAATCGGGTCGCCTGGGTGGCGCAGTCGGTTAAGCGTCCGACTTCAACCAGGTCACGATCTCGCGGTCCGTGAGTTCGAGCCCCGCGTCAGGCTCTGGGCTGATGGCTCAGAGCCTGGAGCCTGTTTCCGATTCTGTGTCTCCCTCTCTCTCTGCCCCTCCCCCGTTCATGCTCTGTCTCTCTCTGTCCCAAAAATAAATAAACGTTGAAAAAAAAATAAAAAAAAATAAAAAAAGAAAAGATGAGAATCAGAAAGACTGAGGTTTTCATAAGCGCTTT
This sequence comes from Herpailurus yagouaroundi, assembly GCF_014898765.1. Taxonomy (NCBI): domain Eukaryota; kingdom Metazoa; phylum Chordata; class Mammalia; order Carnivora; family Felidae; genus Herpailurus; species Herpailurus yagouaroundi. The sequence continues at coordinate 9,786,549 of NW_024412467.1, forward strand.
TATAACACTCCAATGAACAGTCAAAAAAAAAAAAGCAAGTAACAGTGTTTTGGTCGTATTTACTTAAAGCCAATTAACTAATTATTTAATTAATGTGAATTAACAATTAATTTGGTTTTTTAAACTTCTCCTCACCCTACTCCACACACAGGAATACACTTTTTTTTTTTTTTTTTTTTTTTTTTTTTTTTTTGAGAGAGATGGAGACAGAGCAGGAGGGGCAGAGAGAGAGGGAGGGAGAGAGAATCTCAAGCAGGTTCCGCACTGTCAGCACAGAGCCTGATGTGGGGCTCCTTCCCAGGAATGGTGAGATCATGATCTGAGCCACAATCAAGAGTCGGACACTTAACAGACTGAAATAACCCTTCTGTAGCAGAAAACTGTTGGTACATTCTGGAACCTGGCAGAGCAAGCTAAGGAAGCCCGTGGAAGACTTTTGAGCAGAGGCCCACTGGGGAGCACACTGTGCTGCCTCAGACCTCCGGGGACCTCTGTGCCTGGGGCCAAGAGCCAGCCTTCTCTGCGATGATGGGCAGGTCCTTCTGGAACTCTCCCGACAACTCTCCTATCCCATTGACCCTCTGTTTATTGGTACAGTCATGAGCAAAAGACCAACCATACATCCAGAACTGATTACCTGTATCTACACAAGAAAGAGATACGACCACAGAGGTAAATAAAGGGAAGAAAAAGAACATAACAAACCTGGAATCATGGATCTCAGAAAGGGGATGTCTTAGTTTCCTGTGGGTGCTGTAACCAATGACTACACATTGGGTGGCATGAAACAAGAGAAATTGATTCTCTCATAGTTCTGGAAGCTTGATGTCCAAAGTCAAGGTGTCTGCAGGGCGATGCTCCCCCTGGGGCTCTAAGGAAGGGTCCTTCCTTGTCTCTTCTAGCTTCTGGTGCTTGCTGGCAATTCTTGCCTTTCCTTGGCTTATGGCCGTCTAACACCAGTCTCCACCTCTGTCTTTGCTTGGCCTTCTTCTCTGTGTCTACTCTGTGTGTCCGTGTTTCTCCTACTCTTATGAGGACAGCAGTCTTACTGGATTTAGGGATCACCCTAACCCAGCAAGACCTCATTTAAGCTAATTACATCCGCGACCCCATTTGCAAATAAAGCCACATTCACAGATACTGGGGTGAGGACTTCAGTACATCTTTTTGGGGGGATATAATCCAACCTGCAACAGAGGGCAGTGGGAGCTCACATAAAGAACTGACCCGCGGGGAGATGTCACATTAGTGGAGGAACGAACAAAAAGAAAACAGTTGCATGCTGAAAATTATAAGCAGAGGTCAGATGGGTTTGGGAGTAACAGGAAGTGTTCGGATAAGAGACGCTCTCACTTAGGATACTCTTTCCATCTGTGCATATGGCCCTGGTGGCTTTTTTTTTGTTTTGTTTTTTTTTTTTTTTCTCTGTCAGAGTTTTAAAAAAAATATTGTATAAATAAAAAGAATAAGAAAATAGCACTTCTCTGACTCACACATTGGGCAGAACACAGACTCTTGTGATAATCAGGAAAGACTTCACAGAAGTGTTGATGCTTGGGCAGGATCTCAGAGTATGTGGATAAATCACCATGCAAAGAAGGGGTGCAGGGAGGAGAGAGGGCCTCCCATACAGACATAAAGCACATGCAAAAGCACAATGTGATTTCAATGTTCCTCTCTTTACCTCCGTAAGCAGGGTGAAAAGCCTTTAAAGGCAAGGCTGAGAGTGTCTACTTAATCTGCATTGCTCAGAAACAGTATTAAAAAAATGAAGGGGTAAAATGCTTCTGGTTTTAATAAATGCACAAATAAACACCCGATAACCTGGAAGAACACTAGGAGAATATAGAGGGAGGAGTCAATTATTGGGCACATTTGCCAAAACACAAATATGGAAACCCCACCCTCAGCCAGATCTGGAGAAATCAAAGGGCTGAATGTGGTATAAATTCCTCTGCCCTGATTGCATAAGGAGATCTGCCAACATTTTTTTCTCTGATATATTCCTTTCTGCAGAAAGGGCTGAACCGGGTTCTTAAAAACCTGATCATGAACTGAGATAGGCAATTCTGAATCACCACCATGATCTAGGAAATTTAACTCCTCGCTGATCTTCCCAGATAAGCACCCAAGCTCCTTGCTTCTGACATCTGCATCGGGATCTGGCTGGGATTCTGTCATAGAGCGACTCCCCTTTTTTGGCATAAGAATGTACAGGATGCCAGGAAAGTTCACACGGGGTCACCTAAGTCTCTTTAAATGCATGATGATTCATGGCTGGGGGTGGGGGAGAGAGGACAGTGAGGGGGAAGGAAGTGCTGAGCCGGGAGGCGGAGCGCCGTAATTATGAAATTGACTGCAGAAAACGCTAGTTCTGGGAGTGATGGGATCACGTGTTCTTACTATTGGTATCGAGGCTACAACTTTTAAGCCAGGGGCTGGGGGGAAGGGCCGCGAAACAGATCAGGTCACCTGCTTGGCGTTCAGGAGAGAAGCATCAGATGCCTGGCATGTTTCTTAGAACTACAATGTATTAATTTCTCTTTCTCTCTGACAGAGAAGAAAGGCTCTCTGATGACAGTACAGTTAGCAGAATAAAAATCTGGCTGTACTGGGATGAGGGAACAATTTGTCTTCTTGTACTTGATTTACTCGCACTCTGGCTGACAGGGCCTTCCATTCTGTGCATTCGTTTGGTACTTAAAAAGGGATTGTTTGTAATTTACAGTATTCTGCCCTGTCAGGAAGCGTCTGTGGCAGTAGTTTTCCTTCTACGTCTGTGCCACAGACACCAAGCAAATCTGCGTCTTCAGGCTCCAGTCTTGAGAGCCCCCCGAAATCTGCCAACAGACTTGCAGAGGGCCTGGCAGAAAAGGGTTCTGCAGACAGCAGACAGCCCGCGGCGAAATCCCCCGCACTGGCAGGCCAGTTTCCCCCGCGAACTCTGGTTATTTGTGTCAAAAAGCAAAGTTTGCCAAAGCAGTCTTCCCTAACCCTGCCTTTCTGCAAGGGGGTGAACTTGGGAAGACCCTCATAAAAGAATTTTCTTAAACACGGACCCTCATCTGGGTCCGTTTCCCGTTGCCCGTATTGACTCAAAAATAGAGCGAGAGAACTTAATAGCTAGTGTATTTTGATGTCGTGAGGTTGGAATAACAGAGAGCTTCCATAACAATTTGATGTTTATTTTTTTTAGCCTGTTGCCCATGATCTTATTTTGAAGGCATTCTAACTGAGCTTAACATGTACAACCCATCAACTGGCACTACCTTAAATTCAAACAGTGGCGGTTTGGGGCTTTGATTTTAATTTGGAAAATGTATTTCTTTTGAGGAAACAAGATGCCAAGTGGTTAATGAAATGCTTTTAATAGATTTCCAAGTGCTCCCAGCCAACAGCAAACAAAAGTTCAACTCACTCATTGCAAGTCTTAAAATGTTCGTTTTCTTTTCATATTACAAGAGCTGTGTTCTTTCGATGATTAAAGACCATAAATTCTGATTTTTCGTAGGTCACTGCGTTACATTCAATCTTGGTCAGAGTTACAGTGATGAAAATTTATCTAGGTCTTGCTTGCAAAATAAATAATAGTGGCTAAAAATCATCTCATTTCCTTTTGACACACTCTATTGTGCTGAATGTATTAGAAAGTTGTTTTTTTATGAAATAGATTTCCTTTTGGTGGCTTTGATTTTTTTTTTTTAATTTTTTTTTTTAACGTTTTATTTATTTTTTTGGGACAGAGAGAGACAGAGCATGAACGGGGGAGGGGCAGAGAGAGAGGGAGACACAGAATCAGAAACAGGCTCCAGGCTCCGAGCCATCAGCCCAGAGCCCGACGCGGGGCTCGAACTCACGGACCGCGAGATCGTGACCTGGCTGAAGTCGGACGCTTAACCGACTGCGCCACCCAGGCGCCCCTGATTTTTTTTTCAAGTTAAGCAACAATTATGTAATTGTCATTATCAATACCCATCTGTCACTAGAAGGTATCAACCCCGTTTAGCCAAACCATCTAGCCTCCACGGCAAAACCAGCTGTAACTCTAGAATCCTTGTATTTTCTAAAACAAAGCATAAGCTTCTCCCATGGTGGCAAAGTAACTGAGATCCTCCCAGAAAAGACCAAAGGCCTAGTCACAGGTGAGCCTAACAAATTTTGGTCTTGCAGGCCCATACTAGGTCGGTCTACCAGTGAGATCACGGCTTGCTCTCAGGGGTCATTTTAACCAGGGATAAGATCCGTGTGTTATATAATATAGTGCAAGGGGAACACCTCTGGAAGGTAGAAAATAATTATTGACTTCACTACTACTGAGAGTCATGCCGGAATCCTAATGTCTCCAATTGTGGGTTCTTAGAACTAATTCCTGTACTTCTGTAGTCCTATTATCTCTTACTCGTGCTGTCCATTTGGAAATACAATATGCACTCCATCCACATGCATAATTTCAAATTTTATGGTAACTACATTACAAAGAAAAAAAGAAACATGTAAAATTAATTATAACGCTATATTTTATTTAATCTAATATATACAGAATATTTTCATTCCAACATTTAATCAACACGTAAGTATTGAGGTGTATATATGCCTGTGCATGCATGTATATGCACGTGTATGTGCACGTACATACTAAGGCTTTTAAACCCAAGGTATATTTCATACTTACAACATATCTCGATTTGAACTATTCAAGTCCTGAATAGCCACACTGGATAGTGGCTACAATTTGGAGGGCGGACCCGTACTGGGGCATTTGTTTTTATTTCTAATTGGAGACAGAATCTTATTTAAAATTGCCTAATGTGTGTACTGTTAAGTTACAAACTGCTGGCAGATGTGTAATACAGAGGGCTTAATTTCCCTCTTGACTATTGGTGATGTCATCTGCATTGCCCCAAACCAGTCCTGCTACAGTTTGGTGGAAAGTCAAAAAAGATGATTCAGGATCTTTCAGAGTCTCTGCTATGCACAGAGCCCAGTGACTTTAGTTTGGGTGTGGTGAGCTGACCTCAGAGTCTATTGTGTGAGCAGTTTTCACTTTTGTTTTTAGTTTATTTTACTTTTCCGGTCGCCCCAGCTTTTTGTTTCAGAGTGCAATCTAAGGAAGGCGTATTCGTTCTGCAAGTATACTCTGATTTGCTCAGATTTTAAAATGACACATGTAGGATCACACCCTCCCTATAATAGCATGGTCAAAGGTCTGTCAGTGTTTCCATTAAAAAGTCAAACTTTCCAGGATTTATTACATAGCCATAACAAATGGCTCCAGGCAGAAACTTGGCAAATCCTTCTTTAACGTAGGAGGAGAGGCTTTTTAACAATTTTTGAAAAGGAAAAAAATAAATGTTTACCATTTGTATTTACTCATGTGAGTTTTTGACAGGAAAGACATTCGGATAAAATGCACATCGTATCTTTGTTTATACAAATTTGAAATATTAATATTAGCTTGTAAGTCAGATTTTGCTGAAGAGTTATGTAAACTGCCCTCCCCCTTTGCCAAATTTTTAAGACTTTAGTATTTGATTCTCACATTTGTAAGTCTGACGAGTATAATGATGTGGGGAGGTGGTGGACCAGGTGACTCTGAGACTTGATGTTTCATCGTGGTAAAAATGGACAGTTTCAAAAGATAAGATTTGTCATGGTGGGAATTCCTTGCAGACAGAGATTTCTTACTCATCTATATTCTCATATATAGGGCCTGATTATTGTAGATGTGCAATAAATCACCGCCAGGCAAATGAATGATAAATACATAAAAAGCAGCTGGAGAATTAAGACAGAGTCTCTGTTCATAAGTGTCTTATTTAAATATTCACCTATTAAATATTCACTATCTAGTAACTTGGGAAAATCTTTAAAACTACAAAAAACATGCTGCCAGATCTTTAATGTCTCTGTGTTCTCCCTTATTTCTGAACACCTCAGTGGATCATTATAGCAATTAAATGACCAACGCCACAAAAGCACAAGCTGTTTCCACAACTTTATTGAGGCTTGGCTTCCTCATGTCTTATCCACCGCCCAGGAGTGTTTGAAGATGTGACACAGAAGGCTGTGGGACGTATGAAATGCTGTATAGATGTAATTGAAATGTAAGTACTCACCAGTGCAAACATTAAGGATAGTCCCCTCCCCAAATTACTGTGAGAGTAAAACATGGTGAAAAGCGCACATCCTTTTACCAACATATTTGCCTCCGGGATGAAACCGATTTATCTGAAGTAGTGTTGGGTTAACGGACGTTTTTAAAACAAACAGGAGCTATTCTTAGAGTTACCTTATTCTGTATCGCGCTATTTTTTCCCTAGTTTTACGGAGAAGTAATTGACATACATCAGTGTGTAAGTTTAAGGGGTATCACATGATGGTTTGAGTTGCATATATTGTGAAATGGTCATGTTTATCTTTATTTTTGACTGGAGGAAAGCTAGGGGAATTTTTCGAGGTATGACTTTTGAAGTCCACTTTAAAAAAAAAAACGAAGTCTCAAACTCAAAATAAGTGTATCTGTATTCTATTTAACTTCCCGCCTGTTCGATTATTTAGTTGTTATAACCTGGTAAGCTGTTTGCGTTTGCTTGGCTTTGTTTTGTTATGAACTATGGAAGAGGCTACTTCTTTTTTTTTTTCTTTTTAATTTTTTTTTTCAACGTTTATTTATTTTTGGGACAGAGAGAGACAGAGCATGAACGGGGGAGGGGCAGAGAGAGAGGGAGACACAGAATCGGAAACAGGCTCCAGGCTCCGAGCCATCAGCCCAGAGCCTGACGCGGGGCTCGAACTCACAGACCGCGAGATCGTGACCTGGCTGAAGTCGGACGCTTAACCGACTGCGCCACCCAGGCGCCCCTGGAAGAGGCTACTTCTGATGAAAACATATACTACGCTTTAAAATCCTTTACCATTTGGAGGGCTTGTATGCTTGTTTTATTAAGCACTCTTGTGCTCCCTCTGCTGCCGTGAAGAAAACCTTCACATTCAAGACCCCAGGACACTCCTCAGAGTATCCACTTGGCAATGATCATGCAGATGTTTGCATTCAATTGGGGCTTTTCTGAAATACGGTACCATTTGGCCAAAGCATTAAATGTAATAATGTTTCGTTAAAAAGTGCAAATTAGTTAAAAGGGGAGGGGACAAAAGAGGAATAAATAGAAGAATTATGTTCTGTGTCTGTGGGCCAATTCACCTAGACAGAGCCCTGTGGTACAGACGGCATTCTTCATACTACAGTGCGCTTAGGAATCATCAGGGTTGCTGGTTAAAAGGCAGATTGCAATTCAGTAGGTCTGGGGTGGAACTCTCATACTGAATTTCCAAAAAGCTCCCGGATGCTGCCACGGCTCTGAAGATGAGGCTTTTCGAAGCAAAATGTAATACATAATTATAGGATATCGTATTTACCCAATAGCCTACTTTAAGCCCTCAAAAGTAGATACTATCAAAACAACGAAGTAGATATAGGGGATAAAAATGATTTTCCACGGTGTTTGAGCAATGCAGAACACAGAGTAGGGGTAAGGCTCAGCAGGCCTTATCTCTCGATTTCCTTTAATTTTGAAATGTGACTTAAGCTTATATGAATACAACAGCAGGTAGATGAATAGGACCACAGTAGCATATACTTGCTACTAACTTCTTGAAAGCCCTGCTCTTTCCCTGAGGCTTTATCTCCATCAGAAAATCTTGTTTATAAAGAGTCAGTTATTTGTGATTGTACATTTAATAGTTGGCCGTCTGAAAAGAAAACGTTTCAACACTAAAGGTAATGAAACTGTATCGCGAGAATACCATTTAAGCGAGACCTCGCAGGAAGGAACAGTTACAGACTTTCATGGCAGTTTATGGCTTTAATCTTAATGGCTAAGAAAGGAAATGACACATTTCTTATTAATTGTCTTTACTGTTTGGGTAATATACATATTTAGCCTCCTTAAGGGAACATTTAAATTAATTGACTAACTCTAATCTGAGTTATGTGTTTTAATTTGTTTAAGGTTGTTAAAATAAATTAACTGCCTGTGTCAATGTAATAATTAAAATATTAGCTGTTTTTGGCTGAATATACTCTCAATGGAAGATGTCTAAAAATAGAGTGGAGGTGGATTGGGCAGTCAGAATAAAAACACCTCGGCTAAGCCAAAAACATGGCAACCAATATTTTCTGTTACAAAAATATTTTAGATGAAGTTAGTTTTTATGAAAGCTGTCTCAAACAGAAACGAGGAGCAGAAGCTCTCTGTTTATTCGCAGGCCAGTAATAATTATATACCTGCAGCACAAAGCATACGTCTCTTCGGTGCTGAACCAACTGCTTCTGATCCTTTCAGGAACCCACTCGGCCAAGCAGGGGGAGGGAGGAGCTACTCCCCACTTACCTTCTGAGATATTAGCCTTCACCTTGACAATGCTTGTCAACAACAAAACACCAGGAAGAGCCTTTTCAGGAAACTGATTTTAACTGTCCACTAGAGGCTGTAATGAGACCAACAATGCCACTTTAGACCAACCTGGGGTTTAAACTGTAACAAGCATTGCTTTTTAAATGGAAAAAAAAAGAAAAAGAAAAAGTTGTAGAAACGAGTAAGAGTGAACAGTAGTCTTATTTAAATAGCCACGTATATGTGCATGATATTTCAAAATGCGAGAAAAAAATTATTTCCGGGGCTCCACACCTTCCTAGTTGTTAGCAGCCTTATTTTCATTTCTGGAGCACGTTGGCTCTACAATACAGTTGTTTCAAAGCTGACACATTTCTCTGGGTGATTCTGTACCCTGCTTCGGTTGGTGACTAACCGTTAGGTCATAAGCAAACTCAGCCAAAGGTTTCTCAGATACAGCTTACAGTCAATAGTGGTGGCTTGCAGAGAGAAACTTACGTGGAAAGATCGTGTTTCTAGACACTTGGTTCTAAGCACCTGAAAGAGGTCAAATGCTGCCCCGACACCTACTGGTCTTCCAGAATTATCTGCAGCAGGGAGAACGCCGCACCGAGCTCCCTTCCGCATGGATGTGCCTTCTCTTCCTCCAGGTGCCACACCTGTTGGCAAGGTGCACCCTTCCACATAAGATTTCCTCCCCGGGATGCTAGCACCCAGCGGTGGTACACGCGGAGGGGGCGGGGTGGTGGGCAGTTGAGAACCGCGCTTGAAAATTGAGCGCAGAGGAAGTTCTTCAGCGTGGATTCACCAGAACTGCCATTTGATGCTCGGTTTGCTTTCTGTATCTCCTGCACTGGTTACCTCATTTCCGATTAAATTAATGATCCCGAATTAGGTGCGAGTGGAGCGCGCGGGTCGTCTTCCAAGGCGGGAGCTGGGTACTCCAGTACCCAGGGCAGATTTGCAGACCTGCAGAACACGAAAAGGAGGTGGCGGGGGGGGGGGGTGGCAGGGAGGGCACCCGCTTTCCCTGGCAGGGAAGGTGACGGTGCACATGCGGGGGAGGGGACCCTTCAAACTTTCCTGAGTTGCACGCCGAGGCAATCCCCGCAGCCCCGTGGTCCTGGTTCCGGAACGAAACCGGCTTGGAGGGCTAACGTGCACGGCGATCCGAGTTAGTCCTCTTGGACGATTCCCGGCGCGCCTGGGACGAAGGGCACATCGGGATCAGACTCGACCCCCCCCCATTCCTCCCCCTGGGGTACTTCGCTGGCTCCGAGCTGAAGCCCGACACCCCTCGGAGAGTCCTCCAGGGCGCCCCGAGTTGCACCCCGCGGTCGCTCGGTCCCCTCCAACTAGGTGCAGGGGCCCGGGGAGGCGCGCGAGGACCGACCGGTCACCGCTAAAATTACCTCATCGCTTCAGCTCCCCGCCCCTTTCCCAAACCTGGAAGAAGCGTCCCCTCCGGCCTGAGCCGCCCCCCCCCCCCCCCCCCGGCCCCCCCCCCCCCCCCCCCGCGGCCGGGCCGGGTCGGGCCACGCGCCGCCTCCCGGGGGGCCGCGGAGCCCCGGCAGCGCGCAGCCAAGGGTTAAGGGCGCCGGCCGGCCGGCCGCCGCGCCGTGCGCTCTCGGTGCTCCGAGCGGCTCGCCCTGCCGCCCGCCAGAGGGTGCCCCCCCCCACCCCCAAGTCGGATCCTTGAGCTGCGGCGGCGGCAGCCAACTGCTCCATATTTGGCTTCTATTACACATTTACATACTGGAGCGAGCGAGCGAGCGAGCGCGAGAGAGCGCGAGGGAGGGAGGGCGGACGGGCGGAGGGAGGAGGGAGGGGAGGGGAGCAGGGGGGGGAGGAGGAGGAGGAGGACGAGGAGGAGGAGGACGAGGAGGAGGAGGAGGAGGAGGAGGAGGAGGAGGAGGAGGAGGAGGAGGAGAGAGCAGAGTATACCGCAGACATCATTTCTACTACAGTGGCGGAGCCGTACAGGACCTGTTTCACTGCAGGGGGATCCAAAACGAGCCCCGCGGAGCAGCCACCAGAGCTACAGCAGCCGCAAGACACTGTTTCTCTCCCTCTGCCCCCCCTTCCCCACGCAACCCCAGATCCATTTACACTTTACAGTAAGTGGCTATTTTTTTCTCCTCTGATTCTTTCTCCCCCCTCCCCCATCCCCTTCGCCCCTTATTTAGATTAAAATTTTACCCCTACCGCTGCTCTCCCGAGAGGGGCAAAAGCAACAACCAGCAAACAAACCCCAAACCCCAGTCGCCGGCACAGAAAACAGCTGGAAGAGGAGCGAAGGGAAATCGACGCGTCGTGTTGTGTTGTGTTGTGTGTGTGTGTGTGTGTGTGTGTGTACATACAACCTTCTCCCGCTCCAGCCTCCCGGGCCGACACCCCCGCTCGGGGCGCAGGGACTGACGGCAGGGGGCTGCCGGGCCGGTGGGCGCCCGCCAGGCGAGGGGGCGCGCCCGGGTTGGGGGTGCGGGCGCGGGCGC
>NW_024412467.1:9802436-9824403 GCF_014898765.1 Herpailurus yagouaroundi
TGGGGTCCGGTTCAACCCCGTGGCCGTTCTGTTTTGTTTTGCTTTCTTAGTATATAATCTTGCAGATAAGAGGGTAATATAAATACTTCGGGAGATTGAGAAATTGCTGAAGAGTAGTAAGGGCAAAGGAAAAAAAAAAAAAGCCAGTCGGAAGCTGGTTATATAATGCGCGATGTGGCTAACGAGAACGGCAAGCTATTTTTATTTTGTTTACCGTATGCTGTGCAGTAGGGACTCCTCCAAACTGGTGCCGTCCCCGAAGAGATTCTGAGCTTCCCTGTGCGAGCCACAAGATACAATTAGCAAAAATTGGAAGACCCTATTGCGCCCACAGAATAAAAACTACTGGCTTAGAGTGGCATACGCCCTGCACATCCTTTCCTACGTGCACGGGAATGTGTATATGCAAATAAGTTCCTCCTTTGGCAATCTAGTAGTCACATCTCAATGACATTTGTGTTTTGTAATGCAGGCTGTTCTTAATATTTAAACATTGTCGTTACATATCGTACAGAGCAGTGGGTAGTTACTTGATGGTTATTTTTAGGCACAGCTCGTTACTTTTCCAACGGTGTTGGTTAAGCCTTTTCTGTTTGGAAGGAGCCCTGCAGTTCCTAGAAGCCCCCGTTAAGCCCACCCTGTGGTGTATTTGTAGTTTGATACTTGGGCTTTTTTTTTTTTTTTTTTTTTTTTTTTTTTTTTTTTTGAGTGTGGCATGAAGCCTATGTTTGAGGAAACCACCCAAGAGAAGGTTGAGAAAATCCTGCACATGAACTCTTGGAAGGGGATTGCACCACAAGAGCTAATGCTGTGGCATTTAATCTCCTCTGATTGCCCTCCAACTGTGCATGCATCAGTCAATATTTTAGCAGCTCCGCAGACAAATGGGCTTGAAAGCCACTTTCTAGGACCGGCAAGAGGTTGAAGGGCTCCCCTGAACCTCCCGCCCGCCTGTCTTTCTCATCATGTAGATACGTGTCAGCGGTATAGGTTTTCCCTGCACTTACTCCGGCCCTGATCACTCCTGTAATTAGATCGGGCTGCCATGGCAACAGACAGTGTTCCTCGTCCATTCAGGTGGGTTTGTCTTGTGCCTGGACTATACTCCAAGTGTTTTATGCCCAGTATTTGTGCTGCTCAAGTCAGAGGAGAGGCTTCACTATTTCAGTTGCTGCTGCTTTCAGTCCTTTGGACGGGCGACCCTGAATGAGGCTTCTAAGCTACTCAACTTTTATAAAGGAGACCAACAAGCTGTTCTTGCCCGGTGCAGGATGGAAATGCATCTCCCCAGACAGTGAAAGGAACCTGGCACTCCTGCTGATGTTTATTGTGAACAGATCAACAAGTATTTGGTACTTGTGAGAAACCTTCCAGAGTTTCTAAAGCGACATTTCTTTTGCAGTCTGGTGCCTTTGGCCTTGCGGGCCCTTAACCCCTTCAGGTGTGAAAGCACCTACAGGACTGGTTTTCTGAAGGATTTAACTCTGCACAAGTGATTGATTTAGGAAGCATATCCACATTGTCACATTTCAGAAGTTTACTGTTAGAAGAGCCATTATAATAACAAGAAATGGTACTGACTGCCGGAGCCATTCTGAATGGATGCATTTTTTTTTTTGAATGTATACATTTTTAATTTGGACCTCTTAGCCATCCAGCATCTTTTACATCTGTGGTAGTAAGTTCAAAGGTTTTTCTCTCCGGTGAGAGACGATACAGGCCTGTAGCTAGTAGACTGACCACGGGTGGTGCTTTTGCACAATAAACAGCTTGTACTGTATTTTGAGGTATAATTTAATGAGCGTTTAATAATTCAGAGAGCAGTAGTTTACTCTTTGCATTAGGACACTACCTCATTAAGTCCGCTAGGCAGAGAAGAATAACAGAAAAAAAGGAAAGAAAAGTAGCTTTGGTTGCTGAAGCTTTCCGTTCCTCAGGAAACCCACCTAAGCGGGAGTATTTTAATAACCCTGCTATTTGGAAGAAAACGTAATTGAGAATAATAGTGTCTTGATTTGGTTGTGATCCTGCCAGTGGGTTTAGAGTTTTACAGCCCCATAGCTAAATTGGTAAACCCTTACTTTCCCCTGGGGTAGGATTCATTTCCCCGGGGGGGGGGGGGGGGGGTTGCTTTACGGCTCTCTCTCCGTTTAGTGGGTTTATGCCCTGGGTAACTTGATTGTGGCCTGTTCAGATCAAGCGTTGCTGTGGTTAAGTTAAAAGGAGCTATTTTTTTTCTAGGCTGTAAATAGATGGGAAGCAAGGATATGAAATAAGGTCCAGAAGTTTGAGTTTTACATGCTTTGGAGGTCCTAGGTTATATTTGCAGCATACAGAAGATCTCTTCACTTGCAGTAAAATGTGAATGCATTTTTGAATGCTAAAATAAGTATGAAAAATGTTGCTTGATTGGGAACTGTGAAAGTCAATATTTTCCTGTCTGGATTTCGTTTTAAGAGGGTTTGGGTAGCAGAAGTGATACTTTGTCGGAAATATTATAGCTAGGCTCCCGGGCCTCTGAATTGTCTTTCGGTCTTGAAGAAAGATGCAAGACAAACTCTTTAACCACCAGATTATATATCAAGTGCCTGTAGATGGCCTTACATTTCAATGGCTGTGAGTCTTGGGCAAGGCCAGCCTTATGAGAGCAGTGAAACATTCGTAAACACATTTCAGTGAGTCCAGTATTTATTGTCATTGTAGAGTATAAGGACTTAACATTCCTTTTGTGTAATATGCCTTTATTTATTTATTTATTTCCACTCTGAAATGTCAAGTGGATTTTACTTTTGCAGTTACCTTGAATGACAGTTGGCTGATTACTAACACACTGTAACAGCGGCTCATTTTGTTTCCTGGGAGAAGTTAGTCAATAAACATATTTTATGAAAACCCTGGAAATGAGTGTAGGGGTGAATGTTAATTCTTTCAACTACAGTTGTGTGTACGTAACAACATGGTTTAGACTCTGAACAACTTAAAAATCTTGCGTATGTGATGGGGCATAGGGCGAGAGACAGGGTATCATTTTTGGGGTGGCCCTAACTAATTTGATTTCCATTGCTTTTTCTTTTCAGAGTTATTCAGTAATTTGAATGATTGGCTTCTGTGAGAGATTCAGATATGTACAAGCTTAACTGCTTCAAAGAATGGATTTAATTCCGGTCATACTTTCAAGGTTACCAGAAGCAGGCCCTCCTTATTTTGTTAAAAGCATTGAAAATAAATGAATTGTGGAAATCTCAGCAGAGATCATAATTTCTGTCCTAGGGCATTACCCACAGGACTGCTCATTTTTAAGAATGAATTTTGCAGTCCGCAATTCTGCTGTTCACATTTTAGTTTCCTCGAATTCAGTTCAATGAAATGCTCATTCAAAATTTCTTTAAGGGATGATATAATAGTGAGCATGCTGATTGCTGATTTAGAGAATTAAATTTTTTTAAAGTTTATTTATTTATTTTGAGAGAGAGGGAGAGAAAGAGAGACAGAGGGAGAGAGCACAAGCAGAGGAGGGGCAGTGAGAGAAGGAGAGAGAGAGAATTCCAAGCAGGCTGCGCACTGACAGTGTGGAGACCGATGCGGGGGTTGAACCCAGGAAGCGTGGGATAATGACATGAGCTGAAACCCGTAGTCCGACCCGTTGCCAGCTGAGCCACCCTGGTGCCCCTGGAGAATTTTTTTTTTTTTCAACGTTTATTTATTTTTGGGACAGAGAGAGACAGAGCGTGAACGGGGGAGGGGCAGAGAGAGAGGGAAACACAGAATCGGAAACAGGCTCCAGGCTCCGAGCCATCAGCCCAGAGCCCGACGCGGGGCTCGAACTCCCGGACCGCGAGATCGTGACCTGGCTGAAGTCGGACGCTTAACCGACTGCGCCACCCAGGCGCCCCCCTGGAGAATATTTTTAAATGTTGGCTGAAAGAGTTGTAATTGGATCAGGGTTTTGAAGAAATATGTATAAGAAAAAGATTTTAGGTAAATAATCTTTATTTGTGGAGGCAGTTTGTAAAATTTTATCCCTGTTTCATAAATGATGTATTGTTGTCTTTATCAGTGTAGTAATATGTTTTGTAAGCCTGATAGACATGAACTTGTCAGGCTAGTGTATTATCAATGTTTGTAGTGCAGATTAGCATCCCAAATGTACTAAAACATGTTTAGAACTATCGCAGACAAAAGAGCGACAAGCATTGTATTTTCTTTGATACGTTCGATGTTAGCAGAAACGTCTCATTGATTTTTCTATAACTTTTAATGCATATCATTTGCGGAGTAATGAAAATGCAGTGGTAATTGCCATAATGCAAGCAAAAATGATATATCCTACCTGAAAATGACTTGTCAGAAAATTCATTGTAGTGTAATCAGAATTTGAGACTTCAGGGGGCAGAGGTTCCCCTGATCATGCTCTTTTGATTCAGGCTAAGAGGAACTCTTATTTATTTATATATTATTTCTTCTTTACTATCACATCAGTTTTATTCAGGCCATCTTTCTTAGCAGTCTTCCGCTATTCACGGAACTGTGTTAGGTGGTTCTGCTGTGCTTTTGAAATACGAAGGGTTCTATTTTTAGTGTGTGTGTTGTAGAAAACATGCTATAGGTTATTTCTTTATTTATTATTTTTTGTATCTTGTTTGTATGTTTTTGCAGTGAATCCACCCTGCCTCGCTGTTGTTTGTGTTTTCTTCCCTCTGAGGGAACAGCAAGTTATGTTAACTCTGTTAATTACTCTAACTGGTGCAGCACCACAAATACCTGGGAAAGAAGTAGGCATACCAGTGTGAGGGTAAATTAATATTTTACAGCCTTTGCATCATGTTTGACTGTTCTGTGCACTTCAGCAGAATAGGAGGAGACTGTAATTTGGACTCTATAAAACCTTATCTGCCGGGTGATATGTAAATAGGACTGTGCACACACACAGATACACCAGCAAACACTCACTGTTAGCTCGTCAAGCGAGTGCTCTCTGCAAATCCACGGTGCCTGCGTCTTGCTCAGAAATGATTATCCAGTAGGTTGATGCTTCATTTGAGAGGTTACTAGAAAGAAACAAGAAAGCAGGTACTGTGTAAGAGGAAATCGAATTTGGTGAGCTTCTCTTTAACTTGGCCACCATTTATATGTGTCACGCAGCAGGCTTCTTGGTGGAGGGACAGACTTAGGTGGAGTCTTGTAAGGATTTCAAAGATACAGGAATCTAGAACAGTTTACCTACTTTCTCTGCACTCACGGATTACGTGTGGAGAAACCAACGGCTAGAAAACTTCTTTTGCATTATTAGTCCGGGGCATGCAATAGACGCTTAAATAAATACTTGGTGAACGGCCTCGTTAGAAGGAAGAACGCTTTGGCTACTGTTCGTTACTTTGAAACGTGTTGGAAAGCGATCGAGATTAGTTTCCTTTCCAGCTGGGCCGTCCTCTTAAAAATAGTGAGTGTGTGTGGATGAGAATAGTCATGGCTACCGAGATGTGTTGCCATCCAAGGATAATTGGCTCATTTACCTGTTTACGGATTATTCACGTTGGAGATTGTATTCATAACTCCAGAATAGTTTCTTTCTGACATCCAATATAATCCTGGGCTTTCTCCCTACTTCTGTTACCTGGCGTGGGCTTAGGAAACCCAAACTAAATTTAAAATTAGCCCAAACAGCTAATCAGAGAGGGAAAGTCTGCCCAGCAATGACCAGTTTGGGGGTTAGTTTACAACTGTGCTACTGATTCTTTCTACTTAATGTGGACCATTGGGGATGATCAGTATTTGAGAACAGTATTTTCATAGGGCTGAAAACTCTGTGAGCAGATCAAGTCCTCAACTTCTTCCATTTCTATGCTTAGGTCTTTACCTCACAAAAACTACAAGCACCAGGCTCCCTGATGGAAAGGTATATGGAAGATTCATTCATTCTTTCATTCATCCATTCACACATTCACTCATTCATTATACGGTGGATTAATTTTTACTTAACCATGCGCAAGGCATTGTGGCAACGTGAAAATGAAATAGACCTATAGTCAATAAGTAAATAATTTCAAGTTCAGCGGAAAGTCTCGCGGAACACTGCATACTTTTACAGTGTTTTCTGCACTTGATACATTTTTCTATCCCATTAGACCAGTATGCTGATGACTGTGCTGTCCCATGACTGCCGTTCTAGTTGCATGTTGATAGTAATATATGCCATATTAAAATTAGACTTTGGCTCGATTACTATTCAGTTCATGCCCATTTCACCAGTTATCGCTGTGATGACCAGCATGTGTTTATCAGATGATTGGTTAGGATCATTAGAGAAAAGAATGCCAGTTCGTGGCTCAAATGGGGCGACCAAGCTCTTAATTTGATTGAAGGGATGACCTTTTTGTGGGTTGGCCTCCCTCCGAGCCCTGTTGGATAAAACCAGACCTGCCTTTTGGACTGGCTGGTAACCGTAGTTTCCATAACACGAACATGCAAACATTTGATGTCCTTGAGGGTCTGGGTTTCGGTGTACAGACAGTTTAAGGTGGAACTGTTTTTTTTTTGAAGCCGTCTGTTCTGCTTCTCATTGTGGATTTCTTCTCCCGCACCCCCTCGACCACCGCAGGAGCATCGTGCAGAAAGTCGCCAGGCCGGTCGGTGCAAGCTGGGAATCTGTGTGTCATCCTTGTAAGACCGTCTCCTGCTCCACGGCCACTCAAGGGAAGTGCATCCCGTGTCAGGTGAGAGTTTTTGCTATGCTCATCTAGGTACCATCTGAGGATAAGGTCTGACCCGGAAAGTCACCTAGTACCCACGCTTTTGCACGCTGTAGACTGTTTGCCATAATTGCCTTTGCACACTAGATCCAGAGGGAGGTTGAGAAATTGCCACGAGAGTTTTTAAAAACTTGGCTTCAATATCTCTCCTGTTGGTTTAATTTATGTGGTTCCTGAAGAAGTCCACGTTTGAGTTGGAGCTGGTTGACCGTTGTGTGGTAGGCTTGAGTCCCATCGTCTTTGTTGTCCCCTTTACATAATGCGGCGAGACTGTTTTTCTACCCAACTGTTACCTTAAGTCACGGTTTTCGTGGCACAGCGATTCAGGTGTGGGGAGACAGAGGCCCATTTGTTCAGCGGCAGCCAGGATTTGTCGAATCTTGAATTTCTTTGTGTCTGTTTGGATTTTACAACTTCCTGATTGCCTCACGTACAGTAAATTTTTCTGGCCTGGAGAGTCATGCCGACACAGGGTGTAAACAGCGTTGATGACTCATGGTTCTGTATTGAAGAGAGGACAAGAGGATCCTGCCTAAATAAAATCGGGAGACGTGGAAGTTAGACAGAAGTTGGGGCAAGAGGGCTTTGAGAGCACTGGTGGGTGCAACCAAAGGAGATTATGACATAGATCTCCTCTTTCTGTTTACTTTGGGAACAGTCCTGCTGGACTCTTTCAGAGGTTCCCAAGCCTGGCTGCGCAACGGAATCACCTGGAGGGTTTAAAAAGGGGGGGGGGGGGAAGGATTGGGGCTCCACCTCCTGAATCCAAATGAACCTTAATGGTCTCTCGGAATCATAGTGATGCTCTGCATGTGTGAGAACTTCTGGACGAGGTGGTCTCTGGGCAGCTCTTCCCGGTCACGTGCCATTTGCTTACCAGGCAGGACGCGGGTCTGTTGTTCCTGTATACCTCACGTATCCAAATCTGGATGTGCAACTGATTTGTTAGGAGGCGGATATTTGCTTTACCAAAATGTTCATTTTAAAAATGATTCACCAGGAGCACCTGGGTGGCTTTGTCGGTTAAGTGCCCGACTTGGGCTCAGGTCATGATCTCACAGTTTGTGAGGTCGAGCCCCGCGTCGGGCTCTGTGCTGACAGCTCGGACCCCGGAGCCTGCTTCGGATTCTGTGTCTCCCTCTCTCTCTGCCCCTTCCCTGCTCACGCTCTGTGTCTCTCTCTCTCTCTCTCTCTGTCTCAAAAATAAATAAACGTTAAAAATAATTAGAAAAGAAAATGATTCACCAGTTTTCTTTAAATAAAGAGCTCCCCCCTCTACACCTAAGATCCAGTTTTTAAGCTGCGGATAAATTCCGTGGCATCTGGGATGAGAGCACCAGCTCCAGAAGCAGCCTGCCTGCCTGTGGAACTGCCATTGTGTCCTGGAAAGCCCTAGAACCTTTCTGTGCCTCAGTGTCTTCGTGTATAAGGTGGAGATAAGATTAGAACTGTTTTCTAGGGCTGCTGTAAGAATGGAATGAAATACGCATTTGCTGGGTAGGATAGTGCCTAGCTTATGGTTTGTGATCTGTGAACCTAAGTTATCTTTGCATACGTGCTGCCGAAGCGAGCTCTGCACATAAGTTTTATCTTTGTGATAGTGTAACTTTTCTCTCGACAGGATGATTGTAATGTTCTTGTTTTCTGATGGTTGCTCCTGGACCGTACATGACTAGGAACAAGTAAATACACTTGTACCTTGATCTTTGGACCAACGCTGTAGACATTTGCAGCTTTGCAAAGCAAACGAGCCTTTTATTTATTTTTCTGAATTTTGTGTCAGCCCCACCCTGTTGCTGCGATAGAATTCACACGTATTGTTTTTATATTGTCGCAGGGTGAACTGAGAAGTTGCGTGCACAGATGAAGCGATTTGTGGTCTGAGTAAAAATGAACGAAAACCTGAGTTGCAGAAAGGGTCGTCAGTAAGGTCCTCTTGGGGGATGGGGCAGAGGAGGGAGGCAGTTATCCCAAACACTGTATCCTTGAGAAATACGAACGGGGTCCTTTACATTTTATTGGCTGCGGTCCAGGGAGGGGTTGTTTCAAACGAAATAGAATAATAGAATACCCACCCCCCCCGCCCCCCCCCCCCCCCAGAGTTACGTGCAAAAGCTAAGCCTCTTAAGGTCTGCAGGTGTCAGCTGCATGGAAAGGGGTAAGATGCCTCACCACTGCTTTATCTCTTTGGGGTATTATCATTTGATATGCTAGGCAGAGAATCCTCACCTTCAAGTTTTGGGGAGAAGTAGTTTGATTGCATTCGTGGTTAAAACACACGCACATTATTTTTTTTAACGTGCTATGTTTACAAGAGAATTTTATTGTGGAAAAAAAAAATGGGCATCAGAAAGTCCTAGCTCTTGGTCAGTATGTGCAGCTGAGAAGACACCGAGGTTTTTATAGTATATTAAGCGAGTCCAAGTGTCTTATGAGTACGTATTGTATTACCAACATAGTGCAGAGTCACCTTGAGTTTTAAGCGGCTGACATTTTCTGTGATTGCATTGAAAGGAAGCTTAGAAGCATTATCTAAACATTTTGCATAAAAAACGGCCCCTTTATAATCCTCACAATTGATGGCTGAACCCAAGAAGGGGCACAGTACCGTTCGTGCGGTATTCTGTTATATTCATTAAGTTGTTTTTGTTTTTTAATTAAAACCTAGGCTGCAAGTATTTCTGGTTCTGCTTCCTTTGTGTATGTGATACGGCTGGTTATGACCTCGCTGGTTCCCAGGCGCTCTCTGTGTAAAGAAATGATTCATTCATTCATTCACTGCATCTTTTTTTAAACTACTACTCGGTGCTGTGGGAATGAAAACGAGTAAGAGCTCCCAGAACGAGGTTGCCTTCTTCGTGGTCAGGTAGGGGCGAGGAGAAATGCCCGGCAAGACCTAACGAAAGCAGAATGGGGTGTCTTGCCCTTACCGGGGTTACGTTCTGATATGGAAGGAGTTCACAGTGACGCCGAGTGGGATGGCGAGGAAAGACCGGGAGGAGGAGGGCTCGTCGTCCGAGTTCAGCTCTTGAAGGCTGGCCAGCATTTCTGTGGGGAGAGGCGGCGGAAGCAGAGGAAGACCCGTGCAAGTGCCTGGGACGTCACTGACGAGGCCATTGTGGCTGAAGCCCAGGTGCAGGGGGGGGCGTCTGCATTGTAGACAGGGCGGGGGTAAAATTGCGGGGAGAGGTCGGGTCTGGAGAGAAGCTTGGAGGAGCCGCAGAGCCGACTTTGCGATCGGGAGTTCTCGCGCCGGCAGGAAGTTCGCCAGGCAGGAAGCGAGGAGGACCGTGTTTCAGGGCTGCAGTCAGCAGGCGTGAAGTGCACGTGGGAAGAGGCAGGAGGCAGCGGCACGTGGGTGCGGCACGGCCTTCGGGCGCTTGGCCTTGAAACCGAGGGGAAGGGAAGGCTGGTGACAGGCTGGAGGGCGCCTTGGGGGGATAACAGGGTCCTCTCCCTGGAATCTCAGAAGCCTTGCCGAGGACTGAACTGCAGCTCAATGAAATCATGTTCAAACCTTTCTTCCTTTAAGACCTTAAGAAAGGAAGGAAGGAAGGAGGGAGGGAGGGAAGGGGAGGGAGGGAAGGAAAGGAAGGGGAAGGAGGGGAAGAAGGAAGGAAGGAAGGAAAGAAAGAGGGAAGGAAGAAAGGAAAGAGAGAGAGAGAAACCTGAGCTAATTTTAGCTAAATCTCATGTGTGTATGACAATGAATGCCGCTTTTGAAATTCAGTGCACGCGGCATCTCTTTTCATTTAAACAAACGACCCTTCTATTTTCCTCTAAACAGTTTTATTAAGATTTTCAGTGAAGCCCTGTACGTACTAAGAACAATTCCAGCATTTCTTTTGATCTTTCCCACCGTTGATTTATTTATTCATCTCATGTGATAGGCGGAAACCACATTGCTCCATCCACCCAGCTCTGGAGCACTTGTTCACCTGTGGAAAGTCATCTACTGTACTTGGTTTGATAAATCACATTAATATGGGTGTGTTTTGTAACTTTCAAGGCTTTCCGGGAGGCTTTATGTGGACTCTTCTAAATGTGACACACACACACACACACACACACACACACACATGCACGCACGCATGCAAGGCACAGCTTTCTGAGCAATTTGGCTTCCCATTTATACTTTATAGAAAATGAAGAAAGACAGAGCGAGTGAGCTTTGACTCCGGGATGAAAAGATGCTAAGAAGACATGGCCGGAGATGATCTGGTTGCAGTTCTGTTAGTGGGCAGTCGGTTTTAATATAATTAGAGAAGACTAGAGGATCATTCAAGATGTTTTTCTTTGACCTGAGTTATTTAGATGGGTTGTCTCTATTCCCCAGACTAGCTCACAATGAGGCAGTGAGTTTCCTACCTTCCATAAAAGACAAGAAGGTTAGGACCGGAGTGAGAGGGCTGGAGAAAACCACTTCAGGGGCAGATCATTCTGTCTGCACATCTTTAATGAGCATCTAATATGTGACAGGCATTATGCCAGCTGGGCTCTGAAAGAAATACAGAGATGGTGAGCCGTTCCCACTTACTGTGTATGAACTCATCTCATCCTTACTGCAGTCCTTGGAGGTAGGTACTGTTATTATCCATTATGTGAATGAGGAAATCAAGGCACCGAGAGGAGAAGTAACCTGCCCAGGGTTGATTAGCTGTTAAGTGGTGAAGTCATGCTTGGATTCCACCCTGTCTTCTTCTTTTTTTGTTTGTTTTTAAGTTTATTGATTTATTTTGAGACAGCGCAAGCCAGGGAGTGCGACAGAGACAGAGGGAGAGAGGGTGGGGGAGGGAGAGACTATCCCAAGCAGACTGCTTGCTGTTAGCACAGAGCCCAATGCAGGGCTCGATCCCACGAACTGTGAGATCATGACCTGAACTGAGATCAAGACTCGGATGCTTAACCGACTGAGCCACCCAGGCGCCCCCCACCCTGTACTCTTAACTGCAGCCATGCATTGACTCTTAAGCCCTGAGCCCTGTGTGTAAGAAGCTTACAGTTGAGTCTAGAAGGGAGGGCGTCTCTTTAATATTTAAAAAATCACGATAGGGCTGTAGCATCTTCCGCGAGGTCCAGGTCAGGGAAGGGTTCCTGCGTGCTGAGCCTTCCATTTGGATGTTTGGATGCTGGCCTGTCAGCTCAGTGTTGCCCCCAGGCCATCCTGGAGGTGTTACTGTGTTTTTTTTTTCACTCGTCCTCATACCTCCCTGAAGTTCCTACGCACTTTGAATAATTATTAATTGAAAAGAGCGATGGCAGTGGCACCAGGCTTATCTGTGTCGCAGGGGATTGGCTTGAGCTGGGCTTCAAATGCGGTTCAGCGTCAAGAGTCCCAGTGAGACGATGAACTTTTGACTCTTCCCAAAGCTTCCCTGGGTCATGGCTCAGCTTGCAAGATTTGGCAGATACAAAGTATTCATCTCTGCAGTTTGCTAGGTGGTGGGCTGGCACTGGATGTAAGCTCTAAGAGCAAAACGGGCGGTGAAAGGAGGTCATGCTTTCGTCCGGGTGGCCGTCAGGAAGCCCCGGGTCTCCTGTCCCCTCCTGTCCGCGCCCCTCCCAATCTCTCATTTTTTCCCCCTCATCTGGACAGGTGGATGAATCTTAACTGACCCACGTCAGAAGGATAGAGAAAGGATAAAGATCACTTTTGTCTTAGCCCGCTTAGGGGAGACCGGTCTGTCTTTCTTACGTTGAATGAAAATTACAGGACTTAAAAAAAAAAAAAAATGCCTTGAGAGGCAATGTCTCTCGCTTTATAGATGCACGGAATGCAGAGGACTTGGGATTTACTATCCGTGCACTCGCCTGGCAGCCCCAGCCCACATCCCAGCTGTAATCATACGTGATGCATTTTTATTTACAGATTAGGAGGCTCTGACGCTGACATATGACTAACCGAGAAGCTCCTCCCTCCAGCACTAGTATGTCATCTGCTTCAGAGAACTAATTGCTTGGCAATTCCCCTTTGGTAATTCCCTCTTTATTTTCTGATGAGTTACTTAACAGTGATGGGCTTGTAGAGCAGAGCGTGGAGTTTAATGTGTGCTCCAGAAACTCCACTGTAGGCCTGGGGGATATGTTTTTTTTGAATTCTGTTTAGCTTTGCTGAAGGAACACTGAAACCATTATATGGCCTGTTAATATTTCACTCAATACGAGGTTAGACGCCGAGCGGTGTGCAGTTTCCCAAAAGAAATCAAAACCAGGCCCCTTTTCAAAATGTGCCCCTGTGCGTTTGAAAATTATTAAAAAGGAACTTAATATTTACAGAATGCTTAATGCTCTTTCCAAAATGTGATTTGAAATGGAATGGCTTTCCAGTCTAAGGCAGGGTGCGTGTGGTACGGGGAAAGGCAGAAGGACCGCTAGTTAGGGGACCGAGTTGCCGCTGTTTCCTGACCTGCCCCAAGGTGACTTGGGATGCTCAATCTACCTTGCTGGGCCTCAGTTTCCCCATCTGCAGTAAGCAGGGTGGTGAACAACCTGATGGCTCAGGTCCCTTCTCTAACGCTGGGCAGTTCCCCGCATAGATTTCATTGTAATTCTTCCTCTTGGCTCCCCTAAGACCTTTGCTCTGTCAAACATCATTTGCTGTTGTTTGACTTTGTTAGGTTTCGGATTTAATTAGAATTTACATCTTTAGCGATTATCGCGTCATTATTTATAGAATGAGTCATACGTGGTGCCTACGACCATTTGTCACCCTATCTATGTTAGTTGCATACCTTGATACTTCCTCTGTTCCTTTTTACTGTTCCTGCTTCCCCGCTTCTGGAGTGGGGGCTGCGTTGTGAGCAGAAAGAAACTTTCAGCTGATTGTGGAATTGGTTTCTGCAGGCAGAGCGCAGAAAACTCCGCTCTCTCTGCAGTAATGTCAAGGGTCATAGTCTGCTCTTGATTTGCGAGTAGAACTCCTTTGGATGTCCTTTGGTTTTTACCCGCACGTGCAGGCTTGTGTCTGAAGGTAATTCCTTTTC
This sequence comes from Herpailurus yagouaroundi, assembly GCF_014898765.1. NCBI lineage: Eukaryota > Metazoa > Chordata > Mammalia > Carnivora > Felidae > Herpailurus > Herpailurus yagouaroundi. Next base: position 9,816,169 of record NW_024412467.1, read on the forward strand.
TGTTGTGCATCAGCTTTCCCAATCAGTGTGGGCCGCATTACCTTATCTTACTGGTTAATTTATAAGCAGTTCATAGGATACCTCTGGATTCGTTACAGTTTAACCAGTTTCTTTAGGCAGCGAGAACAAAGACAAGAGGGGACGCAGCAGAGCCTTGGGTAGTTTGGTTTGTTACCCAGGCAGAGAGGCAGGGAAGAAAGAGTTCTTGGGGTGGTTGCAAGCGAGGGCTTTGGCAAAAGGGAGGTTGAGATTTGAGTTCGGGCTCTGGCTCCTTAGGGGTGGGGGCCAGGCCACATTGCTTAAATCTGTGATCCTCAGTGCCCTCATCTGTGAAAGGGGCATGTAAGACGATGCCATCTATCTTACAGGATTGTTGGAAGGATCCAACGAGCATTTTCCCACATACATTTCATATGGTAGCATCTCCATGCATAATGAAAAGAAAGAAGAGGAAGGCATAGAATTTAATAACTTGGGGTGGGGGAAATGGAAGCAAAGGGAAGGGCTGTGTGTTTGGAGGTACTCGGGCTAGCAGGAGCCCCTCCGAGCCCCCCTCGTGGTCAGGATTTGAAACCCACACAGGCCTTTAAAACGTGGGAAGGTCTGAGTACCCCAGTTCAGGCAGATGTTCCCCACGGCTTGATCTGCTCCACAGAGGAGGGCGTTTGCTCCTTCGTGATTATTGATAGAAATACCACGTTTTAAACATCCGTTGCCTATATACGTCGGACCAATAAAAGAAAACCAATAAAAGCACAAGTTCCCTTTTATCCCACCAGTTCATAAATCATCCTCACCTCAATGTGTTGTTTTCTCGTTCTGGATCATATTTAACACATAACTTCTCTCCGCTTTGCTTTTGTTCTCATGTAGCGTAAACATTCTCATTCGTAACCTACACTTTGCAGTGATCCCTGGCAAGGATCGTGTGCTACTCTGTCAAGTTGTTTTATCTTAATTGAAGTTCCATATTATGTGTGGACATTCGCGTTGTTTCTAGTTATTTACTGTTATAAAGCAGCTGTGCATATCTTTGTACACATACGTAGTTACTTGGGATGCAGTCGCATCAGAAGGTAAACTACCTTCGTTGGGGGGAGAGGCTCTGAGTTGCTTTCTAGAAGGCCTGGACCAGTGTGCATTGTTACTAACGATACAGGAATGTGTCTTGCTCCAATTTCATTTTCTGTGGGACCTGCTCTTTTTTGGATACTTCAGCAGGCTTCTTGGTTTTGAACTTCGTATTCCTTCGGTCCCTCTCAGAGGTAGCATGTTTCTGTACTCATTTCCATATATGTTAATTTACTAATTTCCTTTTACACAGTTAACCAGTGGAAGTCTTGGTGTTTCCTTTCTTTCTTTTTTTTAACGTTTATTTATCTTTGAGACAGAGCATAAATGGGGGAGGGTCAGAGAGAGAGGGAGACACAGAATCCGAAACAGGCTCCAGGCTCTGAGCTGTCAGCACAGAGCCCGATGCGGGGCTCGAACCCACGGACCGTGAGATCATGACCTGAGCCGAAGTCGGACGCCCAACCGACTGAGCCACCCAGGCGCCCCAGTCTTGGTGTTTTCTAATCTGTGTATGAACTCTTCATGTGTTGTAGATGTCGGTCCTTCCTCTGTGGCCATCTTTGCAGTCTGCTTTTCTTTTCCTTCCATCGAAGTACTTTGCTTTGTGTGGAAGTTCAAGTTTTTATATGACATCTCTCGTCTCTTCTGTGATCAAACCCAGGGCCACCGGGAAGGGGAGCTCATGTCGTGCACTGCCCGGCCAGCGGCACTGCTGGGAACTGTGTTCCCTCCCTCGGGCCTGAGCTGTCAGTCGGGAGTTTTGGGCCTGGCGAAACGGAGCCATTATCAAAGATCCTGGGTTGGGGTTCTTCAAACCTTTTGCTCATTTAGCCGACAGGCCCCCGTGCTGAGGAGGGGGCTCATTGGTCAGAGGGCTGATTTTCGTCCACCGGAGACTAGAGAGGCTCCCTGCTCCCCTGCTTCCTTCCTGTTTCCACTCTTCCCGGGAGACAGCTCTTGAGGCAGGTGGCTGCAAATGGTTTTCTGGGTATCGAGCTTTGGGAAGTCTGGTCTCAAGGTCTGAACTTGGGCTGGTGGCTCGGCGGGGATGTGATATATGCCCTATGTGGCCTCTCTAGATGTCCTCTTGTGCTGGTCCAACCCGTTTAACTCTCTGGAGCCAAGATGCACGTTTCTCCCAACTAGAGGTCCGTTTGCATCTGTCTTCCTTCTCTCCTCCCTGGTTGTTCGAGGCGCTCGGGATGAGTCCAGAGCCTGTAGCCTGGCGCTGCAAGCTGGGGGACCTCGCTCGTCTCTAGCCCCCGCATCTGCTGCCTCCATTCACTTCTTTTTAGTCCCACAGCACTGCTTGCCTAGAAGCACCTTTCTCTCCTGTGTCCCAGCTTTTAGCCATGCTGCCCCCTTCCTTGACCTCTGCCTGCTCACTCCTGTCTTTCTGGCTAAGTTCCCCAAACTCCTAAGTCTCAGCCGAGTCTTTTCCCCAGGGAGCCCTGGGACTAGGTTATGTGCTGACAATCTGGGCTCCCAGCACCCTGTTCTCCCAGCCCTTTCATAACACTTTGTCCTTCCCTTTCCCAGCTCGGTGACAGCAAGGCCGCCCCCCCCCCCCCCCCGCCAATTCTTGGCATTTGGGATCTCGCAGGCCTGCAATGAATATATAAGCATTTCCCCTATAATGTGGGTTTCTCGGATCCAAACTGGATGTGATTCCATCTGTTAAGATACACCATGACTTACTTATCCGTGGAACCAGCATGGAGTCTAGAGGACAAAGTTGTGGACAGAGTTTGCTGGAGTGGCTCTGTCCATCACAACAAGGGGTGATAAAGGTGACAAAAACGTGTAAGAAGGCTGTGTGTGCTAAGGAGAAAGAAAGAATCAAGAAAGACCGGATGATGACTTTTCCAGAACAAAAACTATGTGGAATAGAAGGCTGGATTGGTTCAGTGTATCTAAATTTCATCGTACTACACAGATCACCACACAAAACGCTATTATTATTGAAAATCAACGTAGGCAAAAATTGCTTTTTTTTTTAACGTTTAAAACTTTCTTTGTATTGAAAAAATTCCTATTGAATTTCGATGATGTAAGGATTCTTAGAAACACAGCTAGCGGGTGTTGAATGAATGAATGAATTTGAGATTCGCCTCCCTAACACCTGTTCTCTGGCCTTAAGTCCTCTTGTGACCCCAGTCTCCCAACTCAGGTGGAAGCTCCTGGGGAGGAGATGATTTTATCTGGAAGACAGTGGTTCTGGAATCCTAAACAAGATTGGTCAAATTGAGGTAGAGCACCACACAGATTGGGGAACCCCATACCCTCTGTGTAGCCCACCCGTGATGGGGTTGGACAGCAGTCTGCCCATGGTATCTGTGCCCCTTTGAGTTGGCTGGCCAGATGGCCATCGCCTCCTCCCTCTTGCATACGAGCTCATCCAGAAGTTGCCTGCTGGTCGTGGGTGAGGCCACCCTTCCTGGGTAGAAGGTCATTTGTGGCCATTGATGTGTGGGACTGTATACTTCTGACAGAGGTCCTGACAGATGTGGACAAGGTATAGAAACTGAAGCGTGGCTGCCTCATGTGATGGGGCGCCCCTACAAGGACGTGCTCCAAAGCCCTTTTTACCTTGCTTTGCTCTGGAAAGTTCCAAGGGGGTGCAGAAGAGACTCTGGATGAATTTTGTTTCGATTGCTTTTTTCTTTTCACAGCTCCTGTTCAGTTCACCTCTGGGTCTTTCCTGGTCCCTGCAGCCCACTGTGACCCCAAGCTGCAGTTTTTGGTGGGGGGGGGGGGGGCCGGGGAGCGACAGCCTTTATAGAAGGAGCTGGGAAAACAATGTTTCGTTTTGCTGCATCTGGTGCTCTGACCTCTGACCTGCCACTTTTCATAAGATTAGCAGTTTTGTTTCTTTGTTTTTCCTTTTATAAGAAGAGGTCATAGGCCCTTAAGACAAGGTTATTGTCTCATTGGTAGGAGAAAAGATGATCTGGTTATTGATTCAAAAATCTTCTTCCATAAAACCTGGCTTTCTTTTGAGTTTGAATGAAGTGTGGAGACAGCATGGAAGGCCCAATCTTGCGGTTTTATTTTCGCTTTGCTGTTCTTTAACATTTTTTTTTTCCAACGTTTATTTATTTTGGGGACAGAGAGAGACAGAGCATGAACGGGGGAGGGGCAGAGAGAGAGGGAGACACAGAATCGGAAGCAGGCTCCAGGCTCTGAGCCATCAGCCCAGAGCCCGACGTCGCGGGGACTGCGCCACCCAGGCGCCCCACGCTTTGCTGTTCTAATGAAGCGTTTGTAACTTTGTATCTCTCGCTGCTCCTCAGAAGGAACAGGTTGTATTTTTCCCCCCATTGCGATGTCCTCCAAATGAACAGTTACTATGTAAAAAAAATCAATAGGGTGCCTGGGTGGCTCAGTTGGTTAAACGTCCCACTTGGGCTCAGGTCATAAACTCGTGGTTTGTGAGTTCGAGCCCAGCCTCGCGCTCTGTGCTGACAGCTCAGAGCCTGGAGCCTGCTTCGGATTCTGTGTCTCCAGTCTCTCTGCCCCCCCCCCCCCCCCTTGCTTGTGCTCTGTCTCTCCCTCTCAAAAAATAAATAAATGTTAAAAAAATAAATAAGTAAAAATTAAAAAAAAATTAAAAATCAATAAAATCAATTGATTTTACTAGGGAGGGAGACTCATTTCTTTTTTGTCCCTCCCTCCAAGCTTCAGATCCATTTTTGTCATCCTGGAGATCAGAATAGGCCAATGGGGAGGAAGAAGCAATGTTAAAATGAAGGAGTCTTTGGAGTGCCTTGGGTGGCTCAGTCCGTTAAGTGTTGGACTTTGGCTCAGGTCATGATCTCACGGTTCGTGAGTTCGAGCCCTGCATCCGGCTCTGTGCTGACAGCTTGGAGCCTGGAGCCTGCTTCACATTCTGTGTCTCCTTCTCTCTCTGCCCCTCCCCCTCTAGCACTCTGTGTCGCTCTCCCTCTCAAAAATAAACAAACATTAAAAAATTAAAAAAAAAATGAAGGAGTCTTTATGAGGGCAACTTTGAAGCACAAGTCTCACCAGTAGTATAGGAGGCTTCTTCAAACAGAACGATGCAGCTCATTTCTTATTTAGGTCCTGGAGAGAGGGTTAGTAATCTATGGAAATGAACAAACACTAGCTGTTTGCTATTCTGCTGTGCAGAGAACATTCGGTGACCTGACTAATCTCAGGGTTTCGGTCTCTAAACGGTGCACTTTTCACTCTTTGCCCTGAAGGCTCAGGAAACAATTTCCTTTTTTTAACTTTTCCATTTTAAACGTGCAGGGTGTTCAAAGACTTCACCGGGATGAAAAGTCCTGTGTTTTCCTGTTTCTCTTGTAGGACTAGTCAAAACTACCCTTTTGTCTTGGGGATGTTTTGCAGCCTGAGCCTCTGTTTTACTAAATACAGCCTTACAAAAAGCACAATCATGTGGACCACGCACCGTGGCTAGTGTGCCCCGTGGGGTCTGCTGCAGCTGGTAAATCACCTATCACGGAATTCGGGGGCGCCTCGGGTAAATCGTTTCACTGGACCGTCATAATGACTCCTTGAGTGGAGACGATCATCCTCAGTTTCCCGGGGAGGAAGCAGAAAGCGAGAGGTCGACCGAGGTGCTGGGTGCTGGTGGTCGGAGCCCATGTGGGCTGTGCCGTGACCCCGGCATCTGGACTTGGAGTTCAGCTCTGTTTACCGTCACCTTGCACAGCCAAGACACCCCAGGACTTATGCAGCTGTGTCCCTGAATTTGTAGTCTGAAAAGACATAACTTTGCTTACTGATGCGGCCCGATAGAGCAGTTTTGAGACGGCGGTGAGAAGTTAGAAGAGTCCGGGCCCTTGAATATATGCAGCCCTGATCCTAAGACGTTGTATCGTAAATTTAGATGTTAGATGTTTTTACAGTGCCTGAACCTAAACTTGATGGACAGAGAGTACTGTTTCCTTTTGTAGCCACTGGACCTTTAAAGCTAAGCTTCTAGAGCTGTGTTTTCTTTAATGCACTGTGTCGGCAAGGGTAGAAACGTCAGGAAGTCAAACCGATCTCGTATATGGAATCTTCAATCCGATGCCATCTTCTCTGAGAATGGATGGAGGGCCTTTGCACTCAGATCACTTCTGTCCCCGAAGGTGCCTACTGTCTTTCTGCGGGACGTCACCGAGAGGGTAGGAGGAAGCTCACGCAGCCCCCTGTGATTCAGATTTGTCCGCCCTGGGCTGAACAGAGCCAGCGCAGGACATTGAATTAGTTCCATGATGAGGATCTACTGTCCTACGACCTGTAGAGGTTAATCATGCAGTAAAAATCGTCATCCGTCTCTTGGTGCCAGGAGCGTATAGAATCACTGTGATGAAGCCTTTTCCTTCTTTGCAGAAGTAATTTGGTGCCCGATGGCCGTGCTGTTGGTTTCAGAAATACCTCGAGTGTGATTCACTTGGAGACCGTACCGAAGCTAGATTTTGTATGCGGAATCCTCACGAGTGGTCTTGCAAACATGACAGAGGGCGTCTCTCTTTTAGGCATCCCCTCCTCAGTCTCTTTATAGCTTTTTCCTAGGAGTCAAGGTGATAGAGCCTGGCGGGGGAGTTTTGCTTGGTGTTGGAGTAGCTAAGAATGTTTCTCTCTAACAGGTCACAGAGAGTGCTGGTGGACATCTCTTCTTGCCCCAAGATCTTCGTTGGAAGTCCACGGGACTTGGTGTCTTGGCCGTTCAAAGTAGATATGAGCTCGCCAGGAGGCATAATGCGTCACCATTTTATTCTGGGCCACCCTAAAGGATGACACCCAGCTTCAGAGACCTCCTCTCGGACATCATCCCTGAGCACCAGTGTTTTAGCTCTCTCCCATTGTCTGAAATCTGTTTCCGACCGATTCTGAGCTGGCTCAGGCTTAGTCATTAAATGGCTAGGACAGTGTTGAATATCTTCCCCCATCAGCTTGCAGCTATATACCTTCTGTCACTCCAGACCCACAGCCGCCTCTTGAGCTCGTCTTGAGTCTTTACACAGATATGCTCAAAAACAGGCACCGATCCATTCTTTCTAGCTTGGCGTTAATCCCCAGGCATAGTCCTGGGGTTACCTGGAGTGGAGGCATCGGAGGATAAATTCATCTTGAATGGACGTGTCCGTGCTAGCCTCTAGTCTGTCTCCCTAGCTTTTAAATACTCGAGCGATTGGTTTTGCGTACAAACGTGTGGGTTGTTGGATTGGAATGATTTTCTCCCTGGATTTCTAGTTTTTACATAAGCAGATATAAAGAGACGGTCTGTCGTTGACTTAAGTAGCCCATTTTAAAAAGTTACATCACTTAAGCATGGTACAGAATAAAAATGTAAGTTTAAAAAATTAAAAAAAAAAATTTTGTTTTTTAACGTTTATTTATTTTTTTGGGACAGAGAGAGACAGAGCATGAACGGGCGAGGGGCAGAGAGAGAGGGAGACACAGAATCAGACACAGGGTCCAGGCTCCGAGCCATCAGCCCAGAGCCCGACGCGGGGCTCGCACTCACGGACCGCGAGATCGTGACCTGGCTGAAGTCGGACGCTTAACCGACTGCGCCACCCAGGCGCCCCTAAAAAAATTTTTTTTTTAATGGTAATGCAGCCAAAAGGTGGCTAGGAATGTTTTTTGCCATGAGAGAGTCAAAACTGAAAACTTGCAACAAAGACAAAAGTAGAATAGAAACAGTGCGAACAGAATCTGACCAATATATGCCCCTTGTTCGAGTTCAGCCCGTGGAATGTTATGTAGGACAAAAGGAATGGAAGAGATATTTCAGTAACATTTTGTTCTCTGTCAAGAACCTTCTGAAATATAAATCTGCTGTGTATTGGAGAATGGAAAAGCAATTGATTCAAGTTGAATAGCTTTCATTTAACTAGAATATCCCACAGAAAGCTGTTCTTGTTCTGACAGCCATATTTTTGCTTTTCTTGACTTAAAGAAAATTGAATTCGTGTTTACATATTTTATAGGGTTGTTTTATGGACAAAGACACAGGTCAAATCCCATCTCAACACAGTGGCTATTGTTGCAGCAAATAGAAATATTTCTAAGTGAGATAAAACATTTCTATGCCATGGCCCGTGGCCCATAGTAATAAATACCAGGTTGATATTATGCAACCATTTGCAGCTATAAATAATTCACTCATAGATGTGCTTTTTTTTT
>NW_024412467.1:9824803-9827070 GCF_014898765.1 Herpailurus yagouaroundi
CAGAGCCCGACGCGGGGCTTGAACCCATGAACTGTAAGATCATGACCTGAGCTGAAGTCAGACGCTCAACTGACTGAGCCACCCAGGCGCCCCAGATGTGCTTTTTTTTTTTTTTTTAAATTGTTTTTTAACTTCTAGTCTCTTGCCAACACCTATATGCATACGTATACTCTTACCTATTTGCATAGTAGAGAAGGAGGAATAGGAATATATATTAACAGGAATTAACTTTATTTTGGACTTTCTAGAACAGACCACCCTCTTTTTTGTTTCTGCTCGTGATGGCTCCCTGAATTGCTTCCAACAGTGAAATTGTGAAATTTCCTAATTGGTCACAACTATGGATGTGTCCTTCTGGGGTCTCGCTGTGTCATTCAACCCCGCTGAAAGCTGGTAGCTGGTGTTAGTGATTTAGGAAGCTGAACTTCAGAATTAGGACTTCCCTCCCCCCACAAAGGATGTTCTTTTTTTTTTTTTTTTTTTTTTTTTAATTCCCCATTTCTAGACCTTCTTAAGGAGAAATTAGGTGCTTGTTGTTCTGTTTTGTTTCAATTCCCAGACCATTCTGGCATTGATCCTGCACTCATTATAAATGTAATTTTTTAGTGGTTTTTTAATGTTTATTTATTTTTGAGAGAGAGAGAGAGAGACAGGGTGCAAGCTGGGGGGGAGGGGCAGAGAGAGAGGGAGACACAGAACCAGAAGCAGGTTCCAGGCTCTGAGCCGTCAGCACAGAGCCCGACGCGGGGCTCGAACTCACGGACCGCGAGATGATGACCTGAGCCGAAGTCGGACGCTTAACCCACTGAGCCACCCAGGCGCCCCTGTAAATGTAATTTTCAGCAATAACTGTTAACTCTTGAAGTACTTTGGCTCTCTGTGGCCTATGGTTCAGTGGCATATGATGTTTTCCCAAGTGCATCAAAGACTTAAATACAGAATGCCTTAAAATTTTAGGGGTATTGATCAAAAGAAAGCTTCTCTTGGGGCGCCTGGGTGGCGCAGTCGGTTAAGCGTCCGACTTCAGCCAGGTCACGATCTCGCGGTCCGTGAGTTCGAGCCCCGCGTCGGGCTCTGGGCTGATGGCTCAGAGCCTGGAGCCTGTTTCCGATTCTGTGCCTCCCTCTCTCTCTGCCCCTCCCCCGTTCATGCTCTGTCTCTCTCTGTCCCAAAAATAAATAAAAAACGTTGAAAAAAAAATTAAAAAAAAAAAAAAGAAAGCTTCTCTAGGTATAAAAGTTTGTTAGGTCTTAATTCTCTTCTACCTTCAAGATTCTTAACTGGATGCCTTATGTTGTGTTTCCTTTCTGTGTTTGTACTAGTTTGCTACTTGGGTTTTTTATTTTCTATTTGGAAACAGTTTTTTTTTTTTTTTAAAATACACGGTTCTTAAAAATACAAAACACTTCTAATCTGCTCATTCTTACCTCAGCTATCTTCTCTGTCTTATGGCTGGACCATTGCTTCTCTTTCTACTTCTCTTCTGGGATTTTTATCTTGCTCAGCACTTCTAGTGTGCGATTCTGAATTCTATGGTTAGAGTTTCCTGACCACCTCCTCCTTGTATCTGAGTCCATTTCCTGTGCTTAAAGCTTTGGCATTTCATTCACCGTCCTCGTAGTCAAAACTGAAACTTTCAGCGCTAATAAGATGAGTCCTTGCAACACTACTAATTTCTTCCTTTCTATTTCTCACTCCGTTGTTACTTCTCTAAGATGAGAATATATTTGTCATCAGGAACTTCATTTTGGTGTCCCTTCCTAAATACCTCCTGGTTTGTTTTTTTTGTTTTTTGTTTTTTTTCTGTTTTACTGTTACCCTCTGCAGTTTCGAACCGCGGCACGCATCAACAGGTCTTTGACAAATTAGTTGTCCCTGTGCATAGTTTACAGTATTCCACTAGCTGTTTAAAAATAATTAAGCTTCTCTCCGTGTTCTTTGCTGTGGGTCAGGAATCGACTTCCTTTGCCATCCAACACAGGAGTTAATCACAAACGGGTCCTCTGAACCAAATAATTAAAAATAGAGCAAAGTTTCTGAACCAGGCAGTTGGCAGAAAAGTCTGTATTTCCATCTGTGTACAGTTAGGAAAATATTTCATGATGTTCAAATAGCGTCAGCTTTGCTCTCTTGTGTGCGAGAGTGTATGTGTGTGACTGCATGTAATTCGTTGCTCTGAAGGTTTGGCTGGTTAGCTCATCATATATATATATATATATATATATATATGTATATATGTGAGTATATATATAGGTGTGTGTGTGTAT
>NW_024412467.1:9827170-9828934 GCF_014898765.1 Herpailurus yagouaroundi
ATATATGTCACTGGCAAGAAACAGGCAAGCAAATGCAGGTGTCTTGTGTATACATTTTTTTTTTTTTTTTTTTTAAGTTGTAGGTTTCTGTGAAGGAGGAATGGTCTGGCTTTTCTTTTTAATGAAAGTTTTTCTCTTAGCACGTGACTCAGAAAATTAGAGAGCATTACGTTTTGACTTTGAAGTCTTTTTGCCTTCTGATTCTTGTCTTTTGACTTCCTACTTACAAACAACCTCTGCTAATGACTTTTAGGAGCTGTTCTTAGATAGGTACACGAATCTGTTTCAGTGTGGAATGTGACAGACAGGAGTTCCTGCTCTCCGGAAAGGGATTTAGGCCTGGGAGTATACATCACCCTCATAAACACTTTATGACATAGGGACAGACATGTGAGTGATTGATTTTGAGAGAAATCTAACTCTTCAACTTGGATTTTCCTTTGTTCTTACCAGGAATCCGTATCTCATTAAACATGTTGAGTTTTGGCCGGTTCTGCAGCTATGATATGCCTTTAAAAATAGAGTTTTTGTTTATAAGGTTTTAATTGCTGTGTAATATAAAGACTATTTCCCTCTGGTATTTTTCTATTGTAACTATCTCTTTTTATTCCTGGAAAACTCTTATGTTTAGGTTGATTTTTTTTTTTTCTCCCAGGAGAGCCACTGTATTAAATAACAACTAATGCTTAAAAAATACACCAATGGGAGATTCGGAATTATTAACAGGAAAAAAAAGGAAATGTCTTAATTTCATTCCTTTGGCTCTGAAACATATATATTTCTCAGTCACCAATTTCGTTATGCTTCTAGAAACTCAGAGCCTTGGCATATTCTTAATACTATGATAATAAATGAAGCAGTGAGATTGACAGCTGTGGTTTGATCATGCTCGCATTAATTGAAATGAAGGAAGGTCTTCCATAAACTTCATTAGTAAAGTAGCAGTGAGGGGCGCCTGGGTGGCTCAGTCGGTTAAGCGTCTGACTTTGGCTCAGGTCACGATCTCACGGTTTGTGAGTTCGAGCCCCATGTCGGGCTCTGTGCTGACAGCCGGGAGCCTGGAGCCTGCTTTGGATTCTGTGTCTCCCTCTCACTGTCCCTCTCCTGCTCTCTCTCTCTCTCTCTCTCTCTCAAAAATAAATAAACATTTAAAAAAATTTAAGTAGCAGTGAATTCTTGAGTTTAGCTGTAAACATCCACCAAAGTTGGTAATCGTTTGATCATTTAGACACTTTGTCATTCATGATGTTGGAGGGACCATATGCATCTTTCAGTCTAGCCTCATCATCTTACCATCAACTTAATCTTGTTCATTTCTTGTAAACCTACTGTGTGCGAGGCACTGTTTTAAGAAGGAACAGTTAAATTGTAGCCTGTGGCTTCAAACAAATTAATCTGTGATTTCCTTTCAGTATTACTTGGAGGGGGGGGTTAACTTGGGGGAGACAGCTTTCAAAGAGATTTAAATGGATCTTGCTAATTGTTATTCTTTGTCACTGTAAGATATTAGGATTTAACTTCTTTGGTGAACTCCGGATACACGTAAAAGTGAATGATAGATGTCTTTAAACTTGAAAGTTAATGTTGGGGCGCCTTGGTGGCTCAGTTAGTTGAGCTTCCAACTTTTGATTTCGGCTCAGATCGTGATCTCACGGTTTGTGGGATCGAGCCCCACGTCGAGCTCTGCGCTGATGGCACGGAGCCTGCTTAGGATTCTCTCTCTCTCTCTCTCTCTCTCTCTCTCTCTCTCTCTCCCCCCCCCCT
>NW_024412467.1:9829034-9945469 GCF_014898765.1 Herpailurus yagouaroundi
TTGGTCTTCTCTTATACGACTTGGCTAACACTACTGATGCATTTGACTCCTCTGAAGCCATACCTGGATACTCAGGTTGCTCCCACTTTCCTTGTGGGTCTGCTAAATCTGTTGTCTTCATTCATTTGGGCATCTTCTACACGGACATAAGGAATTCGAGTGAAACCGCATTTGATTGTTGATACCAGTATATTATTGATGAACAGATGAATGATTTACTCAGTAAATCATCCAGTGAACAGAAATGCGTTTACCAGATTCGTGATTGAAAACACACGAAACAGTGTATGCACTCGATGGAGATCACTGAGCAGAGAACCGATTCTTTTATGGATAATCGTGGCTGGCTGGCAGGCACACTGAGGATTTAGGCTGTATTAGTCACTGTGCTAATCAGTTAATCCTCACGGTGAACCTAGGGGGGTAGTTATTATCTCCACTTTATACGTAAGGTAACGGGGTTAGTAGCTTGCCCAAGGTCAGAGAACTAGTAAGTGGGAGGACTGGGATTCAACTCATACCGTCTTAACTTCAGCCTCTGTGCTGTTGACTAATTCTACTTTACTGCCTACCACCCATGTCGTTGTGAGACTTACAAAATCGTGTTTGTAAGCCTTGAGTATATACAGAAGCATCCTCACGAAACAGGTAAAGTATTGAAAAAGTAAGGATTCAGTGAGCACTCAAGTAACTCTCTACCTGAGTTTAAAAATTACCGTGAATTTGGGCACTTGGGTGGCTCAGTTAAGTGTCAGACTCTTGGTTTCAGCTCAGGTCATGATCCAGTGGTTTGTGAGTTCGAGCCCTGTATCAGGCTCTGTGCTGACAGCACGGAGCCTGCTTGGGATTCTCTCTCTCTCTGTCTCTGCTCCTTCTCTGCTCATGTGTTTGCTTTCTCTCTCTCTCTCTCTCTCTCTCTCTCTCTCTCTCTCTCTCTCTCAAAAATGCATAAATAAACTTAAGAAAAATTTACCATGAATTTGATGACCTCCATATGGATCCCTCCCCTAACCCGTCACCTCCCCACCCCTGCCTCAGAAAATTTTCCCTAAAGAGAAGCAATGTTTTAAAATATTTCTAACAAAAGTGCACCAGAAAATGCAACCATGCCAGATGATTATTCTTCCTTCCTTGTTCTTGTCTCTCTTCCCTGCTCTGCCATTCCTCTTACTTCTTCCCCCTTTTCTTGCCTTGCTGTCTTGGAGCATAAAGAGGAACCAAGCCAGACCTGCAGAAGAAGGTTCGGGAGGGTGTTCTCTGCTGGGCTTCCAGGCAGAGGTGTCATGGCTGGTGTTGGAGATTCTCGCTGAGATGATCATCTCTTTGTCGTGCTCGAGTGACACACATCTGCCTCCGAGCAAGATGTGCTTCGGAGGGCCCGTGACAAAGACACCAGCACACCACGGGAGGGGGTGATTTAATAAGACTCTGCTGGCAGATTGCTAAAATGCTTCTCGGGGTCATAATTCACAAATACTAGCTCTGTAGACGTGTGGTTCCTTGATGGTGTGAATCTTAAAATAGCAGTACATTTTCGGTAACCCGTGTGAGGGCACGTCATGACACCATCAAACACTGTCGACTGGAACATGTGTAGATAGTATAGCCTTGTTGTCCCTTAATGCTTCAATGCAGTCTTTTAGCCAGTAGATATACCTGGGATAGTATGCAAGAACCAGAATGGGTTCTGGCCTGGTGGGAACAGTATAATTCTTTTCATCAGTTGGAAAATAGAGTCTAATAACTAACTATGTTAAAAAAAAAAAATGAGATTTTTTGGTTTTTTTGTTTGTTTGTTTGTAAGTCGTACTCGGTTGCATGAGTAATTTTCCAAGGACTGGACGGTTCTGTAGGAGGAGGTGGTAATTGAATGCAGTCTTAGCTCTTAAGAATTTTAGAATTAATGTTACTTTTAGGCGAGTCTTGGGTAATTATAAAAATCTGGAATGAATTTATTTTTTTATATATTTTTACAAAATTATTAATTTTTTTTAAATGTTTATTTATTTTTGAGAGACAGAGTGTGAGCAAGGGAGGGGCAGAGAGAGAAGACAGACACAGAATCTGAAGAAGGCTCTAGGCTCTGAGCTGTCGGCACAGAGCCCAACATGGGGCTTGAACCCACAAACAGTGGGATCATGACCTGAGCTGAAGTCAGACGCTTAACTGACTGAGCCACCCAGGCGCCCCTGTAATGAATTTAAAAAGCTAAAAAAGAACCCCATCTAGCTAAAGATAAAAATGCTTACAAAGGCATGTGCAAAAATCTGCATGTAATTATTTGCACATATACATTTATATGTTTGTATTAATATTTTTCCAGTGCAGCACGCATGTGTATGTATAAATATAGTATAACAATATACTATAGTGTAGTATATGATATAGCATAGGATTACAGTAGGCACCCTCTATAGAACTAGGGTTAGAAGAGCCTTTTATGGACCAGCTGTTTGATTTAGAGCTTTATCATTTGTAGTGACATTTTCCGTGGTCATGTTTTTGGCTTGAAATAATCAGCACTTACAGTAATGAGGCTGAAGTGTGAGTGTCTGTCTAATGTTCTGCCTCTTACCATTTTGCACAAAGACAGATCTATGGTGAAAGATACGTATGTGCCTGTTAAGAAGCTTCAAATACAAGTGAAGAAGCTACAGATGACACTTTGTTGCAGTTCTGTGCATTGTCTCAAAAAACACGCCTTAAAAATTTGGAAACTAGAAAAATCTTGGCAAATGCAGCCTAAGAGTGTAGCCGATTTAAAAGCTGCGTTTGAGTGTTCTGAGTACTGTTCTGTGACAGCTCTTACTGTAGGAATTGGCACCAGCTAAGAAAATTTACAGTTTAATACTTTAGAGCAAATAATTGCTTAAGATGCTTTAAATAGCACAGGAAATGTATCGAGTGTTTACTTGACATTTGTTATATTGAACACTAATACTGAAACAGATTCTTTGACCACAGAGAATGCCAGTGTAGGTGGGGTGGGGGTAGATGGGAGACAGAGGCAGGCAAAAACCAGCCAGCGTGATTATCTAAAAATTAAATGGCAAATGAGTTTTTCACGATAGAGAGATACCAGGAGAGAGGGAAAAAAAAAAAAAAAGCTCATTTGTTCAATCAAGTAGTCTTCAAGTATGGTAGCAGAAAGCAAAATGAAACAACTCCCAGAGATTAGATTTCTCTTGGTTTTAAGGCACGAATCTTGCCCACAGCCGCCTCCACCAGGGGTCAAAGCCTCCCAAGCTATTGGTTGGTCTGGTTTATTTTTTAAGGTCCTGAAAGCCAGAGGAATGACCTCTCTTTTTATAAAAAAAAAGAAAAAAACACACAAAAAACCAAAACCTCTCTTGTTATCTGTTTAATCTGCACATGCTTGTGAATGTTTTTTTTTTGATGACAGCTTTAGTGCTCTCCTTTCTCTGCTGCTCAGTACTTGTGATGTCTTCCTCCCTGAATGCCTCTCGCCCTCCAGAGTCCTCTCTTCACCCTCGCCAGGCACTAAGTTTCCGCGTTTATGCGGGTCTCAGAATGGAGTCTCTTGTAGTGAGGCTCTTAGGCGCAGGGCGTTTCTTTTTGCTCAGACTGTTTACCATGCATTGTGATTCAGCTGTATCTAACGGGGAAAAAATAGGGTATATTTTAGGCTCCTAAACCCTCTCCCATTCATATGTATTTGAGTCAGTTATACACTGTTTTAAAGGGGGTTTTAAATGCGTATGTAAAAAACGAATTGGCCTGTGTGATAGGTCCAGGAATGTGAAATTGTGCAATATTAATGAAATTTGTAAAAGCTTCTTCCTTCTATCTTGTCAACATGAGCTGCTTTTAAACACGCCAGGGAATTTTGAAAATAGCAATCAGAAGTCAAAACTTCACCAGGCAGGATGGCCCAGCACCCGGAACACTCAGCAGCAAAGAGGCTATATTTATGGCTTTTCCACCGACTTGAGATTTGACCTTGAATAAATCATGTTTAACTTCTCTATGCTTCAATTAACTTCTGAAAGATATGTGTGGTTGTGTATAGCCAGTGGGGAGGCAATCGCCGAAGTTCACAAAAAAGGAAAACTTGGAGGAGATTTTTTTTGGAAAAGAGTAGCGAGCACGAATGTGAGCCTTGCGGGGTGCTGTTCACAAAAGTCTGAGTACGCATGGCTCCTAAGGAAGGTGGGAGGTTTCTTATAGTGGTCTTCCTGTATCGTGTAGAATTAAAAAATATGTATAGGCATTGTTTTACCCTCTAACTCAGAAAGCTTTGTGTTCATACACCCTTTTCTCTAAGTTCCCCCCATGAAAGGGATTCTCATTTACCATGTTGTAATTCAGATTATAATCAAGCAGTACCACAGTTCACTTGATTACACAGAGCCATTTCATTTTATTTTTTTTAAAAGGAATTCTAAGGTCCTATTCATTTAAAAGCTCACTTCTTTTAGTCTGTTCCTACCCCTGAGATCATCTAACTGGCTTTTCATTTACTGGGGAAGAAAAGAAGAAAAATAACCAACACTGATGAAGTCCCGATATGTGCCGAACACCCTGCTAAGCGCTTGGTCCTTAAGTGTTCCGCGTGATTTATACTCAAAGGGCCTGTCTCCCCTTCCCGGGGCATCAGGGCCTGACTGCCAGGGCCAGAATCCATAGGAGACATTAAAATATAGCCATTGCGATTGATAATCAAAAGGAGGTGCTTTTTTGGTTGAAGGCACCCAGAGTGCCACACGGTCACACGAGGCGGTGGGATCTCAGTGAACCAGTAGCTGACAGGTGGTGGGCCCCCCCCCCCCCCCCCCCCACCACTTGCTGACCTTCCCAGCATCAGGTGGCAGCGAGCTTACATAACAGCGCCAAACCACATCGCCCTGGTCAAGCCACTGTAGTTACTGCCTCATTTGAGTTACGTTGTTGTAAAGAGGACTTAGGTCCCAGAAGTCGAAGTGCCTCAAATTTGAAGGAAAGGCCACGAGCTTTCAACGCTTACTAAGATCCTGACTCCAGAGTCGGAGATGGTGTTTGGGGTGAGTAAATCTACAGTCCACAGCTCCCCGTATAGGGGAGAGAACGTTTCATAGTAAGCCAGAGAAAGACTATAGGTTTAACACAGCACCCGTGACTCACTTTCTCTTTGCTCTCTCTGTCCAGCCGTTATTCATTTACTGCTAACCCCACAGGAAGGTTCCTTTTGATGTTTTCCTCTGGCTGCTTTGCAAAAAATATAAACACACAACTTGGGAGAATAGGGCGAGAGAGAGAGAGAGAAGAGACAGAGGTCACAACTTTTAATCCCGGTTCTACTGATAACGAATTCTGTGACCAGATACTTTGCACAGCACGAGAAGGTGTCTTTGAAATGCCTTCTCGGTTGCCAGATGGCAGCCATCACTCAGGAGAAGGGCTTGTCTCAGAGTTTCTCAGACGGCCGCCATGTTGGATTGCTGAGGTACCTAAGGAACCATCCATGTGGATCAGCTCTTACAGACTTTTGGAAGTAACCCTGGAGGTGTGACAGCAGCCTGCAGAATCTTTAGCAATTACAACTGATTTGTCAGAAAGGGAACCAGAAGGAATCAGAGCCCTGTGATGGGGGATGAGGTCCTAAGCTATTCCGAAGCTGCTATCCAAGCTTGTTGGGAGCTTATGCTGTGTGGTCGGTTGTAGTTGGGTTTGCCAGAGTTGTGATATCTCCTTAATTTGAATACCAGCCCTGCCATTTACCAGCTTGGCCTGCTCACTTACTCTCTCTGCCTCAGTTTTTTTCCTCTGGAAAGTGGGGATTGTAACCTGGTCAGGATGAAATAAATCAATACGTGCCCTCTATGCGCTTGGCAGCTGGTAAATGCTGTTCGTGCTTTACCCTATCATTATGTTTTTGTTCTCCTTTAGAGTTTTCTAATTTGTTTGTGTAGCATTTAGGGCAAGATACCAGGCATTTGGAAGATGGCAGACGTAGGGTTG
Source organism: Herpailurus yagouaroundi (assembly GCF_014898765.1). Taxonomy (NCBI): domain Eukaryota; kingdom Metazoa; phylum Chordata; class Mammalia; order Carnivora; family Felidae; genus Herpailurus; species Herpailurus yagouaroundi. The sequence continues at coordinate 9,834,993 of NW_024412467.1, forward strand.
GTGAGAGGCTGCCCGAGGGTGGCAGAGAGCGTGGGCCGATCCTGGTGTCTACCCCAGGTCTCCAACGTTGTCTGTACATATGTTTCTGAACACCAGGCTTGCTCGTTTTATTCCCTGAGCCCTCCACCTTCACCTCTCAGTGTTCTGTTCCACTGTGGACGTCTGGCATGAGCCTCCCCTTTTCCAGGACAGAACGGTGTCCCCAGCTGTTTCAGCCCAAACCAGTCTGCCTCCCTACTGCCCTTAGTTTTATCACAGCAGTTATTGCCTTGCTTGGTTACTCAGATGTCTTGCTTCCCATGTGACTGGAGGTTCGTGCCACCTCTCGGCACCCAGGGCGGTGAGGCAGAAAGAGCAAGGGGCAGGGACCAGGGGGCGGGGGTGGGGGGGATGGTGGTGATGGGGACACACTCTCTTCTCTCCAATGCACTCATTGTGCTCGAGCCATTCGGTCCCTAATCCTCAGAGCCTGCTCAGGTAGGGGCTGGACCTTGAGTTTCTTCCCTCGCAGCTTCATTTTAGAGTACTAAATGGTGAATGACGACGTGTCAAATAAATGAACGAATGTCCTTTCTCAAGCTGTGCCATTATGATGGCTGGGGTTATTTTCATACCCAATAGCATCTCTGCTTGGTGAATGGAGGAAATGGTCTATATGATGAACTTTTCACTTCCATCGGACGGAGGTTTTGTTAATTTTGATCCTTTCGGGGTCTGAATTTGTATCCACGTCGGACTTAAATACAGTCATTTGTCTATGAGAAAAGATTCTCTGTGCTAAAAAGTAGCACAGAGAATATCACAGACTACTAAATGTTAAGAGTACATAACAAGAAAGGAAAAGAGTACCCAAGAAGTCACTTCAGAAGTTCTTGTTTGAGGGGCCCCTTGGTGGCTCAGTTGGTTGGACATCTGACTCTTGATTTTGGCTCAGGTCGTGAGCTCACAGTTCATGGGTTCGAGCCCTGCGTTGGGATTCTCTCTCTCCCCCTCTCTCTGCCACCCCCCCCGCCAATTGGTTTTTCTGTCTCTCAAAATAAGCAAAAAGAAGAGTTCTTGTTTGCATGCTTCCTAGTGCATTTCATATATCAGACCACATATATAATTGTATAATATTAATATGTAAGCTCTCATAGTCTAGTCATTAAATAATTCATGAATCATTTTGAAATTTTCCTCTAGGTAGTTAACAGATTTAAATTTTTATTTCTTTTTAAAAGTTCATAATTTGGACTTGTTTTCTTAGTCACGTTAGGTGTCTTGTCTGAACCAAATGTGCCGAGCACATTATTTTTTGGTATATTAGGGGAATTCATATATATATGGTGGTTGAAATGTTCAGCATCCCGTCTTTGGAATTACTTGGATGTTTCATTTATTCCTTTTTTCTCATATCTTTAAAATTTTTTTTTTTACATTTATTTATTTTTGAGAGACAGAGAGACAGAGAGAGAGAGAGAGAGAGAGAGAGAGAGACAGAGCATGAGTGGGGGAGGGGCAGAGAGAGAGGGAGACACAGAATCCAAAGAAGGCTCCAGGCTCCAAGCTGTCAGCACAGAGCCCGACGCAGGGCTGGAACCCACAGACTGTGAGGTCGTGACCTGAGCTGAAGTTGGAGCCCAACTGCTGAGCCACCCAGACGCCCCTCCTTTTTTCTTTTTCTTTTTAAAAAAAAAATTTTTTTTTTCAATGTTTATTTATTTTTGGGACAGAGAGAGACAGAGCATGAACGGGGGAGGGGCAGAGAGAGAGGGAGACACAGAATCGGAAACAGGCTCCAGGCTCTGAGCCATCAGCCCAAAGCCTGACGCGGGGCTCGAACTCACGGACCGTGAGATCGTGACCTGGCTGAAGTCGGACGCTTAACCGACTGCGCCACCCAGGCGCCCCTACCCCTCCTTTTTTCTAATAGCTATGCCCAGATTCAAAATTGCTTGCTCTTTTATCATATTTAAAGTGTCTGTTTACTTTATGGTTTTACAGATATTTGAAAATTTTAAACAATTGTGAAAGACTTTGAACTTACTGATCATAATTTACCGGGAACAGAGGGAGGGAGGGAAGGAAGAGAGAGAGAGAGGTGGAACAGAATTTGGCCACTTGTCTATGTTTGTAACCATCTTTGTACATATTATAACATCAGAGCAGTGGCTTCGTAATTGAGAAAAATTTGGGGGAATAAACCACTGTTATTTTCAAACTATTACTACTTCCTGGAAGAAGTAGCTTTTGAAATATTATTTGTCATACTAGTTCAAACCAAGGAGGGAGCATGTTCACTGTCTAATTAGGCTCCATATGGCTTGAACTCTTGGGACATCTACCTGAAATAGGACCCTGTTAAGAAATTATTCTGTGTCATACATAATCAGGTTCAGGAGGTCTTAGACATTTGCATTTTAATTTTTTTTTCAACGTTTATTTATTTTTGGGACAGAGAGAGACAGAGCATGAACGGGCGAGGGGCAGAGAGAGAGGGAGACACAGAATCGGAAACAGGCTCCAGGCTCCGGAGCCATCAGCCCAGAGCCCGACGCGGGGCTCGAACTCACGGACCGTGAGATCGTGACCTGGTTGAAGTCGGACGCTTAACCGACTGCGCCACCCAGGCGCCCCGACGTTTGCATTTTAGAATGATAATTGGCATCATCCTCAAAGACAAGTTCCACAAACTTAGATGTTTTTAGTTTAGCAGCAACACCAAGATATATATGGAATCTTTTATTTTAAAAAAGGGTTCCATGTGATCAGCAGTTGAAGAAAATGTATTTAAAAAAAATTTTTAATGTCTATTTTTGAGAGAGAGAGAAAGACAGAGTATGAGTGGGGGAGGAGCAGAGAGAGAGGGAGACACAGAATCCGAAGCAGCTCCAGGCTCTGAGCTGACAGCACAGAGCCCGACGTGGGGCTCGAACTCACAAACCGTGAGATCACGACCTGAGCCGAAGTCAGGCACTTAACCGACTGAGCCACCCAGGCACCCCTGAAGAAAAGATTTTTTAAATATTAGTGGGACTCCCCCCCCCCAACTTTTTGTGGTTCACAGAGTATAAGAAGGTTCTTTTTAGTATTTCATTTTAATCCAGTGATTGAAGTTTTTTATGTTATGACCAGAAGGAAAAATGTATGTGGGGAGGAGGCCTTGGAGGAACAAGAGGTCAGGAGGGTACAGAAACATCAGCTGCCTTTATTTACCAAATATTTACCAATCATTTGTGTTTGCTCCTTGTTTACTTGGATCTGAGTTGATAAAAATAAGGTCTGTATTTATTGAGTTTTCTCTCTTAGAAATGCTTAGGCTTCACTTTGGTGGGTTTTTTTTTTTTTCCTTCTTTTAAAATGGTGCAGTCGGGGCGCCTGGGTGGCGCAGTCGGTTAAGCGTCCGACTTCAGCCAGGTCACGATCTCGCGGTCCGTGAGTTCGAGCCCCGCGTCGGGCTCTGGGCTGATGGCTCAGAGCCTGGAGCCTGTTTCCGATTCTGTGTCTCCCTCTCTCTCTGCCCCTCCCCCGTTCATGCTCTGTCTCTCTCTGTCCCAAAAATAAATAAACGTTGAAAAAAAAAAATTTAAAATGGTGCAGAAAAATGTCGCAATAAATGTAGTCCATTTGTAGGGATGGTTCCCTCCCTTATCTGGGCAGAAATACCGTTAGAAGAGAGAATGTGGGAGTAGGTACTGGCCAAATATGTACACTGGGTGCAAGTGATGATTGACCTCATTGATTGGAGAAAGGAAGAAAAATAGTTTAAAACGATTTTTCACAGGATATTTCAACTAAGATGTTTTTCTGAACGCGGATTCTGATTTGAAAACTGGACTGAGCTGTGGTTTGTTTCTTCTGAACAAATTTGCCTTGAATTGAAGGGGGGAGAGTGTTTCTTAAGCCTCCATATCTTTAGGCAGTGAGTCATTTCCATGCTGTTGAGACATTTTCTAGCCTTTCTTGCCGTGTAGTTCATGCTTTTCTCTGGATGTTTTGACTCCTTAAGAAACTCGCAATAACAAATTAACAATCACACTCCTCTGGAATGAAAACATGGGGTAGTGGAGTAAGAAATAGCAGATCTGGAAATCTGAATAAACAGATACTCAGCGTTCATCCTCAGGCTCTAAAGAAGGAGTCCAGTGTTGTCCAGGTACTAGCAAGATACAACATTTAAAGCAATAAAACAAAACAGAACCAAAAACCGAAAAAAAAAACCACCCCAAAACCCTATAAGAATGTGCTGTCTTCATTATCCAAGAGACTGTGATACAAAATTTAATTGGTAATTCTTATTTGTAGTCATCTGACCTTCCTTCCCTCCCTGTGGACCCTAAGTTAGTTAACACATTGGTCTCAATAAAATGAGCTGTATTGGGTTGGGAACCCCACCTTGGCCTGGACTTCTCCATTTCCTCTAGCACCTGGGCCCAGGCCTTGGTGGGAAGGACTTGAATCAGCACAGCTGAGAGACGGTGCTTCCCGAGCTGAGCATTGCACATCCATGTATCAGCCTGGTCTGTCCCATTCGCTGTCCCATTGGAATTTTTAGATGGGAGCCAGGTAGTAAACAGACCGCTCCAGTGGCTACTTCTGCCCTATTGATGTGGTTCCTTGTTCCGGTCGTGTGGATGGAGTAAACTTTACAACCTCCCAGCGTGAACCCTTGGTCTGCTAAGAGGCCTCTGTCAGGAAAGATACCGTCATTCTTTTCATCACCGTACATGCTTGGAAAAAAACTTTGATGCCCACAGAATCCGAAAGCCTTGGGGCTCCGGATTTTGCATTTGCCAGGAAGGCAGTTGAAACGCTTGCTGAGATTTCATGGACTTTCTGTCGATTCTTAACTCCCGGGTTGGGGCTAGGAATTTCGTTTTTCCTCCTCACCTGTTTCAGATTCTCATGAAGTTTGTCCATACTTGGCCTTGAGTCAGCTGAAAGGGAGTGCCGTTCATTTTGTGCTCAGGACAATGAAGCTCTTTCCTCACCTGTCTGGAATAGCTGATTGGGCTAAACTTCTAGTCTGAGGCATGTGAGTCAGACAGAGGCAAAGATTTAAATGTTATTAACATGAGAAAAATCTTTTGAACGTGAAGTCATCGTGCTTGAGGTTACTTTGAACCCTCCTCATAGTCTTTTTTTATGATTTGTACCAGAATCAACATGCTTCGGTTTTATGCTAAAAAACACCGTGGAGTGAAAATGGGCACAAACTGGAAATTACATGATGGCCAGAAACTTTCATATTAGAGAAATGTTAATACTGCAATAAATATTTAGTGAAGCTGCTTGACTCATGAGCGGTTTCTTTGAATGGTTTTTGGGTTCAGGAATTTTGTTTTATTTTAATTTTATTTTTTTAATTTCCATCCAAGTTAGTTAGCATCTAGTGCAACAATGATTTCAGGAGTAGATTCCTTAATGCCGCTGACCCATTTAGCCCATCCCCCCTCCCAGACCCCCTCCAGTAACCCTCTCTTCATTCTCCCTATGTAAGAGTCTCTTATGTTTTGTCCCCCTCCCTGTTTTTATATTATTTTTGCTTCCCTTCCCTTGTGTTCATCTGTTCTGTGTCTTCAAGTTGGGTTCAGGAATTTTTAAGTCAGATGCTTTGTAATTTAAATTAACTTCTAAGCAAGGAAGTACACTATGTCATTAATTAAAAATACATATATAGTTAGAAGTTAACATTGTGTAATTATCTTAATGCTCCAGAGCATCTTTTCTGACTACACATTGGAACTTATTCTGTTGAATGCAGGGATTTGTCCAGAAAAGCTTAAGGAAATTCAGCCTACGCAGGAAAATTTGCTAGATTTATAAATAAAAGGTTTGGCTAAAGGGATGATACATGACACAATTTTATTTTATCTATAAAAGATCGTATTTGAGTGTTTTTCTCTTGGTCCTTCTTTTAGGATTAAGTAATAATTTGGTTGCTCTAGAGCAGTAAGATTTTTGTAAACTGTGGGTAATTGAACTCATTTTAGCTGCATCAGGGTAGACTACCTTTTAACGAATCCCCAAAAGGTATCTTTTTTATAAAGTGCAAATGTCCCCAGAGATAGCACATGTGAGATGCTGAAGTAGGAAAGAAAGATAATATAAGTATGCCATCTGTTTCTTGAAGGAATGACCTCTTCTGTATTGAAAAGTAATGTTAAAGAATTCAAAGTTTCGAATTTTTAGTGGAAATCATTTATAAATCATGGCACTGACTTTTAATCCTTAGCAGAATTCTTCTTTATTTCTAAGAAGCTTACATAAATGTTTATATAAATGTAGCCTTAAATATTTTAACATGTCTTCTTCTTCTTCTTCTTCTTTTTTTTTTTTTTTTTTTTTTTTTGAGAACATAGAGAGACAGAGCATGAGCAGGGGAGGGGCACAGAGAGAAAGGAAGATAGATACAGAATCTGAAGCAGGCTCCAGGCTCTGAGCTGTCAGCATGGAGCCTGACGTGGGGCTCCAACTCATGAACCGTCTGATTGTGACCTGAGCCAAAGTCGGACACTCAACCGAATGAGCCACCCGGGTGCCCCTAACCTTAAATATTTTAAATGTAGCATACCAGCATTATTTAAAGACAACATTATGCATGATAATGCACAATGTTTTTACATAAAAACGCTTTATACCTTCTTTGGAAGAAAAATCTTCCTTTTTTTTTTTTTTAAGGAAAAAAAAAAAAAAAAGCTCCTGAACATAACGCCTTTTGGAGCAGAGTAGGAAACTCGTATTGTTGTGCTGTGTACATGGAATGAGGGAAGTAACAGTGTCTGCTCGGCTTTAGTAAGTTAGATGCTTCAACTTCCTCAAGAAGCTGAGTTACAGAACCTACATTCTTTTTTTTTTTTTTTTAAACGTTTTATTTATTTTTGAGACAGGGAGAGACAGAGCATGAACGGGAGAGGGTCAGAAAGAGAGGGAGACACAGAATCTGAAACAGGCTCCAGGCTCTGAGCAGTCAGCACAGAGCCCGACGCGGGGCTCGAACTCACGGACCGCGAGATCATGACCTGAGCCGAAGTCGGCCGCCCAACCGACTGAGCCACCCAGGCGCCCCGAGAACCTACATTCTTATTGCAGAAGTATGATTAGTGTTTGGTGAGGCTGATATAGAGTCAGGTGTGGTAACGGTAATGACTCAGAGGCTTTGTCATTTGACGTATTTTCTCTGTGTAATTTTAGACTTTTCCTGTTATTTTGGAATTTTTTTTTCATTATTTACTAGGGGTTCAGCACCCACAGAGCCAAGAAAAGCAATTGTTACAGGGCTCAGCGTACAGAATCAGTTTTGTTGAACAAAAAGGGAGAAAGAAAAAAATCTTGTTTTTAATTAGGCTTATCCATTTAAATGTATTATTTTTCCTCATCACTCCACACACGCCCAACATAAAAGTACATTTTGGAGTTAAAAGAGAACAAGAAGAGGGGCGCCTGGGTGGCTCAGTCGGTTGAGCCTCCGATTTTGGCTTGCGGTCCGTGAGTTCGAGCCCCGCGTCGGGCTCTGTGCTGACCGCCCGGAGCCCAGAGCCTGATTCGGATTGTGGGTCTCCCTCTCTCTCTGCTCCTCCCCCGCTCATGCTCTGTCTCTCTCTTTCTCTCTCTCTCTCTCTCAAAAATAAACATTTAAAAAATACTAAATAATAAAAATAAAAGAGAACAAGACGTTTTAGTAAAATGGAAAGTTCAAGATTCTTTGTTTCTTGTACCTTCCCCAGCCATTCCTGCCGGTTGGAGCCTGGGCCCGTGGGGGGCGCCCGGCAGCCGCGGTTGATAAGGGCACATCCCCTCGCTGGTTCACAGCGCGCAGACAGTAGGGAGAATCCCTAACGGGAGCCTGGGATCCTTACCACCCGTCTTGCGTTCCCCCCACCTCAGCTGGCGCGGCCTGGTTCGAGGGGTGACCGGGGGAGGGGGCCGTGTGACGGAGCTCGTTTGCCTGACGCCACGCTAAGGTGGTCGGGAGTCTTCACTCCTGCTCGCCGGGCTCTTGGAGCTCCCGTGGCTCCAAGGACCGACTCACAACACAGAGTGACGTCACACGGGCGTGCGTTTTTCTGGGGAGACGGGTGCAGCTTTCGTCAGATCCCCAAAGGATTGTGTGTCCCTCAGAAGGTCAGTAAGAGGCTCTCGTTTACAATGAAGAGATATACGGCCCTTTGTGGAGAGGGTATTAAGGCTGAGGTACAGAGAGCAGGCCATAGGCTACCTTTTTTGTTCTATCAAAACGGCCCACGGCACGGTCCCACCAAGCTGGCCCCGCACGCATCCCCGGGAGGTACTTAAACCAATTTGTGTACTTTGAAGTAATGGGAAAAGCCACGTCTCAGGGCTCGTAGCATCTGCATTTTGAGCCGACGAGATGCTGCACCCTTGTTCGCTGTAGCTCCACGTTTTTCATGTATTGGAAATTGCCCAGTGTGAGACAAATGAGCTGCATTTGGGAAAATGTGTGCATGATCGAGTGAAGACGGTAATAGCAATCTTTAGAGAGCTGGCTTCTAGTTTACATTCGTATTAAGAACTGTGCGGAGCCAGAAGACTTAACGTGGTATGGAAATAAGGATCTGGTTATCCGCTCGATGTGTCAAGCACAACTCTCCTGTACCTTTACGTTCGCACAACACTTGACAGTTTGCAAAACTGAACTTAGATGTACAGCTGATAAGGGCAGATGTTCCTTGTCTGGATTCTAGCTGTTCTCACCATGCCGGCCCCGTACCTGGCCTGCCCCATATCTACAGAAATCTTTTGTTGGGCAAATTACCTCGGTAGCTTCTCAGAGCAGTCCTGGGGACATAGACACAGCGACTTTTAGCGTTCCTCTCTACAGACTCAGGGAGGGCAGATATTTACCTGAGGTCACAAGGCTGCTGGGGAAGGCATTGAAACTTCTCCTTTACACAGTGCTTTACCTTGATCTAGATAATGAAAGTGCAAAAGCCACCTTTTGACGAACTGAGTTTTCACAGAAGAGGATTAGGGAGTGCTTGTAAACCCTCAGATAGTCTCAAAAACAATAGGAGCCTGCTTGGTTAAACAGGGAAAAAAGCTGAAGGTAATATGTCTTGTTGGTGTTATCAAGTCAGGCTTTTTTTTTTTTTTTTTTTTTAACGTTTATTTATTTTTGAGAGATGAGAGAGACCGAGCACGAGGAGGGGGAGAGGCAGAGAGAGAGGGAGACACAGAATCCAAAGCAGGCTCCAGGCTCTGAGCTGTCAGCACAGAGCCCGACGCGGGGCTCGAACCCACGAACCGCGAGATCATGACCTGAGCAGAAGTCCGTTGCTCAACCGACAGAGCCACCCAGGCGCCCCAAGTCAGGCTTTTATAATTAGTGGAAGAAAAGGAAGATAGTTTATTCATTCCCGTCCAACCAGATACTTACTGACTGGCCCTACGCTGGGCCAAGCGTAGTTGTATGCACTGGGGTTATAACAGGGAACAGATGTTGTATAGGTCCCTGCCCTCAGAGAGCTTACCTCCTCACTGGGGACACTGACCACAGAGGAAGCCTGTGCATTTCCAGAGAAACAAAGAGAACAAGGTATGGTAGGGGAGAGGGAATGATGGCGACAGGGAGGGGGATTGTTTGGGTAGGATGCGGCATTTGTTCAGAGGCTGTGACTTATGATGTACAGAAGCCAGCACTGGAACATTGGGATGGTGACGGAGAATCCGGAGTCGAGCCTTCCCTGTTGAGAGAATGGCCAGGCTAAGGCCTTGAGGTCAGAAGGAGACTTTGAGTCTGGAGCTAGACGCAGAAGGTCTTGGATTTCGTTCTAAATGGGATGGGAGAATTCGTTTCCTTGGGCAGCCCTAACAAATTTGTCACAAACTTGGTGGCTTACAACGGCAGAAATTTGTCCTGTCATTGTTCCGAAGAGCACAAGTCAGAAATCAGGATGACTACAGGGCCGTACTCCCTCTGAAGTCTCCAGGGGAGAGTCTGTCCTTCCCTGGTCCATCTTCCTGTGTCTCCAACATTGCTTGACTATTGGGAGTATCACTCCAGTCTCTGCCTCTGTCTTCACATGGCCTCTTCCTCTGTGTCTGTGCCCTGGTTTTTTGTTTGTTTGTTTGGGTTTTTTTTCTGTCTCTTTTGAGGACACTGGTCATTGGACTTAGGGCCCATGCAGGTAACCCCGGGATGATCTCATCTCAAGATCCTTAACCCTATTACGGGTTCTAGGAAGTCTGTCTGCAATCCACCTTTCAGGAACCACTGAGTTCCCTAATGACTCCCATGACAGGAACCACTGAGGGTGTTTAAGCAGAGGGAGGATGGCATCTACTGTATTTGAAAAGGATGGCTCTGGTGATATGGGGAAATGGTTACAGGCAATGAAGAATCCACCAGGGTGACCATCTGGGAAGCTATCTCAGTGATCCAGGCAGGGGCAGCGATGGAAAGAAATGGGTAGATTTCTGTCTGCATCACGGGTGACACAGAGGGAGTTTGTCGACGGAGTAAGTAGCAAGGAAGGAAGAGAGAAAGGTGCAGGGGGGCAGTGCCTGTCACCCAGAAGGGGGAAAGCTGGTTTAGGACCAGCTTGGTGCAGCAGCGGTGACATCCGGAGTTCTGTTTTGGACACGCGAACTGTGAGCAATGGAGATGTATTTGGACGTATGTAGCAAGATGCAAGTTTGAGCTTTGTCAGCCTAGACCTGGTCAGCGTCTGACGCCCTCACTTCCACCTCCCTAAGGGGAGGGTTTTCATGGAGCAGAGACGGTGACTCAGTCCATTAGTATGACCATCACAGACTGATGACCACCTGGTATTTCGATCAGGGCCAGAAAAAGAAGGCAAGCCAGTAAGACGGGGCCATGAGGAGAATCTGGCTCAGCTCTCGCCGGCTGTCATAAAGGCCGTGTGTGGTTGGCTGTTATTTCGTAAATATCATCGTTTCCTTTGAAATCTTATATTCTAAGCCCGGCAGGCCTGATTGGCAGAGTCACTGATTTTTCTAGTTTGGGATGATGTGCTTATTCTTAAAGCCATCCTCATTTATTAACCTACATTCATTTTTTTTTTAATTTCAGTGCTCCAATCAATAATTATTTCTCTTGACAGTTTTTTGACAGCCTGCTACTACATTTAGCTGTTTAGGGTGAATGCAAAAGGTGATCTCTCAATTTGCACAAATGGAGTAAAGTTGGTCTTTTATCCTGTGCTTTGGGGGAATCTGGAAATACAGGCGTGTTTACTCTGCTCTGGGGGAGTTTTTGAGGTAGGAATACTTAATACTTTTCTATATGAGAAGATAGAGAGCTGCAGGGCACTAAAATTTTCTGTTGTGTGGCGTTTTGCTGATGTTGTAAGATTCACTTGAAAGGCTGGATTTCTCTTAATTGGAATTGATAATGTGAGGTCAGCCACAAAATTTGTACTCATGGTGTGCCAGGCACTGCGATAAATGGGATGGGAGATTATACCCAGTCCTTAAGAAGTAGAGTGGACAGGGGCGCCTGGGTGGCGCAGCCGGTTAAGCGTCCGACTTCAGCCAGGTCACGATCTCGCGGTCCGGGAGTTCGAGCCCCGAGTCGGGCTCTGGGCTGATGGCTCAGAGCCTGGAGCCTGTTTCCGATGCTGTGTCTCCCTCTCTCTCTGCCCCTCCCCCGTTCATGCTCTGTCTCTCTCTGTCCCAAAAATAAATAAACGTTGAAAAAAAAAATTTAAAAATATAAACGGATTAATGATTTTGGTATACACATACCCAAAAAATCTGGAAGTATGTGGAACAAAACATAGACAGTAATTATCCTAGGAAATAACATGATAGGATAATTTCATGTTCAACCTGATTTATTTCTGCATCGTGTAAAGTGTTTACAATCATCACATATTACTTCTCCAATTTACAAGGATTTCTGTGTCATTTTAAATATGAGCCGGTATAGGGGCGCCTGGGTGGCGCAGTCGGTTAAGCATCCGACTTCAGCCAGGTCACGATCTCGCGGTCCATGAGTTCGAGCCCCGCGTCAGGCTCTGGGCTGATGGCTCAGAGCCTGGAGCCTGTTTCCGATTCTGTGTCTCCCTCTCTCTCTGCCCCTCGCCCGTTCATGCTCTGTCTCTCTCTGTCCCAAAAATAAATAAACGTTGAAGAAGTAGAGTGGACAGCGGGGGGGGGGGAAATACCCCCCAAACCAAAACAAAACCAAAAAGCCCCAAAAAACGCCACCTCTAAAATGATGATGCCTAGAAATACATGGAAAATGAGAGTTTTATCTTGCTACGTACATGCACTTATGATGGTCCTGCCTGGAAATCCCAAGTGACAGATGAGGAACAAAAGTGCATGATTATCCTCGTATAGATACATCACATGCACACACGTATGTGGGCACGTTACGGTCAAGGGCAAACCTATCTAAAGACCAAACAGTAGGGGGAAATGTTCTTTCTCACCCCAATCGCAGTGTTAAACCTCTTCGCAGTTCTCTGCTGTAGCTGTGCGTTTACGTCTTGATAACTTACCAGCGAGCACATAATATTTAATTCCTGGTTGGATTGTGCAACCAGACAGTCCGTTCCCAGAGAAACAGTGCGAAATGTGGAAGTAAGTGTTTTCCTTGAGAACTAGCAGCTTCCTTGCTCCAAGCAGTTCTTCTGTGAGTATGAGAATGACCTCTAGGGTAGAAGTTCTGGAACAAAGGGAGGAGAGCAGATTGGGTCACAGTTCACAGGAAAGGAGGGGCTTGGTTCTTCCTCGCAGAGTCTGCCCTTAGCTCTGATGGCCCTCCTTGGGCTGGGGGCGTTGGGCCTCACACATCCTGGCATGATTTAGGGAAGCAGGTAGTGACCTTCTCGTGCCCTCTCTTTCATTTTGCCCCGGGCATATTAATAGAAAAAAAAAAATTCACTGTTACATTTTTGTGGCTAAAACTTTTCCAACTCCCGTACTGAGCCTTTGTTTTTCAGCTTAGTAGGACAAAAGGGCTAGCATTTTCTGGACATCATTAAGCCTTCACCATGCTTTAGGTTTCTTTCAAAAAAAAAAAAAACAAAAAACGTAAACTCGATTGCGCCCGATTGTGGCAGCTCTACCGGGGCACTGCTGTTGGCTCTTACTAACTTCGCTCTGGTTTGTAGATGACTTCTTTAAATCTGGTGCTGGTTTCCAGTCCACATCCACTCACAGGGACGCAGACGTGAAACTTTGTCCCGAAGCATTGAGTTCTTTGGCCTGTTGTCCCAGGAGGCACTGGGGAAATCCGTCGAAAACGAGCAGACATGGAATGGGTGTGTTAGCCGCCGCAGAGGGCCGCCCGATCTCCCCGCCCTGGCGGCCGCCTCGGCCCTTCAGCCCAGAGATGGTTGCAGGTCTGTGTCCAGGCCTCGCCACGCCGGACTCAGGGAGCTACGTCACGCGAGCCTGGCATGGCGTGACTGTGCCAGGGAGTTAATTCACAACGCAAGACGTCATTTACGTATTCTTAGGTCCACTTGATCAGCACATTCTGTCTCTGGGTCCGGCCACGTGGGAATGTAAATAAATCCTAGCTGGAAGCTGCTTTATGGATTCATCCTGAGAAATTGCTACCTGGATGCAGGTAGCAGTCGTGCCTCGGCACACGATGTTTCCCAAAGGGATATCGCGTGGAGGCAAGTGGTCGCTTGGTGAGCGGGGAGTTGAACGAGGGAGCGTGGTGTTACTGTTGAGTGGCCCCACGCTGGCACAGCCTGGCGCTCTGCTCATGGCAGGAGAAGCCTGGTGTCTCTAACGGGATCAGAAACGCTGATCAATGGCTACCAGTCCCAGGAGACCTCTCGGCAGGGTGGCCTTGCCAGTGAAGCCGACTCCCTCCCCCCAACAACCTTGGCATTAGCTTTAATGACTATACTTCCCTTTTGAGGACATCGTCTTTTCATCGGCTGCTGTCCAGGGCCCTGGGGGTAGGGGTGGTAATGGTGGGGATGATGCTTTTCTTTTTTCAGTTGGCTTTGTGCACATTCTAATCCACTACATCTTGTTCTTGCTGTAAACCTCTGACTAGGCCATCCCTTTTCCCCATTTCCAGGTTCCCAGCGGGGAAAGAATAAGTTCCTTGGTGACTTTAGGATAAACATTCCACGAGTTATACCTTCAGATCAAGCGCTGTGAGTGGCTTAGCAATATGGAGGCATTCGTCCAGAGCAGGGGTAGGCACGCTATGGCCTGCTGGCCAGATCCAGCCTGCCAGCTGTTTTTGTAAATAAAGTTTTATTGGAACGCAGCCATGCCCATTCATTGATCTGCCGTCTACGGGTGCTTTTGCACTACAACCGCAGCCCTGAGTTGAGTAGTTGCGAAAGAGGCTGGAGGCCAGCACAGCCTGAAACACTTACTCTTGGGTCCTTTTCAGAACATGTTTGCCAACCCTGGTCTGTAGAATTTGCAAGTCATAATTGCTGCAAGTAGGAACTAGAAGTACCACCCCCCCCCCCCCCCCCCGCCTGCTGCCCCCCCCCTTCAGTAAACAGATGGAGGGATCAGAGAAAGAATGTGACTTGCCTTAAGGTCACAGAGCTGGTTAGTGGGAGAGCTAGAAGCTGAATTCAAACCTTCTGGTTCCTAGTGTGAGTTTTTGGCCCCTACTTTTGGAGGAGGAGCACTGTGAGCTTTACCGTTTACAAGCCATCAGCCATTACAACATAACGAAATTTAGCTTCTTTCGTAGCCGGGCCCTGCCTTCCAAACTGACTTCACCAGATAAAATCGCCAGCCAGGCTGGCATTGATATTCATTTATTAATCTGACAAATAATACCTCCCAGATCTAGGAACGGAGATAAGGGCTAGGGACATGGATGAACAAATAATGCCTTTACCCACAGGAAGTGTGGATGAGAATGGTCAGATATTTGCACGTTGTTTTTTGCAGGGTGTTCTGATAGGGCCGTGCACAAAACAAGGCTGTGATCATGTAGAGGAAGGATGGTGTTAATTTGGCCTTAAGGAGGTAGTGGTGTTGTCAGAGTGGCTTCAAAGAATTAGAGATGTTTGAGCTGGGAGTCTTGCAGGCAGAGAAAGGCGGTAGAAATGGCCTGGGGCCCTCTAGGCATGAAGTTTGGGACTACTTGTCGACCATAGTGAGAGAGTTGGAAAGGTAGATTGGGGCCAAATTGTGGAGCCCATGTCATTTCATGATAAGGATGTGTAGTTTACATTCTGGAAGTTTCTGACCTATAGATTCCAGAACACGTGGGCAACCACAGTTCTTATAAAAGAGGGCCATCTTGAGCAGCATCTTTAGATTTAATAATTAATACCACAAATATAGAAACAGCTTTCTCCCCAATATATGTAGCTGGCTGATACTATGATTCATCAACCAAAAACTCATTGAAGTGTTATCAACTATAAATTTACACTATTTATTAATAAGTTGATAAATAATTATTATTAAATAACTTTATAATTCATTATAATTAAAAAATACTTCATTGATACTATTATAAATCAATAGCATCTTTTTGCTTATTGGATATTTTCTTGATCACTAGATACTGAATAAAAATAGATATTGACTAAAAGTAATTGCCCCAAATTTTTGATTAAAAAATGTTAGGAACTGCCACTATTGACAGTCATGAAATTTTTTGAGTAAGTAAATGGCCCAGGTTCCAGAGTCAAGCTGCTACAGATTTTATTGGCTGTGTGACTTTGAGTAAGTTGTTTAATCTCTGCAAGCTTTAGAGTCTTTCCCTCTAAGGGCAACATTTGCCTTTTCAGATTGGTACAGAGATACCATAAATGTAGGAAAAGCCTGTAGCGAGAGGTTGGTGCCGAGCGATGCTTACCGGTTTTGGTGGTATGGGCAGATGTGCCTTAGATCTGACCCAATATGGAGGATGAGTCGACAGGGGGGAGTTGTGAGACCTTTTCGTTATCCAAGTGAGAAATAATGGAGGCCTGGATTAGGGCAGAGGAGGGGGCCTGGAGAGGATGGGAAAGTGTATACATCCACCTTCGGCAATGATGTGGAAAGCGAAAGAAGCCACTTCTGTTCATACCTAAAGCAAGGGACCGGGCAGAGATTAGAGTTTAGCGAAACCTAATGGCATGACTTCCTGGCACCGTATCCTGTGAATTATCTGGCAAGTTCCATGGCTCTTAATTCCTGGAATTGATCTAGATAAGAATTCACCCAGGGTAAATTTCTTTTATTAGTTTAATGAATTAATGAACTCCTCCCTGGAACATGTTGAAACTAGAATTAGCACAGAAGTACCTCCTTTCATTGGGATTTAGCAGAACCCTGCCATTTAGCCTATACCCATACTAGAACTTTCAAAAGAATGTATACAAGGCAATGCGTGGCATATTCCAATTTTTAAAAAAAAATGAGCTGAAATTTACATATTAAATATTTAAGCGCCTATGCTTAGAAAAAGTCAGACAGCATAAGTGTTAAGTGTCATCTGAGAGATTTTTATTTCCTTCTTTGTCATTTCTGTATTTTCCAAAATGAATATATGTATTTTTAATAAGTGCTAAAAAGGAAACCAACAACAGAAAGGAACAGATCAGAAGGGCTTCAGGGAATTTGCTGTTCCTGTCTTTTTGAGTAGCTGTTTACAAATGCTAGTGGTAATGGGTGCCTTCCCAACTGTGTCTCAATTCAGTCAGATGGTGTTCTATATCTAGGGATATGGGGGCTAGCTCATAAAGGTGGGTGGCAGTGAGAAATTAGAGTAGCAGTCATACGTGCCGATGGGGCCAGTCAAAATTTGACTATTACATTTTATTGAATTATTTTTAATGTGAAATTCGAGTCCAGGCTAAGACATATGATTTTTGTTATTTACCATCATCTCTCAGTCTGCAGATTCTCACACGCGTGGGTGTTTGCGCACATGCATGGGCATACACCGCCGAGGTGCCGAAACGTTCACCGTGAGCAGCGACAACACAGATTCAGAAATCAGGAAATGGGGGGTCTGGTCTCAGCTCTGTTACTTGGTTTTGTAATAGGCTTGACTAAGTCACTAGGCTCCCTGAGCCCAGATTCTTTATGTGTGAGTGAGGAATAATCGGTAAGAGTTCTGACCACCTCACAGGGGTATTTTGGAAATCCATTTTGAACGGATTATAAAATGCCATGCATATGAGTTGTTTTCAGTGCTGGCTTGGCTGCTCGTCAGCGTCGTGGTTATGGACACGTGACAGCAGCTCTCTGGACCCCAGTGCGATAAACTCCAGATGACCTTGCTGTCCATCCAGCACAGAGATGTGGGGTTCAGAGATGGTGGGTCAGAAAGGCTTGCCCTGGGGGCAGGTGGTTTTCTAACTGAGCAGGCGTCAGAATCACCTGGAGGGCTTGTGCTACCACTGATCCCTGCCTCCCCCCTCAGGGTTTCTGATTATCTAGAGTGAGGCCTGAGAATATGCATTTTTTAAGTAGGCAGAATCCAGTGTGGAACTTGAACTCAGGACCTGGAGATCGAGACCCGAGCTGAGATCAAGAGTCAGACACTTAACCGACTGACCCACTTGATCTCACCCGAGAATATGCATTTCTAACACATCCCCCATGATACTGGTGCTGCTGTCCCAGAGGCCACACTTGAAGGGTGAGGGCGGGTAGCGGGCAGGTGGGAGAACCGTACACGCTGTGAAAAAGCACATCACTGAATTACTCAGTATTCACTACCCCCTCCCATGCACGCACACCAAAATCACCCAAACTGGATGTTTTCTGAGATTTCGTTCCTTTTCCTGAATGTTTGGTTCTCTCATGATACCTCAGCCTGTGGAAACACAAAGTGACTTTTGGATCAAGCAGTTCTCGCCTACGTAACCCTACGTAACATCGGCCCCCCATCGTACGTAACTTACTACCCCCCATCAGCTCAGAACGCGGAGACGATTGTATTCATACATGTGTGTGCACCAGAGGCCAGTGATGTCTTTGGCTCTGTTCTCCTTTTTAAAAATGCAGTGAGTAAGCTAATTTTGTAGGAATGTCTCAGAAAGCTATTCCTGTAAACCCAGCATTGTTAAGCTGAGATAGAGGAAGCAGCACTGATTAGCGCAGTGTAGACGACTAATCGTGTAGACGACCCTCCAGATTCAGAAGGTTTGGACAGGAACCCTCTGACTCATCCCTTATGGCTCTGGTGTGTGGTAACGTTTAATTTTCTCCCGTGGCATCTCTTTTTTCAGCCAGGGTTAATACTTCTATGTGATTCTTTCACTGGAGGGGATGAGTAAGCGGGGGAGAGTTGGCATTCATTGCTTCATCAACTGTGTGTGTGAGTCATCTCCCGCTTGTCTTATTAATTCAACTGGAAGGAGGGGAAATGTTATCTCTGGTTCCTGAGGCCAGTTTGGGCTTCAGTTAACTAGGAGACTCCCTCGAGGGACTCGTGATCGTAGGTTCATTCACTTACTAAGGGAATGAATAGATTGTGAATCTCATTACTGTAGCATGTATACATAAGTGCTATAAATGGCGAACTACGGTAACATCGAGATGTTTATTGATGATCAGGCGCCACAGGCAGGATGTTAGCTCCGGGAGGGTATTCTATGAAAGGTGGTGGACTTAAAAAAAAAAAAAAAAGATGAGTTCAGATTCATACCTTGACTGAATGCCTCTCTTCTTGCTTCTGATTTGATTAACAGAGTTATTGAGGGAAGAAGAGGACAATTTCCAAATAAAATAGCCTCGGATCCTTGTTTGGATTTAATGTGGTAGCCGGGCTGTTTTGAAACACAGTTATATGTTTCTTAGTTTCTACTTCTAATGCTCAGTTCACTCGTGTCTTCCTGTTTGGCTTGTACCTTCCCCTTCTGACTCAGTTTTCTCTGTTTCTCTTCTTACTCTGCCAGACCACTATTGTGCCTCTGCCTTTGGCTTTTCTCGCTTACTGGCTCCCTTGTATGGCCTTTTTTACTGAAGCATGTCTCTGTTCACTGTTTCTTTATCCCCAGGCAGACCCTCCAGATGGAAGGTTCGTCTTTTCTTTTAATGAATACATTTCATTTTGATGCGGACAGAATTGACATACACTGAAATACAACATCTATCTTAAAGGTGCAGTTCAATGAGTTTTGATAAATGGGTGCCTCTGCTTAGCACCCTAATCTGGATGTAGGATGGTTCCATCACTCCAGAGAGTCTTTATTCCTCCTTCCTGTCAATTCCCATGGCCCCGTATCCAGCCTCTGACTTCTTATACCATAATGAGTTTTGTCTGTTCTCAAACTCCATACAAATGGAATCATTCAGTGTGTGTTTTCTTGTAAATGCCTTCTTTTGTTCAACACATTTTTGAGATTCACCCTCATTGTTGCATGCATCAAGACTTCATTATTTTTTAAAATGCTGGCCAGTATTCCACTGTGTGTGGATGCTACAGTTTATCCATTCACCTGTTCACAGATATGTGGGTTGTTTTCACATTTTGACTGTTTTGAAGAGAATAGCTATAAATGCTCTCGTACAAGTCTTTTTGTGGATATATGTTTTTATTTTTCTTTGGAGTGGATTACGTGGGACATAGGGTAAGGTGTGTAACTTTATAAGAAACTTCTCATGAAGCAAGTGGTTGTAGCAATTGTATGCTCCCTCCAGAAGGGTATTAAAGTCCCAGTCACTCCTAATCCTACCAATATTTATTGTTCTCGTTCTTTTTAATTTTAGCTATTCTAGTGGCTACATGGAGTATCACATGGTTTTAATTGCATTTCCTGATGGCTAATGATGTTGAGCACCCCTCCCCCCCCCTTTTTTTTAAATATGGTTTTTGGCCATATGTTTAGTGTCTGTTCCAGTCCCTTGACCGTTTAAAAAAATTGAGTTGGTTGCCTTTTTTTTTGGATGTGTAAGAGTTCTATATATATCCTGGATATAAGTCCTTTGTCTGATATATGTATGACCACATATCCCCCCCAGTGTTATCTCTGGTTCCTTTTTTCATTTTTTAACTGCATTTTTGGATAAGGAGTTTTTAATATTAATGAATTGTAATATATAATCTATTAAGGTACATATATTTTTTTCTATGTCTTTATAGCTTTTTGCTTACCCTCTGGTTACTAAGATATTCTACTGTTTTCTCCCAGAAGCTTTTAAATTTAGCCTTACTATTTAAATATATGACCTATCTCAAATTAGTTTTAATGTATGGTGTGAGGTAGGGATCAAGATTCAAAATTGTTTGCATACATTTATTGGAATGTATGAAACAGTTATGGAAAATATTTTCTGTCCTCATCAAATTGCCTTTGTTAGAACTCAAGTGACCATCTTTGTTTTGTTTCAAGACTCTTCAATTCCATTGATCCACATGCTGTACTAATGTCAGTACTGTACTGACTTGATTAAAATAGCTTTGTTGCAAGGCTGCAGTGTGAGTCCTCTAACTTTGTTCTTTTTCAAGATTATTTTGGGCGTTCTAGCTTTTTAGAATTCCGTATACATTTTAGCATTGACTTGGAATTAAAAAAAATGCTTTTTAAGTGCACTTTTGGTGATGGGCACAGGGTATAACACTGCATGTTAACTAACTGGAATTAAAATAAGAACTTAAAAACCAAACAAAATAAAACAAATTGTACGGCTAACAACAAATTCTTTTAGAAGTTTGTTTGGATTGCATTGAACTATGAGAAATCAACTTGAGGACAATTGACCTATTAACAATTTTGAGAACTTCCAATCTGAAAATATACTCTATCTCTCTGTGCTTTTATTTATTAATTTCTCTCAATAACATTTCCCCATTTTTGCAGAGGTATTGAATGGGTTTTTTTTTTTTAGTAAAATTTAACTGTATTTTATGTTTTTTGATGCTATAATAAATTTATTTTTTATAGAATCTCATTTTCAAAATTTTTAATGTTTAGATAAGAAATACAACTGGGGCGCCTGGGTGGCGCAGTCGGTTAAGCGTCCGACTTCAGCCAGGTCACGATCTCGCGGTCCGTGAGTTCGAGCCCCGCGTCAGGCTCTGGGCTGATGGCTCGGAGCCTGGAGCCTGTTTCCGATTCTGTGTCTCCCTCTCTCTCTGCCCCTCCCCTGTTCATGCTCTGCCTCTCTCTGTCCCAAAAATAAATAAAAAAACGTTGAAAAAAAAATTAAAAAAAAAAGAAATACAACTGATTTTTGTTAATTGACCTTGTATCTTATGGACTGCTAAGTTCACTTACTAGTGGGGGCACATAACCATGTTCCTTATCTTAAGGGGAACACCCTTTCACCGTTAACTGTGATGTTAACTCTGAGTTTTTCATAGTTGTCCTTGATTGGCTTGAAGACATTTCCTTCTATTCCTGATTTTCTGAGGGATGTTTATTTATTTGTTGCTACCAGCAAAGGATTTTGAATTTCATGTAGTTCTTTTTTTGCATCTAATAAGATGTCCTATAGCTTTTCTCCTCTATATGGTGAATTACATTGATTGATTTTAAATGTTAAACTAACCTTCAGTTTCTGGGATCAGAAAAAGTTACTGATAGTTATCACTGTTCTTTTTACCTATTCTCTTAATATCTTATTATGTATATTTACAACTGGGACCATTAAGAATATTTATCCCTATGGGGCACCCGGGTGGCTCAGTCGGTTAAGTGTCCCAGTTTGGCTCAGGTCATGATCTTGTGGTTTGTGAGATGAAGCCTTGCATTGGGCTCACGTTGGGCTCGCGTCGGGCTCTGTGCTGACAGCTCGGAGCCTGGCGTTTGCTTCGGATTCTGTCTCCCTCTCTCTCTGCCCCTCTCCCCACTTGTGCTCTGTCTCTCTTTCTCTCTCTCAAAAATAAGTAAACATTTTTAAAAAAGATTAAAAAAAGAATATTTATCTCTAATTTTCTTCCCTTATATAGTATTTACTAGGTTTATTAAGTGTTGGTGTTATGTTGGCCTCATAAAATGTGTGGCAGACTATTGCTGTCTTCACCATTTTCTAAAATAATTTTTTGTGATATTTTATTTCTTTTTAAAAAGATGTGCAATTCAGTAGTGAAACCATTGGGCCTAGAGTTTTCTTTGTGCAAAGGTTCTAAAAGTATGACACTGTGATTAAAAATATACAGGAAAGTGTTCTTTTTTCTTTTGGTGAACAGTTCTCTGAGTTGTAACACATACGTAGAGTTGTATACCTTCTACCACAGTCAGGATACACAACGGTTACATCATGGTGTGCCAGGGATTTTGATAATGAATTCAGTTTCTTCACAGAGAGCAAACTATCCACATTTTTATTTTATTTTTTTTTTAAATTTTTTTTTTTCAACGTTTATTTATTTTTGGGACAGAGAGAGACAGAGCATGAACGGGGGAGGGGCAGAGAGAGAGGGAGACACAGAATCAGAAACAGGCGCCAGGCTCTGAGCCATCAGCCCAGAGCCTGACGCGGGGCTCGAACTCACGGACCGCAAGATCGTGACCTGGCTGAAGTCGGACGCTTAACCGACTGCGCCACCCAGGCGCCCCACTATCCACATTTTTAATTTATGCTTTGTTATATTTTGGTAAATCATGTTTTCCATTTGTCAAGAAATTATTCCTTTCATCTAAGTTGTCAAATTTATTGCCATAAAGTTATTTATAATGTTTCCTCACTGTCTATTTCATGTCTGTAGGATCTCTGAAAATATCCCCCTTTTCACTTCTCATATTGATTATTTTTTTTTTTCTTTTTACTTTTGTGATTAGTCTGGCTGGAAGTTAATCAATTTTATTAATCTTTTCAAAGAATGAACTGCTGCTTGTTTTCAGATTCATTGATTTCTGCTCTCATCTTTATTTTTTCCTTCTTTGTCCATCCTTTGGGTTTAATTTGCTCTCCTCTTCCTAGATGACTGATTTGAAAATTTTTCTTCTTTTCTGTTAGTAGGTGCATCCTCTTTTAGGATTATCATGTCTACCTAATGAATATACCCTTTAATTATGATAAAATGGTCCTTTACCTCTGGCAATTCTCCTTGTTACAAGTCTGCTGATACGGATGTGACTACAATAGCTGTAGGCCGTTCAGATGTCAATCACCCACTTGTGGTGAATCCTCCTGGCTTAACTACATGGCACAGATTTAGATATATAATAAATACTTTCGTCGTTACGTAAGTCAGTATAGACGTTCCCCGACTTAAGATGGTTTGACTTACGATTTGTCAGCTTTATATGAGAGCAAAGTTTGACTTACGATTTTTCAGCTTTATATGAGAGCAAAAGTGATACGCATTTAGCAGAGACCGCAGTTTGAATTTTGAATTTTGATCTTTCCCCGGACTAGGATATACAGGGTGATCCTCTCCTCTGATGCGGGCTGGGCTCTGTCGGCCATGTGATCACAAGGGCAGACGGCTGATACACTGACGAGCATTCTGTACCCCATGCGGTTATTCTGTTTTTCCCTTTCAGTATAGTACATAAGTGTTCTGAGCACGTTTAAGGTAGGCTAGGCTGAGCTATGATGTTCGGCAGGTTATGCCTATTAAATGCATTTTCGAATAAGGATGTTTTCAACTTAAAGTGGGTTTATGAGGACATAGCCTCATTGTGAATCAAGGAGTATCTGTATTTTGTTATTTCCGTTTTATTTCCTTGAGGTTTTTTTTAATAGTAAGTATTTTTAATTTCCAGAAATAGAATTTTTAAAATTTCCTTTTTTTTAATTTTTAAAATTTTCTCCATGGGTGTTACTTTATTTTCTTTAATGTTTATTTATTTATTTATTTTGAGAGAGAGAGAGAGAGAGAGAGAGAGAGAGAGAGAGCCAGTAGGGGAAGGGCAGAGAGAGAGGATCCCAAGCAGGCTCCGTGCTGTCAGTGCAGAGCCCAATGCAGGGCTCGAACCCACAAACTGTGACATCATGACCTGAGGTGAAATCGAGAGTTGAGAGTCGGATGCTTAACTGACTGAGTCACTGAGTATTGCTTTAAATATTTTGAGGCCGTTTTGTTGGATGCATATATATTCATGACCGTAAGACCTTTTTTTATTAATTGTTCCTTTTGCCAGTGTATAATGTCCTTTGTGGTCATTTATAATGTTTTTTTTTTTTTACCTTATATTCCATTTATTTGATAATAAAAGCGCTACCCTGGATCTTGTTTGTATTTCGTTCATATTTTTTAGTTCCTTATTTTCATCTTTGTTTTACACTTCATTTTATTTTATTTTTTTTTATTTTATTTTTCAACGTTTATTTATTTTTGGGACAGAGAGAGACAGAGCATGAACGGGGGAGGGGCAGAGAGAGAGGGAGACACAGAATCGGAAACAGGCTCCAGGCTCTGAGCCATCAGCCCAGAGCCTGACGTGGGGCTCGAACTCACGGACCGCGAGATCGTGACCTGGCTGAAGTCGGACGCTTAACCGACTGCGCCACCCAGGCGCCCCAACACTTCATTTTAAATGGACCACTGTTTTTCCCCCACATATTGTATATAGTTTGGATGCAGTATTACTGTTACTTGAGTAGTGACTTTATACCCAATTATAATTACTTTTATTAATAAGACTTTTTTTTTAGCTTTGTCTAATGTTTTCTACGTGCCATTTATTTTTGCTGCTGCTGCTGCTGCTTCTTTTTTTAACCCTTTCCTTCCTTCCTTTGGCTAGATTGAATTTTCTTTGGCTAATTTAAAAGAAGATATTTTATATTATTCGTATAATTATTCTTACTTTTATCTTAACCTAAACTTAGCTTTCTCTAAGACTTACCAGTGACTTCATTGTTCCCCCAGTTACTCCCCACCTCATAACCATTAGACCTCTCCTGTCTCAGACTGCTGTTTTTCCAAATTTCTACCCTTCTGAGTTTCTCCAAGAGTTTCCCTGACTACTAGTGTTTGTTAATGGCCAGCACTCTGAGATGGGTATCAGTCCGCAGCCTGTGCAACTCCCCCAGCTTGTTTGAAACCAGAAGTGACTTGACTTGATCTTTAAGAAAGTTAATGCTTCTGGCAAAGTGAAGGGTAGATTTCATTGGGGTAACATCGGAGGCAGAGGTACCTCTAGGGGTCTTCTGCACTAGTGCAGAAGAGTTTATGATAGTGGAAGTTCCGTGGAAGGATCGATGTGTTTGTACTTGAGGCGTGTGGGAGAAAGAAGTCGATGGAGCTAAGCCTGAGTGGTAAATATGTTACATTTCTTTATTTTTCAAGTTCCAGTTACACAATTTCTTTTTTTTTTTAATGTTTATTTATTTTTGAGACAGAGAGAGACAGAGCATGAACGGGGGAGGGGCAGAGAGAGAGGGAGACCCAGAATCAGAGGCAGGCTCCAGGCTCTGAGCCATCAGCCCAGAGCCCGATGCGGGGCTCAAACTCACGGACCAGGAGATCGTGACCTGAGCTGAAGTCGGACGCTTAACCGACTGAGCCATCCAGGCGCCCCTTCAGTCACACGATTTCTTACTAGAGTTTTGCTGGCAGGGTTAAGTGAGGTAAGACATGTAGACTACATGACATATCCTGGTATAGAAATGATCATGTAAAAACTGGACGGCTGATTTCCACATTTCTGTCTCAATGGCTGTATGAAGGGGCGTAGGAAGGTGGCAGGTGCTCTAGAAGTGTTTTTGTTGTTTTTGCATTGGAGAGCAGGGGATAATATAATTCTTTTATTTGTATTTCTTGTCATTTTGAATTTGAATTGCCAATGAGACATCTAGGTAGCAGATAATTGGGTATATCCGTCTGGAGCTGATAGAAGACAGGGTTTTGAGAGTAGTTAGTAAAACTATAGGGGGCCTTCTAGCAAGACGTGACAGGGGGAGAAAGAGAAGAGATCCTTGGAAAAACATTTATAGAATGGATTTGGAGGAAGAAGATCCATCAGAGAAAATTAGGAGGCCTTGAATCTTTTTTTTTTTTCAAAGATTTATTTATTTTCGAGAGAGAGAGAGGAGCGGGGGGGGGGGGGGACAGAAGATCCAAAGTAGGCTCCACGCCATCAGCACAGAGCCCAGTGCTGGGCTCAGACTCTCCAGCCATGAGATCATAACCTGAGCCGAAGTCAGACGCTCAACTGACTGAGCCACCCAGGTGCCACTAGGAGGCCTGGATTTTTGTCCCATTTCTGACACTAACTAGTTTCCTTAACCTTTTAAGAAACAATCTTTTCAGGGGCTTCTCTCTCTCTCTCCCTCTCTCTCTCTCTCTCTCTTTTTGAGCTGTTCTCTCTCTCTTCCATTCTCTCCCCCCTCCCTCCCCCTTCCTCCCCCCTCCTCCTTCCTATGGTCTCTTCCTCCATTCTTCATTAATTTCACAAATATTTCATGAATACCTGCACAGAGCACAGAACCCCAGAGAAGGAGCACCTAAATCAGACTGGGGGAAAAGGGAGTCAGAGCAGGCTTTCAGAACACATGCCCTTCAAACTAAGCTTTTGAGAACGAGGAGTGATTTAGACAGCCTGTGCAAAGAGAGACCAGAAAAAAAGAATGCAGAATGGTGTATGGACAGACAGAAGGAGTAACAAGCAGATCAGTGAGTCAGGCCTGACAGCGCAGGAGGGGCCTTGTGTGCAAACACGGGACCCTGGATTTTATCCGGAATGTAATGCAAACCCCCAAATCCACTGGAGGACCAGAGACAGGGCTGTGAAAAGTCACATGTGTCGTTTAGAAACCTCATTTTTCCAGTGCTGTGCATGTGGCATGATAAGGGAGCAGGTGGTGGGCAGGGAGACCAAAGAGGAAACTGTTCTAGAAATTCAGGTGACAGAGGAATGTTTATTTAACGACCGTGGAGCACCTGCTCCATGCTAATCGCCAGCCTGTGTGCCGGGGATCCCGAGTGGGCCAGGACACTCAGGCCCCTTATTCTCAGGAAGCTTGTGGTGACCGTGGAGATGACAGGCGTGTAAGAGAAAGCAGATTGGAGGGATGTTAATGAGACAAGATCTAAGGACCTGAAGGTGAATCAGACCTTGGAGGTGAGTGAGAGGGCAGGGCCTTCTGGTTTGGAGAGCTGGGTGGACCGCGGCACCACCCGGTGCCCTGGGGAGCCCGGCAGAAGAGCTGAGTGGGGCTTCCAGGTGGAGGTGTCCAGCATGTGCTTGGAGAAACAGCTCTGGACCTCAGAAGGGGCCTCTGTGGCTTCTTTGTGTACTAGATGGAAGAATTGAACTAGTTGTTTCACTTACTTGATTCTCTTCCCTTCCATGACTGCATTTCAGCGTCTGCGTCTGACAGGTGTTTCACTAAAGACCAGACTTCCTTCTGCATCTCCGCAGAACCTCATACGGAGCTGGGCAAGATGGTCGAGTTTACTGATCGTTTTAGGTGGATCTGGAAGCCAGTGCTATCGATTTCATTACTCACTGCTGGTCCTTGCTTTCCCTTACCCTTCTGTCGCTACCTCGACTTTGGCTTGCTGTGTGAATTGCTGTGGGTAGTTGTGCCGTAGTCTGTCTATCACACGCACTCTGAGGGCTTTGGTCCACTCTGCGCATTTTATAGAGAGAAGACACCCGGAGGGTTTGTGAGGCTTCCAACGTGCTGGTGGAGCTAGGATTAGAGCTCTTAATTCACTGGTCCCTTTGGTACTGCCTTCCCTCCCCCTTGCAGAGTGAGTTCTTAGGTATATATTTGTGCAGGAGTTTGGAGATGACTAAGCCTGTGTATGTGGCTTTGAGACTTCATGTCAAGATTGCCAAGAAGCATTGGATTCCGTTAGCTGTGACGTAGGCAGGCGGCCGTCCTTGGTGCCACAAGTTGGATTGGGGCAGCTCTCTGCCCACACGCCCTTGTTTGGGGTGCCCTCAGGAGGCTGTCAGGAATCCTTTTACCCCAGGTGTAGAGTCCTACTGTGCTGTGACTTCAAAGCAAAAGCAAAAAGTGCAGAAATGACCTGCCGGAGTGTGAGAAGCACTTCTTGCTGGTTAAGAGTTTCAAGTGCGAGAGAAAGAGACGTGTTGAAAGGACATTTACTTTCATCAGCTCAGAACATCTGCTTTTTATTCTTTAAAAGGAAGCAACACCTCAAATTACAGCAGTCCCTAGGCAGGCAAGCACTTGAGATTTTGATCTGTGCAGATTCTTCGAGGGGGTGCCTCCCAGAGCTTTTAGGAGTGATTTGTAGCACTTGACAGATTTTGGAGGATGACAGACAGGTTTTGTGGGGAAGGGGAGAGGGCAGCAAAGGCAGGGGAGGAACCACTCTGTGAAACAGCAAATGAGCCTTTTCTCTCCTACCTGGGTAGAAGTAGAAGCTGTACTCAGCAGACCCCGGAGACCACATTAAAATCGGAAATGAAAACCAAACGCCGTTTTTTTTTTTTTTAATAATTATTATTTTTAATGCCGTGCCCACCTCCAGAGCATTCCTCCAGTGTGGGTTGCATCGTAATTTCCCCTTTTATATAGATTTCATTTTTTTTTTTTTTATTGTGCTGAAATATACATGGCATAAAACTCGGCCACGTTAACTGTTGCTAATGTGGGGTTCCGGGACATCAAAGCCATTCACAGTGGTGGATGTCACAGCTGTCCTACATTTGTTCTTTTTATTTTTTATTTACTTATTTTTCCCCTGGGTAATTATTTTATTTTTTTATGAATATAATTTATTGTCAAATTGGCTTACATACAACACCCAGTGCCCATCCCAACAAGTGCCCTCCTCAATGCCTGTCACCCATTTTCCCTCTGTTCTTTTTGATTTGAGGTGCAGGTTTCCCAAATTAAGCACCTTAGGAGGCAAAGAAGCATCACCCCTAACCCCAGAGCCCACCGTAACATTAGAATGGAGCTGGTAGGTGCCAAGGGTTTTTTCTTATTCACGTGCTTTTGTTTAAACCTAGCTGTGATACTGTTCTAGGAGGCTGTAACGTGAAATTCAGAGTTGTAAGGAAATTTGAAGATGGTTCACTCCATTCCCCTGTTTTTAGATTAAGAAATGAATAGCCCAGAGGGACAATGGCTTGCTTAGCTGGGTCCAGAGCCCAGGTGCTCTGTCCCCTGAGAGCACTGCCCTGGGCTAGTCGGTCTTTAGTTTCAAAATGTGGTATAAAAAATTCATTGGCGGTTTATTTTTAGGGTAATCTCTCTCTCTCTCTCTCTTTCTCTTTCTCTGTGTGGTTTCTGTGTCTGGATTTTTTTTTTTTTTTTAATGGCGTCTTCAAACAGGAATTTGTTTTAAGCAAGAAAATCACAGCCTTATTGTTTACCAGCCATGACCTTAGACGCTGACATTCACTCCTGTCCTGCCTGTGTTCGGATATCGCTATACCCAGGATCTTCCTTCTCCCCCACCCCCGTTTCTTCTGCTGATTGTAGTAAAACCAAAGTTTAAAGGTGATCCTTGTTTTTCCCCAGTTGGGCTTTTCCAGACAGTTGCTCTGGCTTCTTAAGATCTGTTTCCCACTTAGGGAGATTAGGTGAAAACTTGAGGAAGCAGAGCCTTGCAGTTAAAAACACAACGTCTGCTTACCACTGCACACCCTCGGGGCCGGCCTGCCTGTTCCGTCTCCTCTCCAGCCTCTCCTGCCTCCCAGGGCCCACCCGCAGGCAGTTCTCACCTCCTCCTGCCCACATCGGAGGTCTGTGGGAGGTGGTTAGGAAGCCGGAGGACTGACGGGGAGCTCGGGGGGAGCTGGGGTATATTGTTTGGGTCGGCCATGTAAGCCTTGTGCTGCTGTGTAAATGGCCACGATTTAGGCATTTTCTCGGGACTTCTGCTGGGCACCAGACAACCAGATCTCCTGGTAAGGTTAAACTTGGCCCTCCCCTCCCTCCCGCCCTCTTTGATCAGCCGGGAATGGCCCCGGGGAGGGAGGGCAGGAGGGAGGGGGAGGCCAGAGCACAGCGAGATGTGCACTCGGCAGAAACATAATAACCACACAGGCGGAACAGGGAGTGTTTTCTCAGTCTGTACCCCAGATACAGAGGAAGAAGTCCATTCCCGAATCCTTGCCCGAGCTCATTCTTAAAGGGTACCTTTAAGACACCTTCGCTGTCAAGAGCCTGCCCAGACCATCAGCTTGGCCGGCAGCCGCGGGGAAAGTCCGAGAAGACCCTGGGATTGGGAGAGAGAGGCTAAAAAGCATGCACTATCTGCCACGTGTGTTTCGTAAAAATGTAATTGAAGAAGACAAGAGTAAGCTCCCACTGCTGCCTAATAGCTTATTTTTTTTGACTGAGAAGAACGTTTCTTTTCATTCAGCAGATCATTTTAGGTGTCATTCAGTTTATTTTAAGCAGTGTGTTTCATCCTGAGCAGATTAAGAATTTTATTTTTTTTAAGCTCTGGACTGTGTTGCTTCGTACTGGGAAACTTTTTTTTTTTTTTTTTTTAACGCCGATGAACAAAATCTAGGCGGTCAGGTACTGAATTTTTGCATGTTTGTCTTCTAAGAGGCAACACAGTCGATTCTTCAAAATCATGTGAACCTGACATTTCACTTGGGGAAGTCGAAGGAAGTCGGCGAGGTCTGACGTTCGTTCATGAAAAGACGTGCCTCTTTTTCTCCTTATCACCTTTTAGTATCTGTCCTGCTGGCTGGCGGGCTGCGGTCTGGCTTAGCTCTCTCCCTGGAAGTCACATTGTGCTCCAGAACCCTGTTTACTGTGACCCACAAACAGTTCCCAGGCTTCGCAGCGAGGAGCCAGAGGTAAAGCCATCAAAAAGCAAACGGTGGTTCAGCCCTCCCCGAAATCCACCTGGAATGTGTCTCTGAATTCAGTTAGACCTGTTTGCTCTCCTTTTGCGTCCTCACTCGCTCCTAACTTGCAGCGCCCTGCTCCCCCTTTTTATTTTCACTTTTATCATTTGAGTAGTAACGGACGGGGAAGTAGTTACTCAATTTGTAAAACGTTGGGTGGTGAGGTCACAGATGCCGAGATTAGCCTGTAGTTTGTAACCGTTTCAGACAGACGACAGCAAGATCTTGCCTGTGTATTTCGGAGCTGTTTTCAGACGGCAGCAAGATCTTGGCCTGTGTATTTCGGAGCTGTTTTGTTTTCAGACGGCAGCAAGATCTTGGCCTGTGTATTTCGGAGCTGTTTTGTTGGTCTTTTAAACGTAGTGGTAACAGGGAAGAACAGAGAGGTTGCTTTCTGCCACGGTGCTGCTGAATCCTTGAACACAACCCATCAGCCAATCCAGATGCATTTCAGCAGGCACGGAATATTTCTTGTCTAGTGGTGAACTGAACATTGCATAGAAGAAAATAGAAAGGGGACTTTTTTTTTTTCTGGAAGTAAAGATCAGGTACTAATTTCTGGACAGACCTTCTGTTGCACAAGTTAAATTTTCATTCCTCTCCGGTTGTATTTTCTTGGTGTATTTGAGCTTTCCTGCCGTTTTTTTTTTTTTTTTTTTTTTTTAATTTGTTCGTTTAAAAAAAAAAGGCAGTATGGATCACTGTATTTTGTTTTATTAAGCTGGAAGGACAATCATAGAATCTGAATTTTAGAGTTGAAAGGGTTTTAATCTAGCTGAATGTTCTGATTTTACAGATGAGAAATCTGAGGCATAGTGAGGTTAAGTGACCAACCTTACAACACACAGCTTGTTTGTGTGAGGGCTGGGCTAAAAACCCAGCTCTCCAGAGACTCCTACTTTACTGTTTTTCTTCATTGGGCATAAGTTTTTAGCTCCAGCTAGGATCTTTTTCTGTTATTGGGATTATTTCTGAAATGGTTGGGTCTTGAAAATGTATTATTTCAAACCTCCCTCCATGAAATCTCATTACCACGTAACGTGGAGAGTGTATTTACACATGCCAAAACAGTCTTTAATGATTGTCAGTGTGCCCTATCTGGAAGTTTTAATCTTCTTTAGAACAAGGTTTATCTGTTTAAGAAAAGCCCAGGGGTGTGTAAAGTGTGGATGGAGAACAATGAAGCATTACCTCCCAGGTCTTGGGGGACAGAGTGGGAGAGGTGGAGGGAGGGGCGTCAAGCACGTTCTTACTCCCATGGTCCATGCAAGGTGCTCAAATAATTTATCAGTGGCACCCTTCTTCGCTGCAAGGCACTAATGACCGAGTGATGTGTGTAGACTTGGAGGATCTGGGCCCTGTTCAAATGAATCACGAACATAGTCCATTTCCAGTGCAGATGAAAAGTTAATCCCGTGGAGGCAGAAGTGGTTACTGTTTCCCCTGCGCCATTACCTCTGTGACATGGTCTCTCGCGGTGCCTTGGGGAGAGATGATCGGAAGGGGCAAACATTGTCTCCTGGTGCTCGTAGCCATAGGAAGTCATGAAGGGTAAGAAGTGTGTGCAGGGTGGGCAGTACGTGCTCAGGAAGGCACCTCCTTCTGTCCCCTGGCCAGAGCTCCCGGGGGCCCCGTGGGTCTCCTCCTAGTAGCTGGGGCACCGAGTGCCGGAGTGCCGTGGCTTTGGATTGGTGACAACAATACCCATTGCCTATAAGGACATGATTATTTATTTGGCCTTAGGTGTTACGAAGATGTTGTTTGATCTCCATTGGGCTTTGTTAGAAGTGTATTAGAAAGTCCCAGGGCAGAAATGTTTGGTCCCTTTGGTGGAGGTAGGTCACTTACTCACTACATGAGTACATTGAAAACATGTTTTTTTTTTTTTTAATGTTTATTTATTTTTGGGGGGGAGGGGCAGAGAGAGGGGGAGACACAGAACTGAAACAGGCTTCAGGCTCTGAGCTGTCAGCACAGAGCCCAGCATGGGGCCCGAACTCATGAGCCATGAGGTTGTGACCTGAGCCAAAGTCAGACACTCAACTGACTGAGCCACCCAGGTGCTCCCAAAACATTTGAGGATTAAGCCTAGTGAGAGTTTTGCATCTACTGTGAGAGATTTGGGGAGTTGGGGGCAACTACAGGGGGAAAAACATAGAAAAAAGGAATTTTTAAAAAGGAAAAAAATCAGGCTTAGCTCTTCAGAGACCACAAAAAAATTTAAAAGACTTAAGTGCAAAAAAAAAAAAAAAAAAAAAAAAGAGGGGGAAAAATGCTGTTAAATAGCCATATTCTAAATAGCACCACAGTAACTGGGATCTGAAGAGAATGGAAAGCAGGGAAGGTCTTAGGGAAGTCCAAGGGGAGATTGTAACAGTTTGGGAACATCCTTGTATGTGGAATTTTTTTGCCCTTAATATGTGATACTGTGTTAACAGTATGCTGAGGAATTTTCCCAATTAGCAATCCAAAACGGAATCACCTCACATACGTATATGCTGTCGGTGAGATCCAGTTAAAAGAAAACGTGTGGGTGGGTGGGTGGGTGGGTGCCTCCTTCTTCCCGCTCCCTCCTCGTCCTGCTGCGGGTGTCCACTTTAATACGATGCAAGTGTGGGTGCTATACAGGTGCCCCTGTGCAGTGTCTTAGAAAGGAGTCACCTAGGGGCGCCTGGGTGGCGCAGTCGGTTAAGCGTCCGGCTTCAGCCAGGTCACGATCTCGCAGTCCGTGAGTTCGAGCCCCGCGTCAGGCTCTGGGCTGATGGCTCAGAGCCTGGAGCCTGTTTCCGATTCTATGTCTCCCTCTCTCTGCCCCTCCCCTGTTCATGCTCTGTCTCTCTCTGTCCCAAAAATAAATAAATGTTGAAAAAAAAATTTTTTTTAAATAAAAAAAAAAAAAGAAAGGAGTCACCAAGTTCGGAATTTCCTTAAAACTCGTACTAACAGAGGTATCCTCTCCATACAGCAAAGATGTTAAAGAGACTTTAAGAGCTGAGAGTCTATTGCACTAACGATGTCCCTCGTCTCCCCTCTCTTAGCTTTTAGGGTCAAAACTACCTTTCCCTTGAATACGAGAAGGAGAGAAACCCCTTTTTCCACTATTCCTACGACAGAGGTTTCAAAACTCCCTTGGTTTACCTAAAACTAGGAGCTTCATGACAGGCAGACCTCTGACCGGTAGATCAGAAGGCAGATTTCTTTCTTTCATTCACGTGTTCCTTTCCACCAAAGAATGCAACACTATAATTCCTTTGAGTTCCTTAATGATTATTCACTTTTGTTCCCTCATGTTTCTCTAGTAGAGATTTAAATATTTAATTTTGTATACTCCTGGAATTAACTGCTTTCAGAGGGTATACGTAGTCAGCATATTTAAATGCATCCGGTGCGGACATTGTTAGAAGGAAGAAAAAAAAAAAAACCCAACCACCTCAACATTTTCAGGAAGAAATTATTGTAAAATGAGGTATAAGGTTTCCTAAATAGAGTACAGGATAGTGGACATTAATGTAACCTTTTTCTTGGAGATTTATTGTCATTTCTCTGAAATGATTGCACTGATGTAGTACGTTATGATGCCCCAGAAGCTTGTGATTCTTCCTGATGTCATGGCCTCTGTCCCATTCACTTTTCTTGGTTGCCGTGTCTTTAGAGCTCCTTTTATTTGCCTGTCTGATCTGTTGTAAACTTAAGGGAAACCAGAGAACCAAACTTATAAAATTACTAGCCTGGTTTGGGTACCTGGATTCTCACCTATTGCTTTCCCCACGTACCACCCTGGCCCATGGTGGTCACGGCCACGTTCTGAAGGCTCAGCCTCTGAAGGCTCAGCTGAAGGCTGAGCCAGGCAGGGAGGAATAGGATGTTATTATGTAAAGTAAGGGCTGCCAGTGTGCACGACGGTTTTTATTTAGTAACAGCCCAGATCGGCATTGGATAAAATAATAAAAATAAATATGATCCCTTCTGTGCTTTAAACTAATCTTGGTTCAGGTTGAATCTGTAACAAGATGGTGGTCTAGGACTTCAGGGTTTACTACGAGACCGAATGGGAGACCTGTTGGGGGTAGACCAGAAGTTTCAGAAGCAATCTTCATCCCAGACAGGGGATTGCCTGGCTGGCATGTCAGGGTTCGTGGGTAGAAACTCCTGGGGTACCTGTGCCTTCCTCTCTCTTCAGCTCCATTATCCCAGGAGGCAGGGGAGAGGTGACGATCTGAAGAGCATGGGTGTGCGGCTCTCCCATTTTGCTTCTTCCAGCCGGGAGAGGAGCTGGGGAATTTTATGCACGCACCACAACACTCACTGGGCTCACAATGTAGGTAAGAGGACAGAGTAATAAATTATTCCGTGTGCGTGTGTGTGTGTGTGTGTGAAACATATTTCCCCCCAAAGT
Organism: Herpailurus yagouaroundi; assembly: GCF_014898765.1. Lineage (NCBI taxonomy): Eukaryota > Metazoa > Chordata > Mammalia > Carnivora > Felidae > Herpailurus > Herpailurus yagouaroundi. Next base: position 9,869,982 of record NW_024412467.1, read on the forward strand.
GGATACAGAATGAATATAAATCTGACCTTAGGAACTCAAAATATTTTTTTCATACAAATAGCGTATGCCATAGCTGGGTCCCACGAAAGCCCACCAAGCCCCATGGTCCCTCAGGGCCATGTCCATCCACTTGGATGTAGTCTGCATAGATCCTTGGTGCCAAAGGCCCTTCAGCTGATGGCACATCGTTATGAAGAATGGCCACTGTGGCTTATAGAATAACAGTGAACAATGTGAGTAGAAGCAGTTTGTTATTCGACTGGTAAAATGAGTGAGGCTAGCAAAGGACCTGATGGGAAGTGAAATCACTTACTGAAGTGGTTCCCAAGGACCCAAATAAGAACTAAGAGCAGAAGGGAAGTTAAAGGTAAAGAGAATTAAGAGTTCTGCCACTGGAGGAAGAACATTCTAACATCAGGGCTGCCTTAAAAATAGAACAAGCTGATTGATGAGGTAATGAAACCTCCATCACCTGAGATGTTCAAGCAGAGGTGAGAGGCCCCTCTCAGGAGGAATTCTCCAGAAGGAAGCCATATATTGAATGGAGGGTTATAATTCACAACCAGTCCTTTTTCTCCTAACACTGATACATGGTATTCAAGACTCGCATTTGTGAGGTAATGTAACAGCATTGAAATGATTTTAACAAAGGCAAGTAGCCATAGTTTCACAACCCTAATACAGTATAACTTTATTATGTTTTTTTATTTTTTTAAGCTTTATTTTTGAGAGAGAGAGAGAGAGTGTGTGAGCGGGGGAGGAACAGAGAGAGAAAGAGAGAGAGAGAGAGAGAGCGAGGGAGAGACAGAATTCGAAGCAGGCTCCAGGCTCTGAGCTGTCAACACAGAGCCTGACACGGGGCTCGAACCCACGAACTGTGAGATCATGACCTGAGCCGAAGTTGGACGCTTAACCGATTCAGCCACCCAGGCGCCCCAGTATAGCTTTATTTTTGTATTGGATGCCTCATTGCCTACACCTAATTTCTTTAAAACAAGAGGCAAAACTTAATAAACACAATGTCATTTTACCACTCTAAAGAGTGTAATATTCACCATTACTGATCTGTTTTCACACTTGTAAGTGCTATAATAATACATATAAATGATATGTTCACATTATTGCTGTTCAAGTGTTTAAATTCATTATTAGCAAAATCAAAATCATTTGAAACATGTAGCAATCTTACATAGTTTACATTTTTCATTGTTTTAAGATTTTGACAGTAGTATTTCTGCACATTTGTGGTCCTTGAGGATTAGGCAGGGCAAGGTTCTTTTGACTTTTATAATTAGCATGCTGGATTCCCAGTTTTTCCTGCCCTAGGGTGGCCTGGGTCTTACAGTAAATTCTGCTAAAGGGTGATTGGAGTTTGGACAGGGAGAGCAGGCTTCCGGTTACCAGAGAGAGCCTGTGACTTACTGTCTGTGCTTTTCCTAGGTCACCAATTTTCACAGAATCTGAGTATAATTAAATACACTTTATAATAAACTAGGCTGAATATAATTTAATCTTTCCCTGAAGGTACTTCGGAGTCTCGGAGTGCTCTGGGGTCATGGTGAACATCAATTACCTTCTCACGGTGGGTGTGCAGAAGGAGGCAGATAATAGAGTTCCATCCGATTGAGTCCTGGATGACCAGACATTTGTTCTGTTATCACAGGGAGTCCAATGTCAAGACTTTGGAAGATGCTTAATGTTAAATTCTCAGGCAGGAGAGGATGTGATAAAAGATGAGCTCGTTGGTTTTGAGAGGTTGAAAGTTGACGATAATCATCCCCATGGACGTGGTAGTTTAGATAGAGCACTCTTTAGTGTCTAAAGCTCTCTCACATAACTTGTCACCCATTATTTGATTCTTACGACAATTCTAGGAAGGAAACATGGCATCTGGCATCCCATTTTTACAGTTTCAGTGACTTGGCCAAGATCCCCATAGTATGTAGGTGGCTGTGGCCACTTGAGTCCAGAATTCAGTGTTCTTGTAAGCATTCCAAAGGATACTAAAACTTTGTGCAGTGTAATATTTTTGAGTGCCTACTGTGTTCTCTGTGATGTATTTGTTAGCTCATTTAATTTTCACAAAAGCCCTACGTGTAGGTGGATATTGGTTCTTTGAATATTATTATGGCTCCCATGTTTAGAGATGAGGACTCTGACACACACAGGTGAGGGCATGCAACTATGATGGCGGAGCTGAAATTTGAACTCAGGAGCTTGGGGCTGCGTGGCCCAGGCTCTCCCTTTCATGCCACACTGCCACTCTGTGCAGATCCACCAGTGTGGGCTCAGTCGAGAGAAAGCACCTAATACAGTGCTTGTTCCATGGCCTTTATTTTTAAAAATAGTTTCTATTATTATTATTATTATGTATTATTATTATTATTATTATTATATTCACAGTGGCCAAAACCATATTAAAGTTTTTAAACAAGCTATCATATTTGTTTCCCTTTACGTGAACATGTGTGTATTAATTAGATATACTGTCTTTCTGAGTCATTAAAATAGGCACTGTGATCATTATATTTGTTAATATTATTATACCCAGCTGCACTTGTCTTGACTTACAACTTCACAGCATTAGAGAGCCAGCAAGTTGTCTGAGAACGCAAAATAATGATCCATATTGTCGTATAGTTCCTTTGTGACAGTGATAAAATAGAAGCTCGAACTTAAAGGTGGGAAGAGCAAGGTTGCTGTCGATGGTTGCCAGCAGGCCCATGATACAAACTGCACAGAGCTCCTTAGAAAATACATGGTGACCCCTTTTACTCCGTCTGAACACACAGCGCCTACAGCTTCCGTTTGTCCTCCACTCCAGCCACATTTGCTTGGTTTTGATCTGTTTGTGCAAGGTAATCCTCTCTGTGATTATTTACCATCCTTCACTGTGCTTTCTTGACCATGAGCTTCAGGCCGGAAGCTCTTTCTAATGCAGGAACTCTATTGGCGTCCCTGTGGTACCTACTTCATAGATGTAACGGGCAGTAACTGCTTAGTAGGTGCTTTATATTTTTAACATACCTCATTTTTATTATAGATACCCCCCCATCTTTTAACATTTTTTTTTTTTTTTTTTTTACATTTTAAATGGGCATTTTTTCACAGCACTGCATCTGTACTTGGGAACTACGACATCTCTCTTCCTCTTGCCTCATAGGAGTTTATATTCCTTCTTTCAGTGAATTTTACAGAGTACTCACTTTGTGCCACATACTCTGTAGGTTGAGGGAACGTAATAACGAGCAAAAGCAGACAGGGTTCCTGCGCTTGGGGAGCTTTTCCACTCTACTTGAGGATGGCCATGAGGAAAAGAGCATATAATGATTTGGGACTGTAACGCCTACTGGGACATTCCCACCAGACATCACCATCATCACTATGGAACATTCCAAGGGTGCATCCCATTTTTTCAGTGCATTTAATTAAATGAAAGACACGGGTAGTGTCTGCAAACACTCCAGTAGGTTGTAATTTGAGTCTCTTTGTCTCCCTTCTTCCCTTCCCTCATTCTTTTGTCTCATTCTTAGTTTTGAAAGCTTAGTCGCTATTTCCTAGACCTTTCCTAAAATACGTCATTTGGGCGACCCAAAGGCAGGACACATGGGTTGTTTGAACTGGGCCAGCGCCATCTACAAAGGTAGTGGGAGAGAGGACGCCACGTTGTGTAGCCAGGTCTTCCTTGAGCTCTAACCAAATTTGTGTTGAGTTCAATCTTTCTGGACAAGTCACTCTCTTTGCGTCTCCATTTTCTCATTATTGGGATAAGGAGCTGAAACAGAAAGATTTGCTAAGGTTCCTGCCAGTTCTGCAGTTCTGTGAGTCACCTGTTCCTGAAAAGTTGAGTGTACTTATTTCAATAAATGGGAATATATTTTCCAAGGAGCCTGGAAATCTATTTTCCAATTATCCTCTCCCCTGGTTTATAACTTATCATCGATGTGTTGTGGCTTCTAACACTGTTGCTGCTCTAAGCCCATCAAGAGGTTAATTACCTGTGAAGAATGAGATGCTGCTGGAAAGCTGTAAAACGTTTGAGAGAACTTTGGAGCTAATCTCTTTGGTAATGTGAATGAATAAATGCCCTTCGTGTATCTAGTTTCTGGGAGGAGGCATAGCAGTATTGGGCATATGTACTGGACAAAGTGAAGTTGCGGTAAGAATTGAGTATTGAAGATCGTGGTCAAGCACATCAAGGATCATCTTCTTCCTCTCAGAGGTTATTCAGTTGGAGCACAAATAATGCTTTTAAAAAACAACCGGATCCTTCCATGTTCCCTTAGGCATCCTGAATAGTACCATTTTTTGTTTGTTTTATCTTGCTCTCCTGTAGTGGGTAAAAACTCTAAACGAGGAAAGAGATGAGGAATTTATTAAAAAAATTTTTTTTTCTCTTTTTTTTTTTTTCAACGTTTATTTTTTTATTTTTGGAACAGAGAGAGACAGAGCATGAGCGGGGGAGGGCCAGAGAGAGAGGGAGACACAGAATCAGAAACAGGCTCCAGTCTCCGAGCCATCAGCCCAGAGCCTGACGCGGGGCTCGAACTCACGGACCGCAAGATCGTGACCTGGCTGAAGTCAGACACTTAACCGACTGTGCCACCCAGGCGCCCCTTAAACATTTTTTTAATGGCCAACCCGGTTCATCTTCTTTTCTAGTCTTCTCCATCTGGAATAGAACAGCTCCAGGCCCCAAACTTGCTTTCCTGTGACTTCAGCAGACCTCATGCATTGCAGTTCCATAGCACTGCCTGGCGCTCAAGCTTTGTCTTAAAGAATGAGTATTGTCTTGATTTGCTCTAAAATATGCCAGACAGGAAATGCCCCCTGCATATAGGGAGGGTCGTGTGTTTCAACACACACACACACACACACACACACACACACACACACACATCACTAAGCACATCTATTCCCCGTATTTCCTTTCAGTAAAGCACCTAGAAAAAAGAGAAAGCTGTCTAACCAGCTTTTGGTGGTTGTCAGGGATATCATTAGTGGGAATCTCAAGATACTAAATTTAATTTTATGAAGTACTTTATTGGTAGTTTTGGAAGGGCATTACTTTTTAGGTAACCCCATTTGTCACTGAACGGGAGGGAAGCAGAGTGGATGCCACCCAGAATGTTTTGTGGAAAGCAGACCTATAAAGAATTCCCTCTTTTCCCTATTACCCTTATATTTTTGTTTTGCTGTGTTATGTTGCATCCAGCTGGCCATATTCCATCCAACGGGATGTTACAACTCGGGAAAAATTCTCAGCCTTCAGTGTTAAACAGTACTTTAGCTGGTGCTCTATGGAGAAGGCCAGAGTTGGGGCTTTTGGCCTGTCATCGATAAAGACGTCTCCAGCTAGGGAAGCCTTGAACTGTTAACTTGGTAATCCTTGCACCGGCTTGCCTCTGGAGCCGAGCTTAGAGCACTTATTCTTTCTGTGACTTCAGAGCCGTTTCAAGAATTCTTTCTTCATTTACTTGGCACTAAACATGTGTTTCTCAGGTTATAGGGAAGGATAGACTCCCAAGAGACAGACGTTGCGTTTCTTTTCAACAAGAAGGTTTTTTAAGTAAAGCTAATAGATGATATGTCTCATTGTCGTGGAAATTAATCAGTATTTCCCCCCCTCCTGTCTTGATCCTTTTTACTTTAGATAGCCACTGTGATACAGTCTACACGAATCCCTGGAGCTTGAAAATGCATTTAAGAACTAATGTTATTAGAAAGTTCTCAAGTCAGTGATACAGGAACCCAGGGACACGTAATCCACAAGAGGTCCCTTGGTGAACTGGGTTTTCAAGGACAGGTGTTAAAGTGGCCGTATGAAAGTACAGTTTCATTTTAAAGTGGCCGTTTGAAAGTACAGTTTTTATTTTTTTTGGTGAGGATTTCTGGTGGAGAATTTTTTTTTTTTTTTTTTTTTTTGGTCTCCTGGTTGCTATGGCAATACTGACTTAACAGAGTTTTGGTGACCTCTCCAAGTACCAAATAAAGTTATGATAAAGGCGTGCAAATATCAAGGAAATCATATGTGTCCTAAATACAAATATCTAGATTAAATTTGTATTCATCTTCCTCATGGTGTTTGTTATCGTGTGTGTGTGTGTGTGTGTGTGTGTGTGTGTGTGTGTTTCTTCTTTTATTCTAGGCTGCCTGAGGAAAAATGCTGATTCATAGTGTCATTGTCTTTTGTTTTCCCAGGGAAATTCTGGGTCTGTTTCTGAGTTCATTTTTGTACAGCCCCGAGTTCAATCTCTGTAGATAAATCTTTATTTTTTTTCCCTCTTACAGGCACAAGGCATTTTGCTTTGTTTATGTTAATAAATGTCAGGCTAGTCCCAAAGAATTAGAAGAAATGCCAATCATCTCCTAGGACTCTTGAGCATGCTTCCCCCCCCCCCTCTATTTCTTAATATATTGAACTTTTTAAAGTTTACAGTTTAGTAGGAGTATGAAGGTGATATCAGAGATTCTAAGATTTTACTGAGAGTATCTAGAAGGTCTTGTCCTTACTGATCGAGAGCACATCTACCAGTTAGCCCCTTGTGGAGATTTTCTCATCCCCAAAGTAGAAAGTTTAATTTTGGAAAAGAAGAAGTTTTTCAGATATGTTCTATAGATTTTGCTACAGTGAGGTGAAGGGCACTTTCAGTTGAAAGTACGTGTCCCTACTTCCTACACTAGCCAGCAGACAACTTGACTTCCTGGTTGTAATTACATGCCAATGGCTTGGTGGCTGTATTGTTTTAGAAACTGAGTTCATCATGGACTCCCTGAGCATGTGCCCTGATTGTTCCCGTGAAGATTGTAATTCCATCCAAGGCTTACAGTGTCATCGTAGAAACTAGATGGAATTATAGCCCCGTGCACATTTTGGGAGACTGTGTTATTTATGGAGATAGTTTATAAAGTTAAATAATTTTGTAAGTATCCTGAAAGTACTTGGGACTTAGAAGCATCATCTTGGCCACATGTTAGGTTCTCGGTAAATATTTGTTGTTTATCTGGTTGACTTCGTTGACGTCTTTAAATAAATTACATTAAAAAAAAAAAGTCTGGGGAGGCTGTGCTTGTATTTTAGGACTTAAAAAAAAAATCTCGCCTTAAAATGCTTGTAAGGCCTCCTGCTTGTTAATTGATGGAAAAATTGGCTTCCCGTATGAATATATTTTTTAAGCTTTTTTTGTTTCTAGCCTAGAGTGCAAAATCAAGCGGTTCTAGTGGCCAAGGATCTTTATTTCAGAGAAGTCTGCCTGTCCGAAGTAATTTCATTTTACATAAACGTCTCTTTTCTACATAATGTTCATAAACCTGTGTCTCGCATGCCTTTGAGGTGGACCCCTAGGAGGTGAATAATTATACAACCAGAAACTTTGGCTGTCTGTTGGAATATTGGATGGATGCCTTTCTTACTGGTCTTAATTAGGGAAAGAACTGTTAAGATAATTCACTAATTCATGGTGTGTTACCAGATTTGAAATGGCCTCTGTTTTTTCACGCCTCTGGACATACTACTTCAGAAAAGTCTAAGGTTGGAAGTTGAGAAAGATACATCATATATTTCAGAATCTGATACGGTTTTTCAGTTGTAGGCGCTGTGTTATATATTCTGGAATGCTTATATATACTCTGTGTAGCAAATGATTACTGAAAATGGTAGTGCCTGTGCCATCGTACCCTGCAAGATAACTACCAAGAAACGAAAAGTCAACCTGTTTTGGGTATTCTTTTCAATTTGCATGTTTGGGGAATTTGCACGCATGTAATGGAAGATTCTTCAAAGGTAAAGAAATTTCAATTCAGGAAATTCTGTATTATGATATTGTTTTAATTACCAGAAACACATAAAATTTATAGAAGATTGTATTAATCGTCTACTTCTTATGAATGTACTTATCCATGGAAACATTCCGTTTTTAAGAGTTTGTATGTAGAACAGAGCTGACCAATAGTCAGGTAGAGGTCAAGCCGCTGCTTTCCGCTCTTTCTTAAAGAATTTGTTGAAAAGGAAAACACCCTTGCCTCGTGAAATTATCCTGTTGTTTGAGGGCTTAGTAACACTTGGAGAATGTTTTAGCTTTTAACAGTTTAAAGGTTGAACAGTGACTGGGCCCTCTGTTTCCCAATTGATTTTGATGCAACCTCTAAATTTTTCTTCCTTCCTTCCTTTCTTTCTTTCTTTCTTTCTTTCTTTCTTTCTTTCTTTCTTTCTTTCTCCCTCTTTCTTTCTCTCTCTCTCCCTCTTTCTTTCTTTCTTTCTTTCTTTCTTTCTTTCTTTTCTTTTCTTTTCTTTTCTTTTCTTTTCTTTCATCGCCTGTAAACATTTTATATGAGCTATATACCTTAGGCTCAGATTTAACTAGACATTGATACACCTTACAGTTAACAACAAAAAAAGCAGTATTCTCTCCTTCAGCTTCTCACAGGGAGTGAGTCCCGCTGGATCTTGTAGAAGAAGTCGACTTTAAAAGCGGTGAGTTTTTTTGTGTGTGGTGTGGGTGTAGCAGCAATATTGTGCATTGCTTTCAGCAGGGTCTGTGGGCGGGGAAACTACCTGTGGTGCCCTCACTAGTTACTCATTCAGTTGTTCCTCACCAGAAAAGGGGAAACCCAGCACCCGTACCCACTCATTCTCAATAACAGGGCTGGGGGATGGTGAGGTGGAGAGCCACTGTCATTCGGCAAAAGCCTGCATTGTAGAGTTTATTTTACGATCATTTTATATTCGAGCGACTGTACAAATGGCACTGGGAAGGACATGGAGTACCATAGGGAACAGAATTAACAGTGAGTGCACCGACCCGTTCACCCGACATCAGCAGTGGACGCAGTTAAGTTCTTTCCATGTAAGGAGCGATTCTTGGAGGGGCGTCTGGGTGGCTCAGTCGGTTAAGCGCCTCTTGATTTAGGCCCAGGTCATGATCTTGTAGTTCGTGAGACTGAGCCCTGTGTCAGGCTCTGTGATGACAGCACTTGGAGCCTGCTTGGGATTCTTTTCTCTCTCTCCTTCTCTGCCCTGCTCGTGATCTCTCTCTCTCTTTCTCTCTTAAAAATAAATAAATAAGTAAGCTTAAACAAAAAAAAAAAGTGATTCCTGGAGCCAGAGGTTGAAGGGTAGTTGTGTATTTGTGTGTGTGTGCGCGTGTGTATGTTATTTATAGAAGTTAACAAATACTTTGTTCATTGACCATTTCCTTGGTCAGAAGATTTCATTCGGTGCACTTCTCCTTTGCTTTCTATGAGACCTCTATCACCTCTAGAATATGAAGGTGAATGAATGAAGAATCTGTAATTTGTTTTTTTATAAAACACCCCTAATTTAAGGAAGGTGACACTTGGGGACACCTGGGTGGCTCGGTCGGCTGAGCGTCCGACTCTTGGTTTCAGCTCAGGTCATGATCTCACGGTTCGTAAGTTCAAGCCCCACATCAGGCTCTGTGCTGACAGTTCTCTCAAAATAAATTAAAAAAAAAAAAAACAAAACTTTAAAAAAAGAAGAAAAAACCTCAACCTTAAAAAGAAAAGGGTGACACTTAACTTGCGTCTACTACTAAAAATTTATAGGTTATGTAATAAATTCAAAGACATGGAATTATATAGCCGTAGGAAGTCATTATCTGTAACAGCAGAGCCTAAGTGGCTAAAGCTTTACTGAATACCCAATACTGACTACAGGTCACAAACGTCACGGGCATCTGGCGACACCAGGCACTGCGTCGAGGTCAGGCTTGTCATTAACTGCTGTGTGGCCTTTGGCAAGTAACCCAACTTCTCTGGGCCTTAGGAAACATGAGGAAGTTGCATTATATCTGTGGTTTCCAGATGTGGCTTCAGAACCCCTGGGAAGTTCTAGACCCTCCACCAGGTGTCTCCCGAATTAGCCCAGGGCTTGGGGGTGGGGAGGGAGGTTGAAGCCCAGGAAACTGTGTTATAGTAGGCTCCTAGGCGTTTCCAGGTCATGGGACCCCTAAATCAACTGATCTTTAAGACCATTTCCAACTCTTAACATTTCAGCCAATCCCTCGAAAAGAAATGGTCGTTGGTCAGCAGGAAGCAATCCAGTAAGTCGAGTCTCTACGAAAGAGCACTTTCAGATGGGAGGGGGGTATGGTTTTGGTCATTTCCAAGGGCTGCTGCTTGTTTACTGTCGGAGAACTCGAAGGTCTTTCCAGAGGCATGGAGAGGAGAGCATCGCAAAGGTTATTTCTCTCTCCCATCTGTCCTTGAGAGACACTAGGACACAGGAATGAAGTCCCTGGAGTGGAGGGTGACCTCTGGAGTCTTCACGTGATCAGTCACGGGCTGGATTTGTTGACCCCGTGGTCTGCGTCAGACTAACAGACAAACGAAAGAAGCAGCCCCCCGTCAGCATGCCGGACCAAGGAGGGGCTGGGAGCAGTGTGCCGGGAACCCTGTCCCTGCCAACAGCTGTCACAGCTCGTCGGCACCCACCCCTGCAGCCTGGGCGCAGATAACATCTCAAGGGGAAGGGGACGGGGAGCAGGGGAAGAGCACAAGGTTGCGGGGACCCGAAACGGCAACATCCATGGTGGCGGCGGAGCCGTTTGCCAAGAAGAAAAGTCTCTGGCACTAGATGCCAAGCATGTTTGTACTAGAACGGGGTTCAAAAATTCAGACAGAACGCTGTCTGTTTTTAAGGGCTCCCGTGAAAGGTTTGTTTGTCCCAAGCCTACATCCAAGAGTCTGCCTGTCACAAACAGCGTCAGGGAGCCCCTGGACCCTGCCGACTAAAATCTCCAAAAACATGCAAGGCAGAGGACGCGGGGCTTCAGCTGTCTGATGAGGAATGAGCAGTCTGTCTCCTGAGCATCCGTGCCTTCCGAACACGAAGGAGGGCTCCGCGTCACAGGTGCCTGCAGGATGGTCGACAGAGGAGGAGAGTCACGATAACCTACAAGGCACTGATGCTGAGAAACCGCCCTCTTTCTCCTAACGGCTGCGATTAGTTTTTGGAAGGCTGTCAGTGGAGGAACCCAGGGCCGCGAAGCCAGAAAGCAGCTGTGCCCCGATGCCTGCGGGGCACTGGCCCGCAGGGCACCGCGTCTGCCCTCCACCCTGTCTGCGTCCAAGGTGAAGACCGCGGCATCTTGCTTGCGCCCGGACTCACACGCGCACCTCCAGATCTGCACTCGGAACACACAAGGACGTGGTTGGTTGCGTGACAGAAGGAATCCTTTTTGGTAAAGAATTTTTTTTTTTTTTTTTTTTTTCCTTTGCAAGAGCCGTATGGAAGAGAGCAGAGGGAAGGATGCCTTTCCACTGGCGCTTTGGAAACCTGGAGCTCATCAGCTTTCTGGTTGGTTTTGGCTGTCAAGGTTCCTTATGCCAGAGCCACTGCGAGCCAGGTTCCTCAGCTGCCTCCTGACCCGTGTTGGCAGCCTCTTAAAAATAACTGTCATTCCAAGTTCAGCTAAAATGTATAACCCAACAAATAAATACATATAAAGCTTATGAATAGAAGCTGCAAAGTGAGAATTAACGGACCGGAGAGTAACAGCCTTGCCATGAAAAATACTATAAAACACTCTTCGGAAGGTTGTTGCTTGTGTTATTACTTGTACAGTAAATGGAGAGCCCTTGACCCATTTCCCGTGATCCGTGATTTCCCGTTTCTCTGCCGGGAGGCTTCGAGTAGCTGACCCCTTGCAGACTGAAAAGAAAAACGAAAACAAAAACAAAAACAAAAACTTCACCACCGGTGTGGCCCAGGCCGTGTGCGGGAAAGCAGCTCAGCGTCCTGCTGAAGGAAAGGAAGTGACACGTTTACATCATCCCTTCTTTTCCTTCTAGAGATGTCCTGTCTTAGTGTGAATGGGAAATCCTCAAATACACGATCGCATGATTTTTGCTGATCGCGACTGTGAAAAATGAGAACAAGCAGCCGAGAGGAGAAGGCAGGCTCTTCCCGTGGGACCCGATGTTCGCTGCGTTCAGACACGGATGTTGTCAGGCGTGGGGGACCCTCTGAAGAACGAGCAGCTCGCCGACACCGATTCCAGAGTCCGTTGTTCTTTACCTTTGGTGGTTGTGTTCAATCAAGGCTCTTACCAGCGTTCCCATCAGAGAGGAGAGAAGACGTCGAAACCTGTGCGATGGGGACTCGTTTTGTTGCCCAGAGCAGCTTTCATTTTCAGGGCTCGTCTGGGTTCGGAAGAGTAAATGTTGGTGCTTTCCTGTTTCCTCCTTCTCCCCCTCCCTTCCCCGCCCCCGCTGCAGCTTCTGTTATCTGCCATGCATATATTTCATTTGGCATTTAAGGGCACGGTTCTGAAAACTGCTGACAAATAATCTCCATTTCACATTTTGCTGCCACTGTGGTCTCACTGCAAATGCTCTCTGCGTGTTCTTGGGAAGTTGTATAATTGCAGGTGCTCTAGTTTGCTGTGCGGTATGCTCTGGTGACTAATGGCCTAATCAGGACTCGAAAAATATATAAACAGTTCAACAGAAGCAATTGATTCACTGAGCTCTTTTCATCCGGACAAGGGTGAGCTAATGGGAATTAGAAAGACGGAGGTGTGCAGCCTTTGATGCGTTGCCGCAAGAGCGTTCCCACAGACCCCGAGCATTATTTCTGCTCACTGATGCCGTGTGTCCCTTTTCATATGCATGAGCCTGCAGCCGTCCTAATTGGCTTTACTTGGTATTCCCTGATGTGGATGTTGTACGCCTTACAACTTTTTCCCTTTCCTCTAAACACTCCTGAGTGTGACAGCTTTGGGGAGGAAGCCTGTCTCCTCTTGGGTGTCCCCTGTGGGCACACCCTAGGCGTGGTTTCTTAGGATAGGCCATCAGGCGGGACCCCGTGGCTTACCTCGGCACGTTTGCTGTTGACACAGATTCTTGTTCTCTCGTCCTCAGTGGCCCTTTTCCTTCCAAAACGTCCCGCCAAGATGCACAGAGTTGGGGCAGGGACTGAGTATTCCAGGGAGGACCCAGGCATCTCCCAGGAGCACTGTCCAGTCGAGGAGTGATAGTGGACATACTCTCACGTCTTCTTTCCTTTGGAATGTGTTAGATGTCCCCTAAGTTCTGTATCGCATCCCCTGCCCAGTCTTTTCACGTGCGGAATTTTCTGTCTCTTAGCTTGACCACTCATCTGATGTCTAAATGTTTGACGACATCGCTCAGCCCCCTAGAAGCTAGCCTCTCATTGACGTAATAACTCAGAGCATCCGAAAAGGAATCATTAGCAATGGGTTTTCTCGAATAAGACACATGCCTGTTCATTCATAAAGGAAAAAATGAAAGAGTTCTTTCACATGTCCCGCGTCCCACATTCATGGTTCATGTTTGAACTTCTTTCTGGCTGTTTAGGGATTACAGGCTGACAGGCTTCTTTATGTACTGTAGTGAGAGGCCACTCGTCGCTTTATTTTTTGTTTGTTTCATCTTAAGTTGTAAGCTGTTGGAGCATAAGACAGTAACCGGTTTTCCATGCCTTCCGGGACTCTGTCGTCCTTCACTCCCTGTCTTGGGTGACGTGGCCTTACCCTTGTGTTGAAACTGCTCTGGGCCTTTCTTCCTCAGAGGATCGGGTGAATGGACCTACACAGTTTGATGTTTGTCTCGTAACTTGTGAGCTCTGCCGGAGGAATGTGTGTTTTGGAAAAGTATAGCGGTTGAGAATTTCTTTTGGAGCTCAGCACACTGTGGGTTGGGAAGGGAAAAGAAAGGGAAGGGATTAGAGGAATGTTTGGGGGGCTGATGGGCCTTTGGGGGGCTCTTGAAAGCAATAGATGTCAAGGTCATCACCTTGACCCAAGGCTGCCTGCAGCTGTGCGCCCTGACCCGCCACACGGGCCATTTCGGGGGCTGCTCTCACCAGAAAAGCTGGGTTCAGAGCAGGGAGGCAGGACAGCACCGTCCCATACTTCTTAAAATGCTACTTACTTTGTTAGGGCTTTATTATGTGTATTATTTTTAATTTTTTTTTTTACATAACAACTGGATTACAATTTTTTTAAAGGAGTTATTTTTAAAGTTACTCTTAATACCTCTACATTAAGAACTCAAGATATGAAGCCACTTCAACTACCACGATAATAAATGTATTAATATGCATTAAGGTTAAAGAAGCTTAATGTTACAACAGGACGGAGCAAAGTCTGCTGGAAAGCACTGACACTTTAGCGTTCTTTGCCTAATCCTTGCATTTAATTTCAGAGATGGAATGCCTATTTTAAAAGAGGGTGGTGAGGGGGCCTGGGTGGCTCAGTTGGTTAAGTGTCCGACTTCGACTCAGGTCATGATCTCGCGGTTTGTGGGTTTGAGCCCCCGCATCGGGCTCTGTGCCGACAGCTGGGAGCCTGGAACCTGCTTCGGATTCTGTGTCTCCCTCTCTCTCTGTTCCTCACTCACACACACACACACACCCTCTCTCTCAAAGTAAGTAAAGATTAAAAAAAAAAATTTAAAAATAAAAGAGGGATGGTTGGATCTTCAGACATTTCTGTGCGGACCTCCAGCGAGTTCTTCCTGTTGGACTCCAGTGTGCGTGAGAGTTACTATAAAGAGTTGTGTGCACAAAATCATGTTTGCAGTGTCTTACAGGAAAGTTAAGGGATTCTCAGTTAATTCCGATTCTATGTGACTTTTGCTTAACTTTTGAACTTAACCTTCCACATAAAAACTGTATTCGACTGTTTTTTCCTCCTCTCTCCTTTCGACTTTCCTTTCCTTCTTCCTTCCCTCCTTTTTGGTGGAGTAAATCCCACAGATGTGTGTGTGTGTGTGTGTGTGTGTGTGTGTGTGTGTGTGTGAAATTAAAATAGTGGTTATATTCAAATCAGAAAATGACTAGTATACTGAATATTCAGATCTCTTAGAAAAGAAATAAATAATCTAAGTATTCTGTAAAAGTTGATCTAAATTCCCCACCTGTGTTCCTCCTCAGCTTTCTGTCTTCGGTTTCCCATGTTTAGCTGGAAAAGAATACCAGCCAAAAGACAGCCAGGTTCTCTGTGCCACAAAGCATATCAAACCATCTGTAGATAAGAAAGTAACATTTTGGCCTAAGAGCCACCTTCTAGTATAAGATAGGATAAACATGATAATAACTGATACAGCATAGAAAAGGGCCTTGCTAGTAAGAATTTGAAAATAAGATTTTCCCTAAATAACCAAAGATATTGGTAGTTGATTAAGACCTATGTGATAGGGGCGCCTGGGTGGCGCAGTCGGTTAAGCGTCCGACTTCAGCCAGGTCACGATCTCGCGTGATCTCGCGCGAGTTCGAGCCCCGCGTCAGGCTCTGGGCTGATGGCTCAGAGCCTGGAGCCTGTTTCCGATTCTGGGTCTCCCTCTCTCTCTGCCCCTCCCCCATTCATGCTCTGTCTCTCTCTGTCCCCCCTAAAAATAAATAAACGTTGAAAAAAAAAAAAAGACCTATGTGATATAAACAATTATCTTTTCTCAAAAATGGAAAGGAATGAAAGTAGACAACCAGAAGCCGGATTAGGAAGAAGGAAGGCGAGGGAAAGATATATTGAAAGTTATTGCCAGAATTTAGAAACACGAACAAGCAAACATTTTGGCTCAAACAGCAGGTCTTTTTAGACAAACAGCCACGGATGTGTCAAAGTTGCAAGAAGAAAAATATCTCACGACGCAGCGAGCACTTTCAGACTACCATTGAGTTTTTAAAAAATTTCACAGACCGTTTAGAGGGAATCGTAAATACAGAATATAGGTCGCGGCGATGGATGAAAACAGAATGAATTAAGAGCAGTACTAGCAAATTGTGAACAGTTATATCCAAATTTCCTTGTCGTTTGCTCACCTTGGCAATTAGCCAGCCAGTGAAAAAACAAATGAAGGTGAATGTTTTAGCTGCTTAAAACGAATTAGCTGCTTGAAAGGAAAGTGTTCATGTTACATTTAACTGAAGAGTATCCCTCAGTGAAGTACAGGTGTGAGCAAAGCAGGATACAAGTAAAATAAAGTAAACGAGAAAAATCCTAGCATTATAGGTTTTAGAGCCCTAGCCCTTTGTGACAAAAACTGCCGGAAACCACTCCAAACCCAGTGATGAGAGCGTGGAGAGACAATGAGCCAAGGGCTGAACAATAATTGCGTCAAAGTATTGTACTAATCAAACGTGGTAGTGTATTTGAATTTTACAAGTAAGCATTCAGGGCTAAGGGCTGTGTGCCTGTCTGTCCCCTTACTAGGTTGGATGTTCATTCTGGGGAGGGGATTTAAAAGTAGAAGACTTCCTGGGGCATCTTGGGTGGCTCAGTCGGTTGAGTGTCCAACTTCGGCTCAGGTCATGATCTCGCGGTTCGTGGGTTCGAGCCCCGCGTCGGGCTCTGTGCTGACAGCTCGGAGCCTGGAGCCTGCTTCAGATTCTGTGCCTCCCTCTCTCTCTGCCCCTCCCCCACTTACACTCTGTCTCTCTCTGTCTCTCAAAAATGAATTAATGTTAAAAAAAATTTTTTTAAAGGCGGAGACTCCTTCCCCCCCCATACATACCTAAGTAATACCTCTATTTGAGCTTGGAACCCTCCACTTGCAAAGTTCGTGGTCATTTCCCAGCCCCCACCACATTCTCCTTGATTCGCACCTTATTGTTTGTTTACACATCTGCCTCCCTGACTAAGGGTGGAAAGCTTCTTTAAGGACAAGGGCAGAATCTGGTTCGTTTTTACACTTCCCATGGTGCTCTGCGCACTATGGCCACTCAGACATTAGCCATTGATTTTTAAAATACTTCTAGCTGGTCAGTGAAAAGAAAAGAAAACAGCAAAATGAGATAAATACTCAGATCTAAAATGTGACAAAATATTGTAGAGGGTGCTTGAACACAGGACAAAAGGGACATGATATTCCAGATATTGTGATGGAATAGAAGATCAGTCATTGATGCTGGTGTAAAACTTTTCTTTGTCAGCTGAGTGTTCCAGAATAGAGGCCAGTGGTATAGCTAAATTTGTCGGGGAGATGTTTCCAACCAAAAAGAATCATGCTACAATTCTTTCGTTACCATGAGAAATCCATGATAGAAAATACAATTTGTGACTTGGGAATCAGGGTAAGAAACCCAAATTGATATTCTTTTTACAGAAAACATATCCATTCTGCCACTTACACTGTTTTCTTCTTTTATAGCTGTGGCTCACCCTTTGCAATGGTCTGTTGTCCCACCACTAGATGGAGAGTGCGGGGACCATATTTTGTTCACGTATATTCTCAGGGTCTAGCACAGAGTAGGCACCCAGCAGCTGTTGAATGAAGAAATAAGGTGTTTCAATTTCCCTAACGACTAAAAGGATGTATAAAACCAGTGCTAAGACCCACAAGAGTTGGTTTCCTATGCTGGTAATTGTGGGTTTGGAAATAAGGAGCTACTTTATACATTATTTTTATAGAAGTGTGTCCTATACCTGAGTAACTTTCAAAGTAAAAATTTATAGTTGTGGGATATTAAATCTGGCAAGGACTTAAAACCCGTAGCTGAATCCACTTAAGAGCATTCCCCGGCTCTTCTCAACTAGCCATATAAAAGCGGGGAGTGTGGGTAGTTTCAGCAGATTGCAAACTCACCCACACTTGCTTCTTTATCACTACTGTGCTGGAGTCATTACTGGTTTGATGAGCGTAGCCTGGTTGGAGACAGAGGCTCCGTGCTGTTACCTGTCTCGATGTTTTCATTCATAATGCAGCACTTTGGAAGTTGGTTTTGCATATTAGGGACAATGCTTAATGATGTCCAAGTTTCTTTACTCCCCACCTCTATCCCATCATTCGCGTCCCTGGCGGTGTGCTGCACCCCCGTTTTAAATAGCATATAATGTTCATCTCTCCCTGAAAACTCTTTCCCTGCCCCTTCTCTCCTCTTGTGTGCTGCTTGCGATGAATGCTTGAATTTCACATCTTTGAAACGAGTGGAAAATGCACCTGTGGTTACCAGCGTTGACTGCCATGAGGCCAGTATCATTACGAAAAAGTGGGGGTAGAATCCATAAGAAGCATGGTATTTGGTTCAGGACCTTGGCTCTTAGATCTTTAGAGTCCTGTGATATTTGCAGGCTTTATAAGAACATTGTATACCTGGAGGAAGGCCTCTGAGAGAAAAATGTGGAATTCTAGTCTTAGGATTGATATGGCAGTAGTTGATGGAAGATTAATCTACAAAGATTGTAGTTAAGTTGATTGGTTACTCGTAGGTACCAGGGATGTGTCTGCTAACATTCCTGGAAGAACATTCTGTAAAGTCACCAATCTGTGCAGCTCAGTCACCTCCAATGAGACTTCACAGGGCTCAGTGGGGCTGTGGCTTTCGATCAGACTAATAGTTAATGATCCTTTGAATTTAACATCCCGTGTTGGAAGCTGGTAGTTGTGTTTCAGATTCCGGGAAGAACAGGAGCTGTGTTTCCCATTTACTGTTTTGTTATTTTGGAATCGAGATGCTCAAGTCTGAGCAGAATTAAGAATTACATAAAGCAGGGTCTTTTAACATCTTTGTTTAACTCGTTTTCTTAGGACTCGCAGAGGACATTACCTGTTTCTCTGGTAGACTGGCTTCCTATTCCAGGACAATGGCTGTTTCCCAAGATCTGACTCCAAAACATCTGTCCTGTCATCAATCAGGCTTCCAGTCATCTCCTATTTGATTTACACCGTGTTAAACCTTCTGATGGAAAGGACTTTTATTAATGAGGTTTAGGTAATAAAGTTGCACAGGGCTTTAGAAAGTTACTGGTAACCGTCGCATAGCAAGCTTTTAGCCTTTCTAGCGGCAGAATGGATTGTGAGCTCACTGGCAGGGTTGGGTTGTGGGTCATCGTGGAACAGCCATGTTTCCGTTGACTGTGGCTGGGAATAAGTGTGGTGGGGCCATTAAAAAAGCCTGTGGTTGAGTTTTGACTTAGAACTGTTTTAAAATGCCAAACAGACTGAATTCATGGGAAACTGGTTTGAATGAGACCAGCTGCGATGTAAGAATATATCTGCATCCATGCTGGAGTCTTCTTTCTCCACTGGAGGGACCGATGGAGACAGCTGCCAAGCGCTAGGTAAACAGATGTATGCGTGGGACCAGTGGATCCCAGCCGGGGGCCATTTCTCCCTGCCTCCGAGGACACTTGGCGATGTCTGCAGCCATGTTGGGTTGTCATAAGTGGGGCAGGGGGTGGTTCTATTGGCATCAAGTGCGTAGAGGGCAGGGATACTGCTCAGTACCCTGCTGTGCACAGAACAGCCCCCACAACAAAAGAATTATCTGGCCCCAAATGTCAGTAGTGCTGGAGCTCAGAAACCCTGGCCTCGACCCTCTCCTCTTTGTAGTTTTCAAGGTGATAAACCAGTCTGTCACGTTCGACGGTGGGAAGAGAAGCCACAGGTGACAATGGGAAGAGGAGAATAAGGGCAGAAGTGGGTAAAGGAAATGTTTGAAACTATTTGGTCCATAGCTCTGTTGTGCCCGAGGGAACATTTGGGATTCTGTCTTTACGTGTTTGGGAAGACTGAAAGTGTGTGGGCCACTGGGCCATGGCCTTAGGGTTAGAGGTAACCTGAGTGTTTTGTTTTGTTTTGTTTTCTTCCAAGAGCCTGCATTAGTTTTTATGGCTAGTGCAACAAATTAGCATAGGCTTGTGGCTTAAAACAACACAGATTTATTATCTTACAGTTTTGTAGATCAGAAATCCAACCCAGGTCTCCCCAGGCTAACGTCAAAGCATCGGCAGGGCTCAGCTCCTTATGGGTGAATCCGCATCATTGCCCTTTTTGGTTCGGAGGGGCCTCTTGTAATTCCTTGGCTTGTGACCTTTTTCTCCATCTTCAAAGCCGGCAACACGGCCTCTCCCTGGACCGTCTCCTGCGGCCACCTCTCCCTTTGCTCTGTTCTTCTGCCTCCCTCTTCTGCTCCTGGGAACCCTTGTGATCGCACTGGGCCCACCTGTATAATCTGGGGCGTTCACCCCAAGATTCTGAAGTGCATCACATCCGTGACATTCTTTTTGTCCATGGAAGGTAACATTCACACGTTACGGACATCAGTATGTGGACATTTTTTGGTGGGGCATTATTAAGCCTATCACAGAACCCAAAGCATTTTAACAGCACCGGATTTTGCTGACTCAAGCTAGATGTATAGAAAAAGAGGAATCATGGGGCGCCTGGGTGGCTCAGTCGGTTAAGGGTCCGACTCTTGGCTTTGGTTCAGGCTTTGACCTCACGGTTGGTGAGATTAAGCCTGGCGTCCAGCTCCTTGCTGGCAGCATGGAGCTTGCTTGGGATTCTCTCTCTTTCTCTCTCTCTCTGCCCCTCCCCCACTTGAGCTCTCTCTCTCTCTCTCTCTCTCTCTCTCTCAAAATAAATAAATAAGCCAAAAAAAAAAAAAAGAGGAATTATGAGAATTGCTTGAAATAGAGTAGTCCCCCCAGGAGCAGATGGCCCTCCTCTGGCCTGTCTTCGGAAGATCAGCATTAGCCTCACGCTGCATCGCAGTGTCGATGTCATTGACCTCACTGCATCTCATCACACGGGCATTTTACCATCTCACGTCAACATGGGAAGAAGGGTGGGTGCCAACCGATAAGGCATTTTGAGAGAGAGACCACATCACATAACTCTTATTACAGTATACGGTTATAGTCGTTCTGTTGTTCGTGGTTGTTGCTCTTACTGTGCCTGATTTATAAATGAAACTTGATTAGAAGACATGGTTTTAAGATGGCGGGATAGGAAGACCCTGAACTTACCTCCTCCCACGGACACAAAAAATACACAGCTACATCTGTAATTTTTTTTTCCAAAAAGCACTCGAGAGTTAGGTGAACAGTCCCTCTGCAACAAAACACAAAAGAGACACATGGAGCAGGGTAGGAGAGGCAGAGGCACAGCCCAGTTGGGACCCCAGCCCGGACACGGTGACCATAGAAGCTAGAAGGACCCCCAATTGTGAACGCTCGCTTGAAGACCGAAGGGATTGTGCCCCACATCAAGCATGCTGACCTTGAGGCCTGGATCCAGAAACACAAGCCCCCTAAGCTTCGGGTTTTGAAAATCAGTGGGGATTAAGGCCAGGAGAATTATAGAACTCTAAGGAATGGAGATCTTGTTCTTTAAGGGCTCATGTGCAAACCCACTTTCCCAGAGATTCAGCACGAAATCCACAGACCGAAAAGCACTTAGACCGTGAGTGAAGGAGACCCACTTACATTAAAGCTGCTCCTGGAGAGGCAAGATCCTGCAGGGTCTATATGGGGGGGGGGGGGGGGGAAATGTTGACGGATGATAGTTTTGCAGCGTCGGTCTATCTTGCTGGTGAAAGAGCCAACAGGCACCATTTTTGACACCCTTTGTTTGGCCTGCCAGAACTGGAGGGTGTGCTGTACCCACGCTGCAACATAACCAAGCTGGCATGACTGCCCCGTGCCCTGCCTACCCCACACAGCACCAGAGCCTCAGCAGGGCTAGTCTCACACCCTGAGCCCCACCCAACCTGTGCAGCTGCTGAGCCTAAACCAGGTGGGATAAGTGCCCCAAGCCCTGGTCTCCCCGTGTAGTGGGTGTGCCACAGTCGGGTTGGCGAGCACCCTGAGCCCCACCCTCCCTTTACAGCAACCAAGCCATGATCAGCCTGGATGGCCACTCTGAGCCTGGCCCACCCAGCACAGAGACAGAACCTCGAGTTCAAGTGGCTTGAACCCTCCTTTCCCTGCACAGTGGCTCAGCCACCGTTGGGTCAGGCAAGTGCCCCAAGCCCTGTCCTCCCTTTGCAGTGGGTAGGTCATAGTTGAGCTGGTGAGTGCCGAGCCCCACGTTCCCCATGCAGCAGCCGTGGCCCTGTCACAATCAGGATGACCATAGAGCACCTGGCTCTGGTAGCCAGGGAAGATTGAGCCTTGGGGCCACATGGAACTTTCACTACACAAGACCACTCCACAACTGAAGGAGGTAGTTAACTCTCCTGATACACAAAGACCAATAGAGGGATAGGCAAAACGAAGAGACAGAGGAATGTGTTCAATCTAAAGAACAAGGCAAATCCCCAGAAAAAGACCTTAATGAAATGGAAGTAAGCAGTCTACCTGATAAGGAGTTCAAAGTCATGGTCACAGAGATGCTCACTTATCTCAGAAGAAGAATAGATGAACACCACAAGAACTTCAACGAAGGGATAGAAAACATAAGCAAGTACCAAACAGAAGTTGTAACAGAACTGAAAAATACACTAGAGGGTTCAACAATAGAATGGATGAAATAGAAGCATGGATCAGTAAGCTGGAAGACAAAGCAATGAGAAATACCCAGGCAGAATGAAAATGAAAATGAGCAGCAAAATGAAAAAAGAATGAAAGAAATGGGGATATCTTAAGAGACCTCTGGGACATGATTAAGTGGAATAACATTTGCATTATAGGAGTTCCAAAGGGAGAAGAAAGAGAGAAAAGGCCAGAATAATTATTTGAAGAAATAATGGCTGAAGACTTCCCTAATCTGAGGAAAGAAACAGACATTCAGGTTTGGGAAGCCCAGAGAATTCCAAATAATATGAATACAAGCAGAAACACACCAACACACATTAAAAGAGTAAAAGTGAAGAATAAAGAGAGAATCTTAAAAACAGGAATAAAAGCAAAGTATTACACACAAAGGAAACCCCATAAGACTATCAGAAGATTTTTTTTTTGGCAGAAACTTTACAGGTCAGAAGGGAATGGTGTGACATATTCCAAGCGCAAAAAGGAAACAAATTGTTAAAACTCGAAATCTCTACCGAGCAAGATTATCACTCAGAATTGAAGGAGAGATTAGGAGTTTTCAAGGTAAGCAAAAGCTAAAGGAGTTCATCACTACTAAATTAGCCTTAGAAGAAATATTAAAAGGACTTCTCTGATCTAAAAAGAAAAGGCACTAATTAATCATTAGTAATAAGTAAGAAAACATACTAACGTAAAAATCTTACAGGAGAAGGTAAATACAAAATAAAAGTAGTGGATTAACCATTTATAAAGCAAGTATGAAGGGTAAAGACAAAAGTAGCAAAATTAATTAAAAATACAATAATAATTAAGGGATACATAAAGTAAAAAGGTGTAAAATGTGTCATCAAAAATGTAAAATAATGGGAGGGGGTAAAAATATAAAACTTTGGAATATGTTCACACTTTAGTTACTGTCAAAAGAGACTATTACATACATAAAATGTACTGTAATCACAAAGAAAAAACTTATATGAAATACACAAAAGCAAAAAAAAAAAAAAAAAGGCATCTAAACATAACACCAAAGAAAACAATCGAACCACAAGGGAGAGGAGAAAGGTACAGAACGACAGAAGCAGCCAGAAAACAGTAATCAAAATGGCAGTAAGTATGTACTTTCCAATAATTACTCTAAATGTAAATGAACTAAATTCTCTAATCAAAAGACATAGAGTGGCTGCATGGATAAACAAGTAAGACCCTTCTGTGTGCCACTTATGAAAGACTCACTTCAAATCTAAAGACACACACAGACTAAAAGTGAAGGAATGGATATGCCATGCAAAAGGAAATGGAGAGAAAGCTGAGGTAGTAACACTTTTATGAGACAAAATAGACTTTGAAACAAAGACTGTAACAAAAGACAAAGAAGGGTATTACATAGTGATAAAGGGGTCAGAGTCCAAAAAAGATGAGAAATCATTTGTAAACATTTATGCACCCAATATAGAAGCATCTAAATATATTAAACAAATATTAACAGAAGTAATGGGAGAAATAGACAGCAATATAATAATTGTAGTGGACTTTAATACCCATTTACATTAATACATAGATCATCCAAACAAAAAAGAAGTAAAGAAACATTGACCTTAAATGATACATTGTATCAGGTGGATGGACTTAATAGAATATTCTATCCAAAAACAGCAGAATACAGATTCTTTTCAAGTGCACATGGAACATTCTCCAGGATAGATCACATGGTAGGGCACAATAGAAGTCTCAATAAATTTAAGAAGATTAAAATCATATCAGGTATCTTCTCTGACTACAATGTATGAAACTAGAAATTAATTATAAGAAGAAAACTGGAAAAAACACAGGATTGACAACACACTATGAAACAATGGGTGAACAAAGAAATCAAAGAGGAGGTAAAAAAATACTCTAGACAAATGAAAATGGAAACACAACATTCCAAAATCTTTGGGATAGAGCAAAAGCAGTTCTAAGAGGGATCCTGTAGTGATACAGGCCTACATCAAGAAACAAGAAAAATCTCAAATAGACAATCCAATGTTATAGTTAAAGAAATAGAAAAAGAAGGACAAAGGATCATGGGCCATGACCAAATGGGATTTATTATAGGGATGTAAGGATGATTTAACATCTACAAATCAATCAACATGATAGACCACATTTATAAAACACAGGATAAAAATTATATGATAATCTCAATAGACGTAGAAAAAGCATTTGACAAAATTCAGCATTCTTTTAGGATACAAACTGTCACCAAAGCAAGCATAGAGGCAATGTACCTCAAGAAAATATGACAAACCCATAGCTAATATCATACTGTATGGTGAAAAGCTGAAAGCTTTTTCTCTAAGAATGGGAACAAGACAAGGTTGCCTACTCTAGTCACTTTTATTCAACATAATATTAGAAATCTTGGTCACAGCAATTAGGCAATAAAAAGAAATAAAAAGCATCCAAATTAAAAAGAAGAGAAAACTGTTGCTGTTTACAGATGATATGATACTATGCATAGAGAACCCTAAAACCTCCATCAAAAAACTTCTAGAACTAATACATGAATTTAGTAAAGTTACAGGACACAAAATTAATATACAGATGTCTGTTGTGTTTCTGTATGTTATAGAAACATATGTGTTCTATATGTTAATAATGAACTATCAGAGTAATTAAAACAATCCCATTTATGATTGCATAAAAAAGAATACAATACCTACGAATAAATTTAACCAAAGAAGTGAAAGATCTGTACTCTAAAAGCTATAAGACATTGGTGAAAGAAATTAGAGATGACACAAATAAATGGAAAGATACACTGTGCTAATGGATTGGGAGAATTAATATTGTTAAAATGTCTGTACTACCCAAAGCAATCTATAGATTCAGTACAATTTCTAACAAAATACCAATGGCATTTTTCACAGAACTAGAACAAAAATCCTAAAATGTGTATGGAACCAAAAAAGACCTCGAATAAACCAAGCAATCTTGAGAAAGGAGAACAAAGCTGGAGGCATTACACTCCCTCTGATTTCAAACTATACCGCAAAGCTACAGAAATCACAACAGTATGGTACTGACACAAAAACAGACATACAGGCCAATGGAACAGATAAGAGAGCTCAGAAATAACCCCCCACTTATATAGTGAATTAATCTACAACAAAGGAGGCAAGAACCTATCTGGGGAAAAGACAGTCTCTTGAATAAGTGGTGTTGGGGAAACTGGACAGTTACATGCAAGAGAATGAAAGTAAACCATTTTCCATGCCATATACAAACTCAAATTGAATTAAAGACTTAAATGTAAGATCTACAATCATAAAACTTCCAGAAGAAAACATAGGCAGTTAAGCTCTTTGGCATTGGTCTCAGCAATATGTTGTGGATCTGTCTCCTCAGGCAAGGGCAACAAAACCAAAAATAAACAAGTGGGACTACATCAAACAAAAGCTTTTGCATGGAGAAGGAAACCATCAACAAGACAAAAAGGCAACCTATTGAATGAGAGAAGGTACTTGCAAATGGTATCTCTTGTAAGGGGTTGATATCCAAAATATGTGAAAAACTCATGTAGCTCAGTAACAAAAAAAGCAAACAACCTGATCAAAAAATGGGCAGGAGACCTGAATAGACATTTTCCCAATGAAGACATCCGGATTGCCAACAGATGCATGAAAAGATGCTCGGTGCCACTAATCATTTTAGGGAAATGCAAATCAGAACCACAATGAGATACCATCTCACACCTCTCAGAATGGCTATTATCAAAAATGCAAGAAGTAACAAGTTTTGGCAAAGATGTGGAGAAAAGGGAACGCTCGTGCAGTGTTGGTGGAAATGTACATTGCCATATCCACTTCGGGAAACAGTGTGGAGGTTCCTCAGAAAATGAAAAAAAGAACCATAGGGTCCAGCCATTCCACTTCTGGTTATTTATCCAAAGAAAACAAAAACACTAATAAGAAAAGATATTTTTACCCCTGTGTCCATTGCAGCATTATTTACAATAGCCGAGGCACGGAAACAACCCTTGTGCCCATCAATGGATGAATGGGTAAAGGCTATATGCATGCAGGGGGATATTATTCAACCATAAAAAAGAATGGAATCTTGCCATTCGTGACAGCATGGATGGATATAGAGGGTATTCTGTTAAGTGAAATAAATCAGACCAAGAAAGACAAATACAGTATGGTTTCACTTATTTCAAAAACTTTTTTTTAGTATGATTTCGCTTGTATGTAGAATCTAAAAAACAAAGTGAACAAATACAGAAAACAGATAAAGAAAACAAAGTGGTGGGTATCAGAGGGGAGGGATGTGGGCAGATGGTTGAAAGAGGTGAAGGGGATTAAGAGGTACAGGCTTTCAGTTGGAAAATAAGTAAGTCACAGGTATGTAACGTACGTCATAGAGAATATAGTTAATAATATTGAAATAACTTTGTGTTGCGACAGATGATGTCTAGACCTGTCGTGGTGATCATTTCGTCACGTAGGAAAATATTGCATCAAGGGGTGCCTGGGTGGCTCAGTCGGTTGAGCGTCCGACTTCAGCTCAGGTCATGATCTCTTGGTCTGTGAGTTCGAGCCCCGCGTCGGGCTCTGTGCTGACAGCTCGGAGCCTGGAGCCTGCTTCGGATTCTGTGTCTCTCTCACTCTTTGCCCCTCTCCCACTCATCCTCTGTCTCTCTCCCTGTCAAAAATACATAAACATTAAAAAATTTTTTAAAAAAATATTGCATCACTGTCTTGTACAGCTGAAAGTAATGTAATATGTTAATTATAACTCAGTAAAAAATAAGCTTTATCATTGGCATATACATATAGAAAAAAAACGTATATGTAGAGTTTGATACTGTCTAAGGTTTTAGGCATCCAGTGGGGGGCTAGGAACGTATCCTCCCTGGAAAAGGGGGGTGGGACTACTGAAATCCTCTTTTTAGTGGTATAATTTCAGTGCTTTAGAAACAATTTTTCTTTAGCCAGTGTAGTGTGACACGGAAGATTTGGACAGTGTTGAAAAGTAATTGTTTAAATTGGTAAAGACACGGGGCGCCTGGGTGGCTCAGTCGGTTAAGTATCTGACTTCAGCTCAGGTCGTGATCCCGCAGTCCGTGGGTTCAAGCACCACATCGGGCCTTGTGCTGACAGCTCAGAGCCTGGAACCTGCTTCGGATTCTGTGTCTCCCTCTGTCTCTGCTCCTCCCCTGTTTGCGCTCTGTCTCTCTCTGTCAAAACTAAATAAACGTTAAAAAAATATTTTAAATTTGCAAAGACACCGTGCAGTGAAAGAAGAGGAGTGGGAGATGGGTGGGGAAGGGTACGACAGACAGACAAGGGGTTTGAACACTTACATGTACAGGTAGTTATCGCTTGGGGGTAAGGAGAGGACCTGTTAAAAATTCAGACTCCTGGGCCCAAGGAGCCTGATTAAGTGGGTCAGGGGTAGGTCTGGGGGTTGCATTTTTAATAAGCACTCTCCTGTGATGCATTTGACATAAAAGGTCCTTGGATCACATTTTGAGAAACAATGTGAATAACTGTTTTAAAGCAAATATGTATTTTAATAATTCAGTGCAAAATGAAATTGTTGCATAATATTGATGTTAGAGGGCAGAGTAAATATTTGAAATCCATGACATTCTTGTCACTTCAGTTATATTGGGGGGGCATGTGATTTGTTTTTTGCATGTCCAAATCCTTATTGTATTAAGCTGTATTTATATTCAAGATACATAGTGATTTTGACCTTTCGTTGTTCTTAAGACTGTCATCCTCTCTGTGTGATTAATTGTTAAGTGTTGATCTAAACACCATTTTGGCTTACTAATGTTTTTTTGTTTTGTTTTGTTTTTTAGTATTTACATTTTTTTGAGAGAGAAACAGAGTGCAAGCAGGGGAGGGTCAGAGAGAGAGGGAGACACGGAATCCGAAGCAGGCTCCAGGCTCTGAGCTGTCCACACAGAGCCTGATGTGGGACTCGAACTCACGAACCATGAAATCACGACCTGAGCTGAAGTCGGACACTTAACCGACTAAGCCACCCAGGCGCCCCTGGCTTACTAGTGTTTAACAAAAACTAATGACTCTTGAGAATGTCAATGAGTCTCTGAGTCCTTTTTGAATCCGTTACAACCAGGCTGTCATTAGGAGGTTGTTTGGAGATAACATTTGTGCATTTCTTTTTTTTTTATTTAAAAAAAATTTTTTTTAATGTTTATTTATTTTTGAGACAGAGAGAGACAGAGCATGAACGGGGGAGGGGCAGAGAGAGAGGGAGACACAGAATCGGAAGCAGGCTCCAGGCTCCGAGCCATCAGCCCAGAGCCCGATGCGGGGCTTGAACTCACGGACCGTGAGATCATGACCTGAGCCGAAGTCGGACACGTAACCGACCGAGCCACCCAGGCGCCACAACATTTGTGCATTTCTTAACACCCAGCAGTTACTCTGTAGATGTTAGCCTAGGGACAAACTGATTCGTTTGACCTTTTCCTGGGACTTTCGTTTTAGGTATGAAAACATGAGTTTACAATGCCAATCCATCTAATCCTGAAGGCCCACCATCTCTGTGGATCCTTCCCTGAGACCCTCTCCCACATAAAATGGTTTCCTCTTCTAAATTTCCAGAGCTTTTCTTGGATTCTCTTACCCCACTGCAAAGAGGTGTTGTCATTTGTGTATATACTGTTTTCCCACATGGGCGATACCCTTCCTGAGGGCATGATCCATATCAGATACTTTTCTGCTGTACTTCAGACAAGCGTTTGGCAGAATTTCCTTCCAAAGCACCCATAAAAGAAATGTGTTATGACTTGACTAACATTGAGACGATGATGGCATCGTCTTACAGTTTTTCGGATATTCTCACTGGTTTTAGATATTTAAAACTTTGCAGTGACTTCTTGTAGAACCAAATTTAAGAATAGTTTTCTACTCAGCTTTTTAAAGCTAATCATGTCATGATCTCAAACATTAGCTGGAGTACATCCACTCGGATGAGGGTGGTTTGTAATCTAGATGATACGCTCCGCATGTAACATCCAAATGAAATGTAGACTTGAGTTGCTGGCATGTGGTTGTGGTGAGAAGCAGTTGTTATATATTACTTGGTAGAATTCATATTCATATCTTGTCAGTTTACAGTGAGCCAGAGATTTAAAATAACATTTGTTTCTGTTTTAGTAACTGCTTAAAAAAATTTTTTTTTAATGTTTATTTATTTTTCGAGAGAGAGATTGACAGAGTGTGAGCAGGGGAAGGGCAGAGAGAGAGAGAGAGGAAGACACAGAATCTGAAGAAGGCTCCAGGCTCTGAGCTGTCAGCACACAGCCCGACGTGGGGCTCAAACCCATGAACCATGAGATCATGACCTGAGCCGAAGTCGGACGCTCAACCGACTGAACCACCCAGGCGCCCCAGTAACTATCCCAGATCATTATATTTTTCTTTTCTTTAACTTGCCTTCTGGTAGTGTTTTTAATACATGGCCTTTCAAGCAGTCATGAAACGTGTCAATGCAGCTTGGCAATGGGTTAACAGGACATGCTTCTAGGATTATTCTTAATGATTAAAAATCAAATTGATTTAAGAAAAAAAAACCTGACCCCAAATACAGATGAACCAAGAAAACCCAGAAAACAACAACAACAAAATATCTGTGAATGAAATGTTGGTTCTTGGTCTTCACATTCTCCACATCTGTTTTCTCCAGATCTCTCTCTCTTTTTTTTTTTTTTTTTCAGTTTTTCATTTTGTAAAATTTATTTATTTAAATTTGAGTTAGTTGACTTACAGTGTAATATTGGTTTCAGGAGCAGAATCCAGTGATTCGTCTCTCACATACAACAGCCAGTGCTCCTCCCAACAAGTGCCCTGCTTAATGCCCATCCCCCATCTAGCCCATGCCCCACCCTCCTTCCCTCCAGCAGCCCTCAGTTTGTTCTGTGTATTTAGGAGTGTCTTATGGTTTGTCTCCCTCCCTGTTTTTATCTTACTTTTCCTTCCCTTCTCTTACGTTCATCTGTTTTGTATCTTAAATTCCACATATAAGTGAAGTCAGAGGATATTTATCTTTCTCTGACGTATTTCACTTAGCATAATACACTCTGGTTCCCTCCATGTTGTTGCAAATGGCAAGAATTCATTCTTTTTAATCACCCAGTAGTATTCCATTGGATATATAAACCACATCTTCTTTATCCATTCATCAGTCTTTGGACATTTGGGCTCTTTCCATACTTTGGCTATTGTTGATAGCGCTGCTGAAAACATTGGGGTGCACCTGCCCCTTCAAATCAGCATTTTTGTATCTTTTGGATAAACACCTAGTAGTGCCATTGCTGGGTCATAGGGTAGTTCTGTTTTTAATTTTTTGAGGAACCTCCACACTGTTTTCCGGAATGGCTGCACCAGTTTGCATTCCAGAAGAGTGGGAAGGGAAGGACTCCAGCAGTGTGACCAGGAAGTAGAACTGACAGGATTTGGAACCAGCTCACTTGTGAAATATGGGGGAAGGCAAAGTGCTGAATCTGGAGTTCTCCATTTGGGCAACTCAGTGATGTCAGGGGACCAGGGAACAGGCTCAGTGGATCCCTAAGAGTGACGGGACCTCAGAGTCTTTCTCACCACCCACCACTGCTTTACTGCTTTTCTTTTTGATCCGTAACTTACCCCTTCTTGGTTGGGAGTCAAAGCCAGTGGCTCCTTCGGCTTCACTTGGGTGGTCTGAGGGTCAGCTGCTCAGGGCTGTGTGGACACCACCAACGTGAATGTGGAGGGAGGCAAAAAGGAAGTGTCAGTTTAGAGCTGTCCCAGTGTATAATGTGAAAGACGGTTTAAAATTTTTGCCAGTCTCAGGGGCGCCTGGGTGGCTCAGTTGGTTGAGTGTCCCACTTCGGCTCAGGTCACGATCTCGCGGTTCACGAGTTGGAGTCCCACGTCGGGCTCTGTGCCGACAGCTCAGAGCCTGGAGCCTACTTCGGATTCTGTGTCTCCCTCTCTCTCTGCCCCTCCCCTTCTCACACTCTGTCTATCTCTCTTTCAGAAATAAATTAAAAAAAAAAACATTAAAAATTATACAAGTTTTTCCCAACCTAAGATTGCTCACTTCAGATTTCAAGAGCATTGGGAGAAGTGCTCACCAAATGAGAACATCAGCCCTTTTTTTTTTTTTTTTTTTTTGTGGAGCAGCACACTGAGGGGTCTACCAAGACAGAAAAAGAGGACAGAAGAGGACAGTGCTTCATAAACTATAATTACTTAAATGTTGCCCTAAGTAAATATTTAAAATATACTAAAATGGCAACATCAGGAAATATGACTAAGAAGTCAGTCGGCCACACACCCTTTTCCCCACCTTTGTGGTTGTTGAAAATTTCCACCAAGAATGATAAAAAGTGTGAAGATCGGGGCTGTTAAGTTTCAGAGGAAGGCCAAAATTTGCATGGTTCTGTTAATCCAGTGATGGAGCTCACAAATGGAAACCCAATATTTAAGTTAGATAACTAAAGATGAACCATTACAGTGGCTTCCTGTTCTTGACTTCTGTGCAGAGGTTTGGGCATGGTGAAAACAACAACAACAAAAAAAAAACAAAAAGAAAAAAACAAAAACCAAATCAGGCCTGATCCTAACCCTATCACTTGCATATATACACAGCGTCCAATTTTGGGGGTTGGAGGGATTTTTTGGGTTTGAGAGAAAGGGCAGTTTTGGAGGAGAATGAAATACCTTGTAAGGCTGACAAAGTATAGAAGGATTACCAGGTGTTATTGTGACCTGATATTAGATCATTGCATCCATACAAAGTATGGAGCATAATTTTGCCAAGAGTAATTACGGTGCCGAGAGAATGAGTTGGAATCTTCTGTATTCTGTGGTCTGTGGACCACAGACGTATTCATTCAAAAGCTCCATGCCAGTTTGGGTACTCATAATGAAAGCAGAGATACAGAACACTTCAATGGGACCCGAAAGTGCACGTAATGGATGTCATTAAGAATGGCTGAGTCTGGGGTGCCTGGGTGGCTCAGTCGGTTAAGCGTCCGACTTCGGCCCCGGTCCTGATCTTGCAGTTTGTGAGTTCGAGCCCCGCGTCGGGCTCTGTGCGACAGCTCAGAGCCTGGAGCCTGCTTCGGATTCTGTGTCTCCCCCTCTCTCTTTGCCCCTCCCCCACTCACACTCTGTCTCTCTCTCTCTCAAAAATAAATATTAAAAAAAAAAAAAAAAAGAATGGCTGAGCCTTTAGAAAGGGCAAGACGCAATCAATGGATTTCTGGGTGTACCCCAAATCCACCTTTTTTTTTTTTTTTTGACAAGAGTTAGTATACTCTCCTGCTTTCTTCTAAAATCAATTCACATTAGGATGGACCTAATTCTGTCTACTCTGAGAATGTCACAAATAAACTGGCATGGAGTTTTCAGTGAACACCATCGATTGCCCTGCAGACTACTCTTTTTCTCTTTAAAAAATACCTAAAATTTCTGGCTGAATGACACTGCTAATTTTGTCTGATCTTGGGACCGAAGGATCTAAAGACGTTTAAAAATAAAACGGACATAAAATTACACTCCTATGTTCTTCAGTCTCCACCCGATCACGAAAAATACAAACAAGCCTGATACGTTGTGTTCGGCACTCGGGAAGTGCTGTGAGCTTCTCCAGAAGTTCTTGAGAGCATTCGGCATCTGCTTATAGGTGTGCAAGACGAGAGTCATACTGGTGAAGCCATATTTCCCGCTGTGAGGGAGTACACAACTAAGCCCATGTGGGTGGGGTTTCCTGCCCAAGGCGCTTGGAGGAAAGAGGGCTGGAGTAGTTCTGGAAGGGCAGCTGTCTTGAACTGGGAGTTGGAAAATGACTAACGCTGATCTAGGAAGTTATTCAGTATGTTTTCAGTGATTCTGGGGCAGCAGAAGGAAAGCCATTGAGGTTAGAGACATAATGGCCAGAGGTGCATGGTGACCCAGGGTTGCTAAGGATTTAGAAAGCACTTGAAAAGGGCAATTAATACAGACATACATGAGGTATTTCGTGTCTGGGTCTGGACCACTGCAGTAAAGCAAATGTCACCATAAAATGAGTCAGATGGGGGCGCCTGGGTGGGTCAGTCAGTTAAGTGTCCCTCCGACTTCTGCTCAGGTCATGATCTCAAGGTTCATGAGTTCAAGCCCCACATCGGGCTCTGTGCTGACAGCTCGGAGCCTGGAGTGTGCTTCGGATTCTGTGTCTCCCTCTCTCTCTGGCCCTTCCCCACTCTTACACCGTCTCTCTCTCAAAAATAAATAAATGTTAGAAAACAACTTAAAAGAAATAAATAATGAGTCGGATGAATTTGTGGGTTCCTAGTACATAACAGTTTATACTATACTGTCGACTATTGAGTGTGCAATAGCGTCTCGCCTCAAAAACAATATGTATATCTTAATTTAAAAATACTGTCTTGCTAAAAAATGCTAACCATCATCTGAGCTTTCAGTGACCACAGATCATCCTAACAGACATGATACTAGTGAAAAAATTTGAAAGATAGGAGAATTCCCAACATGTGACACGGAGATACGACACCAACAAATACTGCTGGAAAAACAGCGCCGATAGACATGCTTGAGGCAGGGTTACCGCCAACCTTCAGTTGGTAAAAAATAAAATATCTGATCAGAGCCCTAAAGCGAAGTACAGTAAAACGAGGTCTGCCTGCATTTTCTCCTTGCCTTATTGTGGTGCCTTAGAGATGACTGGCATTTTCATTGCCTCTGTTTTCATAAATGTGCTTTCAGAGGAATAAAGAGAGGACACGGGCTGAAGGGACCTCGGGTTTTCTTCACAGAGCATCATTACGGGTGCTGCGTCCTCATGACTTTTAAAAAAAATTTTTTTTTCAACGTTTATTTATTTTTGGGACAGAGAGAGACAGAGCATGAACGGGGGAGGGGCAGAGAGAGAGGGAGACACAGAATCGGAAACAGGCTCCAGGCTCTGAGCCATCAGCCCAGAGCGTGACGCGGGACTCGAACTCACGGCCCGCGAGATCGTGACCTGGCTGAAGTCGGACGCTTAACCGACTGCGCCACCCAGGCGCCCCCCTCATGACTTTTTAAGAATCAGCAGAGCGGACTTCAAGCATCCAACATATGTGGCTTTTGAGTGAGACTTCTTTTTTCCGCGGGATGATGTGGACAGTGTGCTTTGGGAGGCGGAAGGATGTTCCTGTTATACACATTCATTAGTGTGGGCTCCGAACTAATTCATCGAGCGGCTACCAACTTTAAAAAAGAAAATTAAAGAAGGCATTTCATGATTTTTTTTTTTTTTTTGGAATCACGGCCGGAGGAAGAATCTGGATTCCTAAACCGTGACCGTGAGCTGGAAACGAGGAGTTAAGAGAGAATCGTTGGTGTCAGACAGAAGTTGGAGTCCTGAATCCGTTGCTAGTTAGTTTGCACATTGAGTACATTACTTCACTCCATTCACCTATATTTCTTCATTTATTACAAATAGAATAACGGGGGGTGGGGGGCGCCTGGGCAGCCCAGTCAGTCGGGTGTCCAAGTCTTGATTTTGGCTCAGGGCACGATCTCACAGTTCGTGGGATGGAGCCCCACGTCAGGCTCTAGGCCACAGCGTGGAGCCTGCTTGGGATTCTCTCCCTCTCTCCCTGTCTCTCGGCCCCTCCCCCTGCTCACTCTCCCTGTCTCAAAATAAGTAAACTTGAGAATAAATGATAGTCTCAAAATAGAAAACAGAAGTGTCTACCACTGAGGGTGATTTTAAGGCTACAAGGAGATAATGTAATTTGAGGACTTAACATTCAAATATTAGCTATTATTATTATTATTATTATCATTACATGTGTACGTTAACACCCAAAGATAGCCAGTGTTCTTTAGTCATTCTTAATAAGTAGTTAATGGTTTATAATTACATACTTACTTTGTTAACTGATTTCATGCAACAGGCCTTTCTGAATCTTTCTCAGGGCACTTAAAAAGTTCATTGCCTTCAGCGAAAGTAGAGCCTTACTAGATTATTAAGACCTGGATTATTAAAAGAAAGCATTTGCTGGGGCACCTGGGTGGCTCAGTCGGTTCAGCATCTGACCTCAGCTAAGGTCATGATCTCAAGGTTCGTGAGTCTGAGCCCCACATCGGGCTCTGTGCTGACAGCTCAGAGCCTGGAGCCTGCTTTCCTTCGGATTCTGTGTCTCCCTCTCTCTCTGCCCCTCCCCTGCTCACACACTCGTGCACATGCTCTCCCTCTCTCTCTCTCTCTCTCTCTCTCTCTCTTCTCAAAAACAAATAAACATTTAAAAAGATGTTTATTTAGGGGCACCTGGCTCTGTGCTGACAGCTCAGAGCCTGGAGCCTGCTTCAGATTCTGTGTCTCCCTGTCTCTCTCTGCTCCTTCCCCCCCACTCAACCTCTGTCTCTCTCTCAAAAATAAATAAACTTAAAAAAAAAAAAGCATTTGCCAAAGAAGTCTAAAGGGTACACCTTTCACACAGTCTTACCTGGAAGGATCCAAGTAAACAGGTGTTTTCTTGACAGTGTGCCCTTTCCTCCTGGCCCTTCAGAGTTCATGTCATGGCCACAGCCAGCCTATACTTGAAGCAAACACTATAGAACAAGAAATTGAATGCAGAGGCACATTTGAAAACTTAACTTTTCTCCGTTAAGCCAGATATGAAAGAGATTTGCCGAAGTTCAAATCATTGTCACTCTTCTTAATAACCTTTTTTGTCTTGGAAAATGTAGTTGCTTTTTATGAAGAGATGCTATTTTATGTAACATGCAGTGGGTCTATTATCATTTGTAGCAAATGAATGAATTTTAACGTAGTTCAAAACTTTCTGTTTTAATTTGTAACACAGCGGATATTGTTCAATATCATCTGCCTCGTTAAAAGCTCTTTGGGGTCCTCAATACATCTTAGGGGTGCAAAGGGGACTTGGGACCAGAAGTTTGAGAACCACTGGCTTGGCATATTGGGTCCTAGGGTGCATTTTGGTCAGTGTGTATCTGCCAGTTGCTTACGTCTCCTGGGAAAATTGTCCTGTGGTAAAATGTGTTTGGGGCCAAGATGCATGCTTCTCTGAGATTTACAATACATATCAATACACCAGAGCCCCTCAAAAGTGTTTCCCAAATGTATCTGAATCTTTTTAGTCCTCGTTTTA
The DNA here is from genome assembly GCF_014898765.1 of Herpailurus yagouaroundi. Taxonomy (NCBI): domain Eukaryota; kingdom Metazoa; phylum Chordata; class Mammalia; order Carnivora; family Felidae; genus Herpailurus; species Herpailurus yagouaroundi. The sequence goes on from NW_024412467.1 coordinate 9,906,384, forward strand.
TTTTTAGCGTAGCATGACATTTCACCATGGAATTTGTCGTCCCATTGAACGCACCGGCCAATACACGACATATACTACCCTCTCCCCATTTCTTAAACATAAAAAGCAAGATTCATCAAGTACTTTCCTTCAAATCCATGTGTTACTTAGAGGAAGGCCCATGAAAGTTTACTAATTGATCTCACTGACTCTCTTTTTAAAAAGAAAAACCACACATCCTTCATCACTTTATACTATTTGGCTTATAATCGGCAAAGCTGACTTCACGATGCAAATTCATACGTTTGCACAAGTCTTTGAGACATTTTTGTCTGTTAATCGGTAGCGTCTGCTCTTTGTGTCACAAGACGGAGTCATGCCATTTCCACGCAAATTGTCCAAATTGCAGCCTAGCCAGGGACCTGTCGCTACTGTTTGGTATTTTTAAATGGATATATATATATATATATATATATATATGGATATATACATATATTTATATATCCATATATACATATACATATATGTGTATGTATACACATACATACGTATGTATACATATATATACACACACCTGTGCTGATACATCATATGTCTTTCTAAAACATAGTCGCTCTTCGTAACAGAAAGGTTTATAAATGGCAGGTGTTTTTTTTTTTTTTTTTAATTTCTTATGATTCTTTCTTTCTAGTTCTTTGGTTTCCATTGGTTGTGGGCATAATTGTTAACAGCTAAAACAAGAGAAAAGGCTTCCACAGTGTGGATGAGGAACATGTTCCTGGCTGCACTTGATGGACATTGTCCTCCTAAAAAATAAGGACGCTACAATAACCAGCAACAGTTCCTTTCTGACAACAGCGACGTTCTAAATTTGTAATGAGACAGAGGTACAGAGGTCACGTCTTTCACTTTCTGTATTTCATGTCTGTGTTGGGGGAAGAATGGAAAAATCTTAATTTGTTGTAACCATTAAAAGGATGATAGTTATTGTACATTATGTAGTTCAAAAGCTTATGTTCTGAATGTTTTGGCCTTGCCAGTTCCTACTTAGAAACTTAGTATTTGTTGAATCCTTGGTGACTCTCTATTGGCAACTGAAAATTGATTGTCCCTTATTCTGTAAAAAAAAGAAAAAAATTCAGGCAGAAATACCGTGGCTGTCTTATCCAGCATCTTGATGTTTTCTTAGCACTGAGCAGTTTTAGCGAGAGGTCTTTAAATGTGCAAAAGGACATTCAGTCTACCGGAATTTATATTAGAGCATTTTGTAAACTATGCTGGAAATTCTCTCATAGTTAAATTAGCCAGATTAACCAGACTGAAATTGAAGAACCAGATGGAGGTTACTCTTCAAATGGCAAGGGGCCACCTTTCCATCTTCTTTGATGGCTCAGTATATATCGTTAAGGTATTTGGGAGATTGAAAATAGAATCACAGGGGCTCCTGGGTGGCGCAGTCGGTTAAGCGTCCGACTTCAGCCAGGTCACGATCTCGTGGTCCATGAGTTCAAGCCCTGCATCAGGCTCTGGGCTGATGGCTCAGAGCCTGGAGCCTGTTTCCGATTCTGTGTCTCCCTCTCTCTCTGCCCCTCCCGCATTCATGCTCTGTCTCTCTCTGTCCCAAAAAAAATAAATAAACGTTGAAAAAAAATTTATTAAAAATAAGAAAATAGAATCACAGAACTACGTGACAGGGTAAGAAGTTTGGTAAAGATGCACTTGGCCATTGTTTATATAAACTCTATGATGTTAACACTTCCTGCAAGGGAGAGTCATATTTTAGGTATGCATATACGAGGTGGAAAAGGTTATCCTGGAGGGGTCCGGTCATGCATCCACAGAGAGCTTCAGCTCTGGAGTCAGATGGCCCGCGTTGGAGTCTCACCTCCGTCACATTATGTGTGGTGTTGGGCAGGCGATGTAACTTCCTTGCAACTGTTTCTCCAACTGTAAAAAGTCGTATAAAATTCGTGGAACAGCGTCTTAACACATTATGACTGTATTAGTTATCTACTGCTGTGTTATAAATTACCCTGCAACTTGGGCGTTTTAAATAACAAATACTTACTATCTCACAGTTTCTGTGAGTAGGAGCCAAGGCACATCTTTGATCCGTGTCTGTGGCTTGGGGCCCCCATAAGGTTGCAGTCAAGCCATTAATTAGCCCAGTCTGCAGCCTCATCTGAAGGATGGGGTGGGGCTGAGGTTGGGATCTGCCTCCAAGCTCATTCGTACAGATGCTACCAGACCACAAGGGCCCCTCCACAGGCTGGCCTCACAGCCTGGCATTGGTGGGTGACCCAGGAGAGAATGTGTGAGGACATTCAAGATGGATGCCAGTCGTGTAGTCACCTAATCTTGGAAATGGCACCTGTTGCCTTTGCCAGCCTCTGCTTGCTAGACGAGAGTGACTCAATCCAGTCCATACTCAAGGGGAGGGTATTTTAGACTTCTGTATCCTACCATCTACTTGGTATCTAAGGATGTCTAATAGGCATCTTAAACCTAACATGCAAAAATGGAGTCCCCAGCACCTGCTTTTCCCACGATCTTTTCTGTTTGGTGAATGGCAACTCTGTTCTTAGAGATGATCTGGTCAAAAATTTGAACTATCCTCCTTAACTCTTTTCTTGCTCTTATACCCCTTGTCCACTTGACTTTCAAAATATATCCAGGATCTCACCAGTTCTCACTACCTCCTCCCCCAGTCCACGTGTTGGGTGTCTCCCCTGAATTTTTGCAGTAGCCGACCTGGGCTCCCTGTTTTCAGCATTGTCCCCTTCGGTCCTGTTCTTCACAGCACACGGAATGATCCCTTAAACATAAGGAAGATCATTAGACTACTCCATTCACAATTCTCTAGTGTGTTCTCCTGTCACTCGGAGTAAAAAGCCAACGTCTATGCAATGGCCTACAAGGCCTCTTGTGATTATAAAATTATTTTTCTGTATTTAATTGTATAAAATGATGTTTGTATAATAAATACCCATATACATATGTATGTGAAAGCATGTATTTGTATGTTTAATTGCTTAATTTATCTGGAATCTGTTTTCTGAATCATGTAAGATGGGGATCTGACTCTTTCCAAATAATGAGCTAATTTTCCTGTCACTGTATATTGAACAGAACACCCATTCCTCACTGGCATGGTATTCCACCACGAACCTGGTAGTTTTTTTCCCCATGCAGTCTAATTGTTGAATTTTAGAACAGCGATATTCCTAACAGGTCCTATAAGATACAATTTAGAGATTTCATTTGATGTGGGATACTCAAATACATGTAAAAACAACTTGAATTCTAGTTGGGAATTAATTATGGAGAACAGTTACTTGTGTCCCTTTATATGAGAGATAAGGAACGAATTCTACCTGGGAGATTGTGACTTAAATTGAAAAATCCAGTTAGCTGCAAAACTCAGATGAAAAGAAAGGGGAAAAAAAAATCCTCATTGCTTTTAGGCCACTGTTTCTGACACGTGTTGATATACTTTGCTGTCGCTGCTTAGAGCTGTTGAGAAAATTATCACAAAAATGCTTATCGAATTTCAGACCCTGTAAGGATATCATCTGGATTGAGATCCTTGTTTATCCAGGCAACTTTCAGCATGCAGGCGTATCTGTGAATGCTGTAGTCCCCTGGTGTTCTTTTCTTCTGTCTAGACTTTTGGTCTTATCTCTGTTTATAGCTTCGACTGGCCAACAAGAATGGGTATGCAAAGGAGATTAAACTGTTTTGGTGGTTGGTTGTTTTGTGGTGTTTTGTTGGTTATTGGCATTAGCGGCCCTGCTGGAGAGTTTGCTGGAAGATGGAAGTAGGTTGAAATTCTCGCTTGGAAGGAAGTGGATAGAATGTTCAGTGGTTTCCTTTTGACAAAAACGGTCTCATACCTGGTGCACGGTGTGTCATTGAGGGTCGACTATAAATCACAAAACGAATCGCTTCAACTCCTTCACATCTACAGAGATAAGAGTGGGAAATCGTGTCACTGAGACCCGTCCTTGTCCCTCCCTTTTTCCTCCTCCTCCACAAGACGTGTGACTTGCCCCGTGTGGACTTGCCCCTTGACTCTGGCAGCCAAGGAAGGGCCCTGAGCTAATGAGGGAGCCGTGCTTCCTCTCCTGGATGATTTTACTACCACCTGGTGCCAAGATAGAATCCAGAAGCGAATGTCTTTCTTTAGGCAGAAACAGCACAGAGAAAGAGAGAGAAAGAGGGCTTCTGGTAAACTTTGAACCAACACCATACGTGGCAGTCAGTGAGCAGTGGGCACGAGTGATTCCACCCAGAGTCTGGTCAAGGCGCAGATGAACCTGCTGTGTGCCCGGCCTCCCTGGGCCAGCAGCTTCCTTTGCGGAAGAATCTTGAACTCGACGACAGAGACCCCTCCAGGTCGAAACCACCGAGCTGGAGAGCTGGTAACAAATGAAAGAAAGGCAGTAATTTATTTTTAGTAAAAGAAGATTGATACCAATAACTCGCAGTGGGCTTGCCTAAATCCTCCTCTTCCCTTTCAAATTCTGTTTTTACCCACACGGTAAGCTCAAGACAGTTTGTCGTGCTCTGAACTTCCTGGCTTGTGTTGATTTGTTAGCAATATGTTGCTGTTACACATTTGAGTGGGAGCTGAGTTACATTGCATGAAAAAGCTGCTCTAGAGGCTAATAAAAATCGTGACAACCCCACTTTCGGTGGGTATTGATAGCATCAAGAAAATAAAAAAGACTTTGCCATTTTCAGGCAGTCACTCTTCCAACTAGACTGAAAATATAATGGGCTTCAACTCAACTCGCTCGTTTAAACATTACCCCAGAGCAGCTTTCTCTTCCTCCTCAAAAGTTCTGAGTGCCTACACGAATTTAACCACAGACAGACACAACCCCCTCCCCCCAAAAGGTCTTTTCGAACACGTTGAGTATTTTATCAAGCAATGGCTTCAGAAGGCTCTCAAGGAATCGGTAATTCACGCAGTCACCTTGTGAGACAGGAAAGTATATATCCGCTCTCTTACAGCTGGGTCATTGGATAGTGACCTGGCAGTGGCCGCAGGACCTTTGCAAACACGTGGAGTTTGGAGTCACAAGTGGGTTGCAGTCATCCTGGTGAGAGAACTGGATGGTGGTCTTGCTGTGTGTTTGCAAAACAGATGAGGAGGAGCTCCTAAAGGGCTGGAAAAGGCTGCAGACGGTTTTGGAAGGCCGTTTCCAGGCTCAAATGGCCAACGTCAAAAACAAACAGCAGTGGGGGGGACTTGTTAGAGCATGGGAAGAGCTCGAACAAAACCCCGTGACAGGTGACTGTTACAAGTCACAAGGCAGAAGAGGACTCTCCGAAGCCACCTTGTCACACACGGCTCTCATGTGTATGCTTTGTTGGCACCTCTGAGGAGGGGTAGAGAGGCACGCGCATTTTAACCATTCGTTTCATATTTAGCGTGTAAAGTAAATGCCGCTTTCCAGCTTGGGCGGGGGGCAGTTCTTGATCAAGTCGTATCGAGACTCGGCATGAACACCCATCGATTAAACTACCTGTTTCCGGTGCAAAGTAGAAAGTTTCCTCTTTCTGACCCTGTCTCTTTTTTGTTGTTGTTGTTCAGTCCTAACCGCCCTGTGTTTAAAGATGTTAATGTTGTCTCAGGGAGTCTGAGTCTTTAGTGGGCAGAATCAGATGACTTTTGATTTGACACGAAACTTCCTCCCCTTTCTATCCTTGATAACTGCCCATCAGTTATCTCTAACTATTAAACGTAAGGAATCCTTCTTTATATATTTATTTCAGTTAGCAAACTTGAAATTCTGCAAGCACGTTGCCGGTGGTTTATATCCCAGCTTTCAGAATACGCTACCTATCCGACAGGTGTTCCGTTTTCTTTCCCCCTTTCTCCCTTCCCACCTCTAGTATTTCAGGGTACCATATATAGATCAGTCGTGTGATAGCTTCGTTCTGATCATGAACATGCTTGTTTGAGGTTATAAAGAATACATCTGAGAGAGGTCAGGGATTTCCCCCTGAATATCAACTAACTGCTTGAAGTGGCATTTTTCATTCTGACTTGTTTTGTTTTCTTTTCCTGTAGCATACTGGAGCAAAATGAAAGAGTTTATTCTGAGACCTCTGATGCACTGCTTCCCCAGGCCATGAGGAAGAAAGAGTGGACTTCAGCCTGTATGCATGGTCTTGAAACACGAATGGTTGTGGGTAAGTCTCCCAAAGGACTTGGCATTCGTTAGCTTTAGATGTCATCAACCATCGTTTATTCGGTGGCTCAGGACATTTTTTTTAAGGGCATGGCTGTTCCTCCACAACCCAAGCAACAGGATGTTTGAGAGACTGTTGATGAAGAGTCCAGAGAGCAACTAAATTTACTCAGTGTGTTTCTGAAATTTGCAGAGTAGTGGGATCTGAGGACAATGCATTTGCGGTTAGAGAAGACCGAAACAAACAGACAAACAAACAAACAACTGTACACACAAACAACCAACAGACTACACCTTCCAGACATTCCTTTTAGCTGAGAGCATAAGGAATTAAGCACACCCGCGACCCTCGATTCACTCTGAAGGCAGATTTGTTACCCCGTAGTGGAGTATCGGGATGGGCAAAGTGAGAAGTGCTGGGAGTTTCCGTCTTGCTCAGTAAATAATTACTGAGCACCTTTTAAAACCCGTACGTAGAGCCCTGAATGACAGCCTTGGTCTGGAGGTAGAATTCAAATGCTCCAAACTGTTAGCAAACAACAGATAAGTTCCCAACGACACAAAAATATTGTCGTTTTTCCAAGGAAGGTTGATCAGCCTCGTTGGTTGTAGTTCTTGGGCACGGTCCTCACACGGAAGCTACTTCTGCACATCTCTCTTGGTGACCTTGGACAACTTACTCGTCCTCGTGGAATGAGTCACCTGTAAAAATGCCAGTGCACGCCTTCATGGTCTCTTGCAGCTCTAAAATCCCACAGCTGACTCTAGTGAAATTAATGAAATAATTAGACCCTTGGGTTCTCGCTCAGCCAAATCAGTTGTGAGCCCTTGGCAAGTGATCTTTGGCAGGGGTGGTGCTCGCTGGACGGGCCAGTGTGGAGAAGAGGGGCCAGGCACTTGGTGGAGGGAGGGCCCTTCTCCCTCCTTCTCCCTACGATCTTGCGAACCAACCCTTTGGTCAGAGAGGCCTTGCGGCGTCTGTGGTTAGTAATGTCTTGCGGCATTAAAGACAACGTGGCACGTTGTTATATGAATGTAATGCAATGTGATATAATACGGTATAGTATGATGTAATATCGTCCTTTATTTTTCTGTCGTGGATCTCCCTCTTCCTTCTCTGTTAGCTGTCACTATCTTATGGGTTATCTGCCAGTCTCTGAACCCCACGAAGCCCCAAACTTTGTCTTACGCTGGACAGGATTGATTATTTTTCTTTCTTACTGAACACCCCTGTTCTGAACAGAGCTCTGAATGACACTTCAAATGATGCTCACATATCACTCTTGTTAGCAGCCTGCTGTCTGCTTCAGAGTGGTGCATTATTTGGGTTTCATAACAGCATTTTTTCCCCCCTCTGACAAATGTTAAATTACGAAGTGCAGGAAACCACATGAATGTGGTGGGATGAAAATGCGAACACAGTGTTATCTGGAAACGCCAGTGTTATGATTCTTTCTCCTGGTGACAGTCTCCTCCCTGCACTCAACGTATAAAGCCTATTTACCTGCTTGGTGGCCGCCTTCTAACTCCTGTCTTTCTCTTCACTAATACTGTGTGCCACGGTCCCCGTGTCACACTGAGTCGGGAAGTTTGTTTAAGATGACTTCCTGGGGCTGTCTCTTTCTCTCCAGGTCCTGCCTGACCACTGAGCCCGGCTCACATTCACAAAGCCTTCCCAGAATGCTCTGGCCTCTATGAGCTCCTATAACATTTAGAACTTGCACCATAAAAAAAAAAAATATGTATGGCTACCTATTGCTTTGTGGGTGTTTGCTGCCACCCCATCTGGGTTGCAGGCTGCTGGAGGGCAGGGATCACATCCGAGCCCACAGTTCCTCAAAGGTGGTCTAGCCCCAGGACCTCCTGCAGCAGAATCACCTGGGCATACAAAGCAGCAGATTCAGCAACACCAGGCTCGATGAGTCAGAATTTCTGGGGATGTCGAGCCCGGGAAACTCACCGCAGACAACTCTTGAGCGCACAGAGGTTTGTGAAAACTGCCTGAGCTTACCTCTTCATCCTCCCCTGTACCTACCTCCTCACGCACGTATAGGGTCTAGATCTGAGCGCATCACAGATACCCAGGACATATTTGCTTGCTGATCTAAACAGCATCCTGCTGTGATGGTTGCACTCGCTCTTCAGTCGCCCTAGCCTTTTTGGGATGTGAAGTCTGCATATTCTCTGAACCCTTAGAAACCTCGTTTTGGCTAAATGTGTAGTCCCCTAGGTTGGAGGCTCTTCCGGAAGCCTTCTTTTTATATCTCCTCTTCACGCAGTGACCCTGCCTGTCCCTATTCATGGAGCAGCCCCTGCCCACGTGCAGCCCAGCAGTAACGTCAACTCTGGGGACAGGGACCGGAGTGTCAGGGCAGGAGACAGAGCTGAGGTGGGAGCAGCGCTGGGCTGACCTTGATTGCTTTATCCTCGGATCCCAAGGCCATGCCTGCTGCCCTTGGCAGTATGTTTTGAATGCTATTTCTTTCAGCTGTTAGGGCTCGGAGGTTGTCCACTTTGGTGGCAGGAGAGCGATCCCATTGCTGAAAGCAATAAATTTAAGCTGCAGTGGACAGACATCAAAGCAGCCCCGATGCCAGCAGCAGATTCAGAATTTGAATCTGATGACAACAGACCGCGTGGTGACACGGGCCCCCTCCTTCCCTCCTCCGCTTGCTCCAGCAAGGGCGAGCCTGGCAGAGGAGATTGGCTTCTAGTGCAACTCCTGATGCCCTTGCTGGTGGGTCCGGCCCTGGGACGAGATCTGACAGAAACCCAACCAAAGAGCTCTTGGAAGCCCAGCCAGCCTGTAAGGGAACCAGTGGGCTAATCGGGAAATGTACCAGCCGTGAACACAATCACTACGGGAGCGCCTGGGTGGCTCAGTGGGTTGAGCGTCCGACTTCGTCTCAGGTCATGATCTCGCAATTGACGAGTTCGAGCCCCACATCAGGCTCTGTGCTGACAGCTCGGAGCCTGGAGCCTGCTTCCGATTCTGTGTCTCCCTCTGTCTCTGCCCATTCCCTGCTCATGCTGTTTCTCTCTATCTCAAAAATAAATAAAACATTAAACAAAATTTAACACAACCACTACCATTAAACATTTTTTTTAACATTTTCTCTAATATGTTTTAAGGTTTATTTACTTATCTTGAGAGGGGGTGTAGAGAGGGAGGGAGAGAAGAATCTCAAGAAGGCTCCACGCTGTCAGCGCAGAGCCCGACGTGAGGCTTGAACTCACAAACTGTGAGATCGTGACCTGAGCCGAGATCAAGAGTCGGACGCTCAACCGACTGAGCCACCCAGGTGCCCCAAACCTTTTTTTTTTTTTTTTTTTGCAACTTTTTGTATGTTTTCACTCTTGCTTAGTCACACACAGTGTTACTTAAGAGAAGTTGTGCCAGTCTTGAATTACGTTTGTGTTGCAAGGCACATTCAGGCGCAGTGACAGGAAGCGTCTTCTCCCACGTGTCCGAATAATTTTGCCGATGGGGGGTTTGGAGAGCAAGAAGGTATAACAGAATGGGTTGGGAATGGGGTTTTCTCCTCATTTTCAGCTAAGGGGAGAAAAGAGAGCCCAGGTTTCCGAAGCAATGCTGAGAGCAAAAGAGGCTTTGGCTCACGTGCTTGGTCGAAATCTGCCTAGATGTCCTCTCTGTAGCCTCTTCCGGTTCAGTGGGGGTGAAGCCTGCCTCTGTGATGCAGGAGCCAGGTGCACAGGCCGTCGGTCACGGGACAGAAACATACAGGTGTTGACATCAGTGTCTTGAGACTTCATTAAAGGTTTTAAAGTGGAGGAATGACAGGGGGCAAAATTAAAGAAATTATAAGGCATACAATTTTAGTGAACTACCAAAGGCATTGCTATTTTGGAGGTCCTTAACAGTGCGTGGAATTTTTCCTGATGAGTAGTCATCCATGGTTGGGAAAGAGGAGCGCTGGTTCTAAAAGAACGTTTGACTGCATCACTTGTGTTGTTTACCACGAGGCATTCTCGAGAACTGCAGATTTTCCAAATGGCTTCCTCAATCATCGGCGCTGCGTTTGCAAGGCAGATGTAAATAGGGAACAGTCAGTCCAGTACCCTCCCTGAAGACCATCACTGGAAAGCTCTTTAAAGGCTTTCTAGCCTAGAGAAGTTAGACAGCCGTCATGCACCCAAGCTGATGTTCTCTGTAAAGCAGTACTAAGCGTGCCTTCCGGGTGATGTGTTATAACCCTCTCTTCTTGCTGATAACTATCATGGGCTCATTGTACCAGTCCTTCAGAGAAGCGATGTGGTTTTGTATAACTGAGTGAAACCACACCAGTTCAGGAAATGCAGTGAATTGCCTTATAATAGGCATCATCAAAACAGATGGTGATTAACTTGGAAGGTACCCTTCCTTGGTGACAGTTTGAAAGCTTTGAAAGGAGGTGTTTGCGGTGCATCAAAAGAAATTAGGATTAGGCTGCCACATTTGCACACGGTTGGCGTGAAAACTGAAAAGAAACTCATCAGAGTTCCTTACCGCACATGCTTTCCCTGAAGGCATCATCACATCGTGGCTTCATTATCCATTCCACTCTAATGACTAACGTGGCTCTCTCTTCCTCCCTGGAGTTTAAGACCATTGGCTTCCAACTTCCTCCCAGATGGCTCTGGTTGGGTGTCATAGGTACCTCCAACTTGAGTCTACACCCCCTCCTGTCTCTGCCCCGTCTCCCTTTATGGGTTCCTTGTTTTTAAAGAAACAGGATCAGCGACCAGCCAGTCATTGATTCTGGACACCATCTCCTCCTCCAGCGCTTTGGCCCTTGACCACCTGCTAGAGTTTTACCTCTTGCTTATCACTTCACGGTCTTCCCACTCTTCCACATTCCTCTGCTCTTGTTCTGTTGCTGTCGTTACCATCCCTGGCCCGACCGCTGCAGGCACTGCCCAGAGACGACATTTGCCTTAGGTCTTTCTTCCTGTGTCCCATTCATCCTACTGTTTTGAGACTTTCCTTCCCAAAGATAAGGGTCTGGTTGAATCACTCGCATTCCTAAAAACCCTCGACAGCCTGCGCAAGTATGGTTCCTTTCATGTTAAGGATCGAACTCAGACTTCAAACTTGTGTTTATGATCGATTGCGCATCGATTCGCATTGATTACAAAATCATGATGAAATGTGTGCCTGTGCCTGTCAACAAAGCCTGGAAGTAAGGAAAGCAAAAATTAAGATGTTTGTAGGATTAGAGCGGTTGGTACTTTTCTTTAGAAATAATACTCCTCTGGTGTTTTCCGTCGCAATGAATGAATATGATGAAGGAAAAGGAAAGATTTAAAGGATTTTGTTGGCTTCCCTTTCCCTACAAGATAAAATGGTGACTTAACTGCATGACATTCAAGATCCCTGGGAATTCATTACCAAGTCACCATCGAAATCTCGTCCCTCCCTCCCATCTCCCCACATGACACTTCTTGCCTTTCTAAATACACTGCGTGCTTTAGCAGCCATGACTTTTTCGTGTTGATTCTTCTGCCTGAAATTCTGTTTCTCTACCCAGTGAACATCATTCACTGATGCCTGATGGGAATGTCCTCTCTTCCTACGTGAGCTCTGTGGATGGCGGTTCTTTGATTTTGCAGCCATCTCTGTGGATGACCCACAAGGGTGGAGGTTGGTCTATTTTAAACCTTGTATTCTAAGTAGTGAATCCATTCCTGTGCACAGTATGGCTTAATAAATATTTACCAAAGGTAAAAAGAGACAACTCATTTAGAAGTATACAAGTAGGGGGTGCCTGGGTGGCTTAGTCGTTGAAGTCTGACTCTTGATCTCAGCTGGGGTCTTGGGGTCGTGAGGTCAAGCTCCGGGTTGGTCTCCGTGCAGGGTGTGAAACCTACTAAAAAAAAAAAAAATAGACAAGTAATCCTTCAAGTAAGATTTAAAATGTTTCAGATCATCTCAGTGCTAATTACGGTGTTGTAAAAATTATAAAAAGTTGATGTTTTAGGTTAAACGATTTTTACGAAAGTCACCGGACTCGGCATCATACCATTTTAAGTAAACCAGTAGAGTGGATCTTTGGTATTTGAAAATTCTAACGTCAGGTAGAATCACTTCAGCTCCTCAGGAGCCATATTTGTGAAGTTATTAGAAATTGCTTTTTACTGCTCTATGTCATGAAAAAATCATATCGGCCAAATCAGAAATCCACAGAAATGACACATCCAGTATTGGCAACATAATATGAATATGTGGTATTTTTTCCTGAAAGCGATTGAAAAAGCCAAGACTGGGTAACATTAAAGGATTGATATAACATTTTCAATTCTGAAAGGCTATTCTACTCTAGAAATATACTTGTTACTATTTTTTCGTTTCTAAGAATTCTGTTTGGTTAAAATTGCAAAGGAGAAAAAAATATCTTGGCTGAAACAAAATGAAAAGTCATCTCCAAAATTAATTTGGCATCCTCAAAAGTTCCTTTGCAAAGGGAGGAGGAGGTTTTTTAATATCACATGTTAAAAATGCCACTAAAAAAAATCATCATTTGCACTTGTGAGCAAGGAATTCAGAATGGTATTTAATGGAGATCAATGTGCGAGGCATGTTACCCATCTTTTTAAACAATATTTTGACATTAGGGGAAGGCTGTTTAATAGTGTATATTGGTTTATAATATATATTATACATGCCATATATATTTTTCCTATTAATGTTTTGGTTAGCGTCAGTAAGTCGGGATAGAGAATTTCAGTTTAAGATTTGCCACTTTTTCTGCATGATATTCCTACCTGACCTTCAGTTTGCTTGCCCGTGAAATTATGACAAACGTCGAACCACTGTTGGAATAACGAATTTAGAAACTGATCAGTCAACAACATGTGCTGATTGACCGACTAACAAAACCTTAAATACCGTATCACTTTGCAGCACCTCCTAGAAGTTGATCTTTGTCTGTTCTGCACAGTGAAGAACCTTTGCTGAATTTGTTATTTTTCTGTTCTGAGCCTTGCATTCATTTGTTTTTATTTTATTTTTTAATGTCTCTTTATTTTTGAGGGGGGAGAGTGGGGGAGGGACAGAGAGAGAGGGAGACAGAGGATCTGAAGTGGGCTCCTTGCCGACAGCAGAGAGCCCAACTTGGGGCTCGAACTCTCGAACCATGAGATCGTGACCTGAGCCAAGGTCGGATGTTTAAGCGACTGAGCTGCCCAGATGCCTGCTTTGTATTCATTTAAAAGCCTGACCATTTGGCTGTTTAGAAGATGCACCAGGAAATATGTGTATCTGAAACTGGTATATCAATGTACGTCAACTACACTTCCATTAAATACACACACACACACACACACACACACACACACACACGCACAAAACGTTAGCCGTTATGGTCCTATTCCTTTCATGGTATCCAGTTAGACTACTACTCAGTTTGTAATAAAAATTTTCCAGCCTTTATTCTTGGTGCCTTCCTCCCAACTGAATTCATGCGTCTTTGCTCTGTTAGGGAAGGCGCAGTGTGTGACAGAGCCCGGTCCGGGAGGGTGAGAAAACGCTGTGGGAACGCAAAGGGATGAGACGGCTGGTCCAGCTATAAAGTGGTGAGGACATGGCGGTGGGGTTTGGAGCTAGACTTTGAAATATGGCTAGGATCCCGAACGGTAGGAGGGTGAGGAACGAAAGCAAGGAGAAGGAAGAGGGCACGTCGTGGACCGGCTCGGGCCCAGTGTGAGGTGGGTGAGAGAGAACGATGAGAGATTGGGGAGGAGCAGGGCTGCTTGAATCAAGACGGTAATAATAATGATTAGTGTGAACTCTTAATGGAGCAGCTGCCTTACAGCAGATTCCGTGAGTGTGCTTTACAACTCCCTGCAACACAGCCCCATTTTACAGGTGAGAACAGTGGGTTTAATCCCATACTCAGGGTTGGAATTTGATCTTAAGTGGTGGAGAGCCATTCTTTGAAGGTTGTGGAACAGGAGAAGGTCATGATCAGACTTGGCACCGATTTACTCACCTGCTCTGATAGCCTCAAAGTTCCCCGTAAAGACAGGTCTCACACCGCCGCATGTTCCCTCAAGGAGTGTCGCTGACCTTCAGCGTGGTGGAGACCCCATAAGCACTGGTGGAGTCTATTTTATTTATTTGTTTTTTACCGTTATTCATTTTTTTGAGAGACAGAACACCAACCGGGGAAGGGCAGAGAGAGAGGGAGACACAGGAATCCCAAGCAGGCTCCAGGCTCTGAACTGTCAGCAGAGTCCGACGCGGGGCTCGAACTCCCGAACCTCGAGATCACGACCTGAGTCGAAGTTGGCCGCTTAACCAGCTGAGCCACCCAGGTGCCCCAGAGTCTATTTTAAAAGCTTCCTCGACAAAACTTAGGAGGCCCTTCTGGTACATTTTCCCTTTTAAAGAGGAAGCTAAGAAGAGAGAGTTAATAAACTATTTCCTTTGTGCCCGTACGTGTTTCTTCTCCTCTGATCCTCACAAAATATCTTAAAGATAATGAGTATGACTTTTACATTTAAATTATACGTTATCATGGTGGATGAGTTATTGGTGCTGAAGACGGTCACACAGCTTGCAGGAACCAAAGCTGGGATTTGAATCCTGGACACCCTGATCCCCTTGCCTGTACTCTGTCTTCACTCCTGCCTGTCAAACCACTTCTGATTTCCAATCCGCTCGACGCTCCCCCCCCCCGCCCCCCGCCACTGGTTTAAGGCCACTTTGCTAGCACTCTGTTGATTTCAGAGAAACGAAAGCCCACAAGGACCTAATCTACTTGGTAGAAGTTGATGGGAAAGAAATTATTTTCAGCTTCTTCAGGACCAGTATCCTTCTAAATGATGTGGCTGGCAGGTGGCCATTTCTAGGAGCCCATCAAATTATCCACTTGGAAGAGCCCGGCATCCTGTGTTGGGTACCACGCAGAGTGAAGTCACCCTTCACAGTAAAACAGAGTCTGGGGGTGAGTACGTTGCAAGCACCCTGGGTATTTAAGGGAAGCACTTTGCTTCTTCCATTTGATTGGCACCAAATTTATTATACTAGAAAACACTCAGCTACAGGCAGACAGCATGTGCTTTCAAATGCTGCCGGGAATTTGCAGTGACATTTACTGAAAGGGGAAGTTTAAGTCCAACAATCAAAGGTCATGGTCCATGAACCTACAGGCACACATTATGTAAATGCAGCCCAAATCCAAAACCCAGCTTGACAAGGTTTGGAGTGGTTATCTGCTCCATGAAATTAATCTTCAGTAAGATTCTCCAAAACATCAGATGTGCTTAATGCGTTTGAATCAGGACTTGTAAACACTTGACACCTAATACTGGTACCAAAGATCAGGAGTTAGCTCACCTGCTGCTGTGCCCACTTTGCGGGAATGGACAGGGTTTTCTCTGTTTTCCTGGTGAGCATCCCCATGGGGATTGCCTGGCAATGCCTTCATCCACTTGGGAGAGGCAGCGAGCTAACGGTACTCTGTCTCAGAGACCTAGCCACCCTAACACCCCACTTTCAAAGTGTCCTTAATTTGATTTTTAATTATATATTTTTAATTGCTTAAAAAAATTTTTTTTTAATGTTTATTTTTGAGATGGAGAAAGAGTGACAGCAGGGGAGGGGCAGACACACACACACACACACACACACACACACACACAGAATCTGAAACAGGCTTCAGGCTCTGAGCTGTCAGCACAGAGCCAGACGCGGGGCTCGAACCCATGAACCGCAAGATCATGGCCTCGGCCGAAGTCGGATGCTTAACTGACTGAGCCTATTAAACACCAACTCCCCGTTCCTTTCTCTCCTCAGCTCCTAGTCACCTCCACTTTACTTTCTACCTTGACAAGTTTGCCTATCTTAGCTCCCACATACACCTGGAATTACACAATATGTGTCTTTTTGTGTCTGGCCCTTAATTTATTTTTAACAGTGTTTCATAAACTTGTCTCATGCACTCACTTTTAATGCCTTGTTGGATTCATAATTATCATTAAGATATAATTCTCATTCTAATATAGGAAGCTAGGTCCTATAAGAATATGAGTAAGCAACAAGCTTTCAGTTATAAAATAAGTAAGTCACGGAGATTGAAAAGTGCAGCATAGGGGATGTAGCCAATACTATCGTAATCACGTTGTGTGGTGACAGATGGTGACCACACTCGTCATGGTGAGCCCTGAGTGATGTATAGAACCGTCGAATCAACATGTCATCCACCTGAAATGGATACAACATTGTATGTTGATCATACTTCAGTTGAAAACAAGGAGTAGGAGTAAACAGAAGACGTAGAAAAATTTTTCATGAGCACTGGGAGAAAATAACGTTGGTAAAACAAAAATTAGATGCCTCAGAGGCATTCCTCTTTGGAATTGATTCCCCCTTACTCGGGGGTTGCCCCTCTTCAGCCTGAATTCTCTGCAGAATTTCGACAGGCAGGCTTGCGTGTCTGTAACGCCTCCTAGGAAGAATTCGGAATTTGCCAGCTACTATTTGTAGACTGACTTGTCTTCTATTCTTCTTTTTGCTGATTTTTAAGTCAATCACTCCCGTCTCCTTGCCTCTGTCCAACAGCCAGCCGAAACATGTGATGACTGCCGTTGGAAAACGGGTGAATCACAGCCCTCTGCTTGTGGAGATGTTGCACAAAGCAGAAGTATTCCTTTCTGCATAGAAACAGAAGCGTTGTAATTTTACTGCAGCAGTGAAATTGTAGTAGAGGTGAACATAAGTCTTCTTCTATTTACATCTTTAATGAGCCACAATTAAAAGTAGTGGGTTGGCGTGTCAGAGTGAGTGTGTTATTTTCAGTTTTCTATTCTGGGGATTGCTGCTCCTGGGCTAAGCCACACTTCCCTGGCACCCTGGGGCTCCAAGAGCCTTCAGCAAGAAAGCCCAGAAAGGTCTAATCTGCTTCCTGAAAGTTAATGGAACAGTAATGACTTTCTGCTGTGCTAAGGTAGAAATGTGCTTCAGATCCCAGAAGCCTGTGATTCTCGAATCTTCTGTCATGGTACATCTTTTTCTTCTCGTGAAAGGTTCCATGGATTGATTCATTGTTGAGGTGCTCAGAGAGTCCTCTCCCTTCTCATTTTGTCTGGCCATAATTAAGAGGTACTGGGGTGCTCTCCCTTCACTGGAGACCTGGTGTGGGGCGAGGCAGAACGTCATGTTGCAGAAGGCCCTTTCCCCGGCTCTGACTGAACCCAGACCTAAGGCCATTCAGTTCAGGGGCGCTGTGCTGGACCGCTCCATGCTGTCCTTCCCCACCTCGGCCACACTGAAGTAGAACCGCTGAGGTTAGTTGCACTGCGATGCTGACATGAGACACTCTTAGGAACCCTTCGATGGGTTTCCACAGATGAGGCATCGGTGCTTAAGAAATTACTGTGGGACAGGAGGTTTTCCTGACAAGGTAGTAAAGCCACATACTGAGATTCGTTTAATAGCTCATCTAAACCATCATGTGCAAACCTTTCTGTTTACCTACTTGAGCTCAGCAAAAATGTGCACATAGGTATTCAGTATAGTGTCCGAGGACTGTAGGGAATTACTTAGATGTCGGCCATTGGCAGTGGCCCCACCCTCGTGATGTGTGCCTGCGCCTGATTGTGTCACGGACCAGCCACACTTGTCTCAGAGCTAGCGACGCTTCAGCCCGCACAGGCCCTTCCTAGGGCCTGGGGTTGAATTCTAGGTTGGTAATTTTTGTGAACTCTTTCTTTTTTTTTTTTTTTAACGTTTATTTATTTTTGAGACAGAGAGAGACAGAGCATGAACAGGGGAGGGGCAGAGAGAGAGAGGGAGACACAGAATCTGAAACAGGCTCCAGGCTCTGAGCCGTCAGCCCAGAGCCCGACGCGGGGCTCGAACTCACGGACCGTGAGATCATGACCTGAGCCGAAGTCGGACGCTTAACCGACCGAGCCACCCAGGCGCCCCTTTCTTAAAGATACTCACCCCACCAATACTCTCTCCCGTTGCTTGCCTAACTTTATAAGCTTCAGACCCCACACATTGGATCCGCCCCTGATTAAGCATATGTAGAAACCATGCCTGTCCATATGGTAATTACATAAATTCACTTCTCCTTCATGTTACTTGTGAAATTCCCCCCAAATGTGCCAGCTCACAAAACAGGAACATTAACGGTCTACGTAGAGCCTCTGGTATCATACCAGTTGTTTCCAAGGAAATTTGTATCTTGGACATTTAGCAAATAAATAATATGTTTAACTGATAGTGATTATGTCCTAAATTTCCCGAAGCGATGACTAACAGTTATGATTCACATATTCCTGGGAATCTCCCTTCCCCCCAACTTGCTGTCTGCCTGGAGCGGTGGACGGTATATCAGAGTTTCTTAGGAATATAGTACAGTAGAACTGCATAGCTTCTGACCTTCTCCCTGTGCCACGTAAAGAAGAAGGAATTTAGTGGCTATTTTGTGAAACGTTTTTTTTTCCCTCTAGCTTGACATGGTTATTTGAAGGTAAATAATTTTCCTTGCTAAGGAGTCACTTGTTACGGGTGACTTTGATTTGACAAACAGCTGTTGATTCCTAGTGCAGAAAATTAATTTCTTTCCTCCTCTCCCAAAGAGTTGTTTTATGATTCCCAGTCTATTGTTAGGCATAAAAGCTAATTTGGTTTGGATTATCTGTTTTAAATGTACCTGGTGTTCAAGCTACTGAAATAGCACTGCCGTGACCTGGGAAGAAGAGACTCCAATTAAACAAAGCCCATTTTTTTCTTTAAAGACAAGAATGAAGTATTTGCCTCTAAAATGGTTTTAAATTAATTAATGATATTCATGAACCATTTAAATTTTTTCTGAGTCAAATATTGTAAGGAGGTGTGATGTCATAGACCGTTAAGGGTGAATGACAGTCGGTGTAGACAGAAGGTCCCCATGCATGATGCAGAGCAGAGTGACCACAGAGCGCAAAATAGCCAAATATGTTTTGTCCTACCTGAAAAAGGAGGCATGTTCCAATGGCCTGTTTGACAACAAAACTTATCTAGGTGACTTAGGCACAGTAGAGGGCCCGGAAGGGGGAGAAGGAAGCAGATGGAATGGTGTAGAGTTAGAAACGCGCTTGCTTCGGGAAGAGGGCGTGGTCACCATCTAGGTTTCAGTTTTTGCCATACCACAAGTTTTGTGACCTTTGGAAAGTTACTAACCTTTCTGGAACAGTTCCCTCCTCTGCGAGAGGAGGGCAGTAGTCTGGATCATCCTTGGAGGTTCCCTTCACCAGTGTCATTCTGTGAGGATTAAGCGACATCAGATTTACATGGGAAACGAGAAGGATAAGAATAGACACACAACAGGTGGAAGGGGGCAGGTATGTAAATGGGGGTCTGGCACGCAAGGGGGAAATAGCCCTGGTGTAAATTCAGATGTGCATCTGTGTCCATGGGCAAGTGACTTTTACTGGAGGAACTGAGCGCTGCTTGAGGTTAGGGTTGAGCCCTGGGCAACTGACTTGCACCACATCTCCCAAGGAGCCCTGTTTCCCTTTGCGTGGCCTGTGCTCCTCACCCTTCTCTTAGTGCAGGAGGCTTTGCAGTTGAGGCTGTGCTGGCCTCCTTGCCTCCTCACCCCTCACATTCTCACCTCGCCTTCATTTGTCCCTTCAGGATGCTTCTGGAGGTGCTCATGGGCCTCGGGAGATTACCTTCCTCATGCCGAAGCCCCGCTGAAATTCTTTGCGAACTGTCCCGCTTCGAGAATCAGACACGATTGTGTTTGTTTTTGCCTGCGCTCACAACGTGCGGGTGCACTTGTGTAGTCAGCAGAGTAGGTTGAATGTGAAGAGCCGGGAATCCTTGCCAGGTTGCTATGTTGCTGTTTAGCTAACACTGAACTTGGTCACATCCTCAATTTCTGGGCAGCATGTGAGAATAGTTCCTTCTCCCGAGAGTTTATCGGACCAGTGCGGCTGTAAGCACAAGACAGTAATAATAGCGTGCGAATGCAAGCATTAGACATTTTCTGAGTGCTTACTGTGTACCCAAGTACTGGGCGAAGAAGCACTTTATACGCACTAAATGTGTGTGTCTGCAAACATAACACAGCGATGAAAAACAAACGTCTGATTCTCACAACTCTAAGAGATTGGGGATCATTATTATCTACGCTCTATGGATGACAGAACTGAGGCCCAGGAAGGAGAAATGACTTGGGCCGAGTTACAGGTGTAGTGACGTGTGCAGGATTAACTTTTCCACTAAGAGCAATCTTTGTTAGTGCGAAGTGCGAAGTCTGGCGTGGATGCCAGAACGAGTCTGGGTTAGTTTAGATGGGATTAAACGAGAGAGTGGTTTCAACGGTGTTTTGTAGGAAGGCAAGTGTCCTGATCGTGTGATGTGAAGGCAAAAGGGCATTTCAAGCTAGAGGTGATTGCCTGTGAGGATCGAAGGTAAAGAAGGCAGATGGCAAACAGGTCCGTTCAGTTGGAGGGAAGAACATCCCTGCGTGTGATCAGAATCAAACGAGTAGAGCGAGGAGCTGTTTTGTTAGCTGTGGTGTAGGCATTGCTGTAATTAGTAGCAGGTCAACACCTTATAAAATCCCTCTGGAGTGTAGAGACGTGTTTCTAACAGAAACGTGTAAGTCTGCAAAGGAAGTAAGGTGCAGGTGTTAATGTCCTGCCCTTAGGAGATTTCTTCTTGGGTTCTCTTTACCAAATGACACGAGCCTCACACTCCTGCCTTGAGCTGTCACCGTCTTTGCTCGGATTTCCATTAATTAGCTTCAGGTCTTAGGTCTATAGTCACTTGAAGTTGCTCAGACATATTTGCTCTAACCCCCCTCCCTGCCACGGGCAGCTTGGGATGTTTGTCTTTTCGGACACATCTGCCTTGCCCCGGAAGCCACATTACACACTGAGCGTGGCAGGTGCCTCTCGGGGAGGGGTGTGTAGCAACATCTTGTTGGCGAACACACATAGGCAGTGGTGGCTCCTCCAGGGCTCTAGGTGGTGGGCGTCAGGTAAGAGATTTGAACTTGGGCCAGAACTGGAAGCAAACTGGGGTGACCTGGATTTGTGGGTGCTTGGGGAGAAAACATTAAAATGAAGAATTGTGTGGGTAGTTGGTCATGTTTGTTTCAACGGTTTTCCCCTCCAAACCTTGAAAAGAAACAAAGGCGACGTGGGGAGGGATTTCTCCAGGCTTGTCAATGGCTGGTTTGTGTGTCGAATTAATTAATTGACTAATTACTTTATCTGTAGTCCTCCTTGTTTGGAAAAGACTTATGGCCGTGCCTTAGATCTCGGAATCTGTAAAACGAGAAAATCTTATGAAGTAGTCAAGTTAGCGGGTTATACGTGCCTCTTGAAAGTTTCTTTATGATTATATATCAATGAGAGATTCAGGCAAACCATGAGAGACTCTAAAATACAGAGAACAAACTAAGAGTTGATGGGGGAGGGGGAGAAAGGGTGATGGGCACTCAGGAGGGCACTTGTTGGGATGAGCACTGGGGGTTGTAGGTAAGCGAGGAACCACGGGAATCTACCCCCAAAACCCACAGCACACAGTATATACACCGTATGTTAGCCAACTTGACGATACGTTTTATTAAAAAAATAAAAATCATAAAAATAAAATAAAGAGTAAACATGAGTACTTAATGTATTTACATTCCTCATCTGTTTCCCACTTTTTGAAAAACGCGCTTTTCTTTGACCTTCAGATTGTTAGACTGTTGAGCAATTTTACATTTTCTAGTTTCTGTCCAGGTCGCTGTTTGTGAAACTCTAGTGTTGACATGGCAACTCTAGTTTTTTGTCTTTTTCCTTAAAGCCCCTCCTGCCTTTTGGAGCTCTGTGGATGCAGCAGCTGTGAGGGCCCCCTCCACCTGCGGGACCCTTGCCGCCTCCCACCCCTCATCCCTGGGCTTCATTATGGAGTCTTGCTCTGCTTGGTAGCATGACCCCGAGAAAGTTCAGTGGCTCCGTGGTTCCGGGTCATTGACAAGACTCTTGCCTCTAGGCATTCAGATCAGAACTCTGGAGAGCAAGGACTTCCTGCCTCCCTTCTGCCCACCAATCTCCAGGAAATACTAGAGTTACCTCGTGCTTACCTCCTATCTTAATTTATCAGGCTCTCGTGCATATTGCCACAGGAACTCCTCATTTATGGCTCTGTGGGGAGGTTTCGACGGATGAGCAGACTTTGCGGTGTCACCCCTAAGAGGTGACGAGACTGACTCAGTGCCTCTCTCGCTGCCCCAGGAAGAGTGTCTCCAGCCTGTGGAACACGGGCCAGTGGCAGGCGGTTACGCGGGGAGGCAGGGCCCATAGTCCCCTCCTCGTCGACCAAAGGGTAGAAGAGAAAGGAACTTTACCTTGTGCCGGACCCCCCGTTAGGAGCATTGCTTATGACCTCCCATTTAAACCTCATCACACCCAGGAGATGAACACTGTTGCTTTTGATTTACAGACGATGCAAGACAAAGGCTAAGAAGAGTAAGAGAACGAGGATTCTAAACCAGCCGTGCCTGTCATTAAACTCACACTCGATTTTCAAGCATGAACTGGTTATTTTTGAACTTCCCTTCCTCTTTCCTTCTGATGCTCGATTTTTAGTTATTTTATGGCAAATTGAAAAATTCCTCAAAGGGTGTGTACGGGGGTAAATAGATGTATCTGAAACAAAACTGTTATTGATTAGCCCTTCTAATGAAGTTGTGTGGCTAAGATGAGCGTTTTACCATCACCTTGGGATTTCAGGTCACTGAGTTGAATGACTGAGAAATTAAGAAGGGAGAATCCCACAGAAATGGGGATCATGAAAGCCAAGGATCTCAACGAGAGGTGGTGGGGAGAAGCATGTAGCTCCGGAGCCTGTGTGGAGCGGACGGCGGTGGGGGGGGGGGGGGGGAACCGGGGGGGATTTAGCTTTGGACCTGCGACACCTGTGGTCTGTGCCATAGCAGGAGCTGCCCAGAATGCGGCACCAATATCCAGGGGTCTCAGGTGGCAAATATGGGTGCTGTTGAGTGGGAGCAGATACTGAGATTTGTGACCAGGGGTGATCGGAAGTGCCCACCTTTCTAGACCTATTTCTACCTCGAAGGTCTCTGTATGAAACACTATGCTCACGACGCTGCCAGATCTTGGACCATTGCTGTCCATGGCAGTGTGAGGAGTCACGGGCTTGGGGTCAGAGAGACAAAGTTCAGATCCAACATCCATCACTTGCTAATTGCGACACTCTGGACAGGTTGCTGCAAGCCTCCTCTCTTTGAAAGGTACAATGGGGAGAATCATTGTGTCTCATAGGATTGCTGCCCATAGAGCAGTCAGCACAGTGCCTGGCACATAAAACTACCTAATTATTATTCGTTTCTAAGAGCATGTATTATTATCTAAGAGCAACTAAGAGCACAGGTGGTCTTTTTTACTGTGGTTACACAAGCTGTGGCGTACCGGCGAAAGGGTCCCTCATAATTCAGCGAAAGAAATCCTTGAAATTTCTGTTACAGCAAAAAAAAAAAAAAAAAAAAAAATGCAAATTACTACCCGGTACATTTCTGGCAGCCATATAAGCCATTTACATAATGAAACCTCTCTAATATTATTTCTATTAATAGCCACACTTCTAAGTATCAATGTGACCATTTTGTATTTAGAATCATTCTCTCTGTGAACAGATTCCTTTTATTGCCGTGTCTTCTTAATATCTTGTGACAAGTGTCATTATCTCTTTCCTCCATAGTCTAGTGTTTGCGGTTTTGTGAACTCTTCAAATGTTAGTTTACTACCCAGGAAGCTCATTTTTAATAATGCATGCCTCGAATGTCAGAATGCTCTCAAGTGCGGACTTACAGATGAACGTGAAGTGCTATGGTAAGGAAGGTTCTAGATTGGTACCCAGGACTAGGTTCTCTGCACCTTTATGCTCCGATGTCATCCTTTGCTTTGATGTGATCGCTTCTGTTAGCTGTTCCCCAACGAATCCCCTGTTGATCACCCTACTAAACTACTTCACCATGAGTTTGTCCATACGTTTGGCCCACACTGTCATGTACCCACTTAGACCTTTAAGTTTCTTTATCTGCAGGTGAAGTGTGTTGTTGGATGGCATGACTGGTTCTATCAATTGGCCTCGCAGCAATGACTTGTGTCCTTCATTAGGAAGAACTCTCCTTGAGCGCATATATGGCTTTTTCTCCTGTTTGCTTCTGACCCCCAGCAAGAGGGTCACAAAATACAGGGGTCCCCAGATGCTGGTTGAAAGAATTAAAGAGAGAGCACCTTGTGAGGAGAAGCCCACAGTTGGGAGGAGGCAGTTGCCTTGGTAAGCAAGAGTTCTAAGCCCCGTTCAGCTCCGTGATCCTGTCAGTGGTCAGGGCTTACGTGGCGGGAAAAACGTGGCAGCCACACTCTGGGGATGTATCCTCATCCTAAACTTTGTAACGTCGAATAAATGGTCAGGAGTTTTTCCTGTTCAATGATCCTTTCTACTAGGGGGTTGCAAAGGCTCTAAGCAAGCGACATTGATAAACCTTAAAAACACTTCCTTAGGTTTTTGTTATTTTTTTTTTTTTAAGTTACTGCTTTTCTGTTGGTCTTTGAAATATGGTTTTACTAATTTGAATTCTTTTTATGGCCAGTAAGGGAAACTCATCAGAGGCAGCTTCAGAGAAATGGGGCTTTGGCTAAGGACCCGGGAGGCTCTCATGGATTGTAGGGGAGGGTGGGGGCTGGACCTTTGTGCTACAAAACAAAACCAACCCCAAACCACAACCAACAGTCCACAGTGTATCTGGGGTTTGGGTCATGTAGTATGAACAGGACTGTTCCCACCTGTGTGGATAGGCAGTTTCTAGAAAAACAAATGCTGCTGGACAGACAGTCCAGTGTGTGTCTACGGAGATTGTACCGTGGGTGTGTGATTGTGTCTTTGTCTTAACCGTGCTGCCGTGGAAGATTTTGTAATCGTTAGTGCTAAGATTGCTGGAGAAAAGAATGAATTAAGATACCTATTGTCCCATTGTAGTAATTTCTGTTTGTAGGGCTCATTAAGGTCTTTGCTCAGGATGAGCGCGTCTTTTCTGGCTGGCACACGCTAACATTCACACAAGGTGCGGAGACGTTTTTCTGCTCGTTCTTGTCACTTCTTCACGTGACTTCAACCTACTGCCTCCAAATTGATGTCCCCCGGGTGCTGGGGTGGCCCAGCAGAGCTGAGTCGCACGGGGATCCCCTCTGGGGTAGGACGCTTGCCGAAAGAGGATCTTCTGGTTGGAGCGATGTTGGCTGATGCTGGGGGAAAGGTTCAAGAAGCAGCTGGGAAGGCTCCAGCCTTGAGGAGCCTCCTTTCATGGCTGAACGTAGTGAAGGAAAAACGCACACTTCACTGTCGTTTCTGTCGTATCCGAGAAAACAGCACCTAGTTCACTACATAGTAGCATCTGAAACTGGGCGCTCCTGAGATCTACCCTTGTATCTTAAAAGGAGCAGAGAGGCACGTCTGGGTGGCTCAGTCCGTCAAGCGTCCAACTTGATTGCGGCTCAGGTCATGATCTCACAGTTCGTGAGTTCGAGCCCCGTGCTGGGCTCTGCGCTGACAGCACTAAGCCTGCTTGGGATTCTGTGTCTCCTTCTTTCTCTGCCCCTTCCCTGCTGTCTCTCTGTCTCTGTCTCTCTCTCTCTCAAAAATAAATAAACATTAAAAAGAAGAAAGGAGGAAGCAGACGTGAAGTAAAACTGGGCTTGATCAAGAAAGAGATCAGGCTCGAGCCAGAAGTGGCTCTGTGGGCTCCCGATTCCTGTCCTTAGCACTCTTTCTGCCACTTCACGTTCACCCTTCTGGGTCTTTCCCACAATGACCGTGTGCAAGGTCATAGCTCTGGCCTTAGTATCTATACTTGTCTGTGAGGGCGGCCATAACGGAGTAGCACAGACTGAGTGGCTTAAACAGCAGAAACGTATGTCTCACAGCTCCGGAGGCCGGGAGTCCAAGATCAAGATGTCAGCAAGACTGGTTCCTCCTGAGGTCTCGCTCTTCGGCTTGGAGACGCCCATCTTCTCCCTCTGTGCTCATGTGGGCTTCCTTTCCAGACTGTGTGCCCTGATCTCCTCTTATAAGGACACCAGTCACACTAGATTGGGACCCCACCCATTTGACCAGATTTTACCTTCATTACCTCCTTAAACGTCCTATCTCCAAATACAGTCACCTTCCGAGATACTGGGGAAGTTCAGACTTCCGACACATACATTTGGGTGGGGGGGACACAGTTCAGCCCATGACAGTCTACGTGAATTGATTTGATTCATTAATTAAATGCATTCATTGGTGCCTTATGGATTATATTCATCATCCAGTCCTTAAATTGTCCATTCCAGCAGCGTTTCAGATGTCAACTTGACTATCATATGCAGCCAGCTAATTTAAAATGCTGTTGCTACGTGCACCGTGGCATGGTGCTTGTCACGGGGGAAAACTGGGCGCTAGAAACTCACTCCCTGTCTTTTTGGGGGATGAGGGCCATCCGGGGAGGCAGACGTACATAAAAAAGGGCTTCGTTAAGTCTGTTCCGAGACGGGAAATACAGGTGCCATCTCTGGATCTTTACTAAAAATCGCTTATTTCTAGTCAAATCTTCCATGGTGGCAAACTCCCATTTGCCTCTCAATGGGTGTTGGAACATTCGCGTGTCTGGAATGCTTGGTAACCATAGTTCTGAAGAGGAAAGCCTCACAAGCTATTGCTGTGTTCTTTCCAAATATGTTCTTTCATGGCCAGAATGGTCACTCACTGACTGGATTCCTTACGTGTGCCCGGTGCATTTTATTTACTTCTGTATGTATGCATGTATGTATGTATTGGAGAGGGCAGAGCCACTCTTCTGACCAGCCGTGTCGCGCGATGAAACGGTTCGATACGAAGCCCCACCCATCTGTCTCTACGGAGACCACGTCGTAGTCCTATTTTTGTCCCTGATGTCAGGCATCGTGCCTGGCATTTAGTAGGTCTTCAGTAAATATTTGCTGAATAAACGTGTGCTGATTGAAAAACGGTCTATTATGAGTAGCTCCCAGAGAGACTGTGGGCTTCTGAGCAGGAACCTGATGAGTCACACATTGTTTGCCTGACTCAGTGCCACGTAAGTGATAGATATGCTATCCTTAAATCCTCGGCCCCCCACCCCCACCCCTCTCCCAGCCTGGCCTGTCATCCTTTATCAGGAGCCCTGGAAGGTTCTTAAAGACGGGAAGACAGATGCAGGTTATGGCACAGACATACAGAAGCAATGTAATCCACGCAGTTTACCATTTTGGGACCTACCGACATAAATTAACGCTCGTTCCCTGTCCCCCGGGGGGCAGAGTACTCTCTTCTCCGCTTCTGTGGTCACAGCTGCCTTCATTACAGAATCCCAGAGAAGTGAATTAAGGTGAGCTGGGAGAGAAGGGGGAGATACAGCTCGCTGGATCCCCGTGGGAGCAGGACTGGGCAAGCGGTTCTAGGCACAGAGACAGCATCGGAGGAGGCTCGCCTGTTTCACCACTGCCAGTGACCGTCGACGGTTTTTATTGTTTAACGTTTTGGGAAGTGTCTTCCGAACCTCAGGCTGCTCGAGAGCAAGCATTTCACAGCGGAGATGATGTCAAGCGGTAAGAGATGCCTCGGAGGGTCAGTGGCAGAAAAGGGTGTGGCTGCAGGGTGATGAGAACGTAAACCTGCAGAAGTCAAAAACTTCAGGAGTTTAAGTTACGTCGCAAGTGTGACTGCGTCCCCTTGGGGGTACGTTAGCGTTCTCGGAACCGTGGCACGTTCTGCTAAATGGAAGCCCTTGTTTTCCGCAAAGTCGTATTGTCAAGGTTGCCACGCAAGCAGTAACTTTAGACTCACGTGTTTTGTTTTTGTTCTTGTTTTCGTTTTTCAATCTTCTCCTGACCCACACTATATGGTGTCGTAGCATCTGTGTGCCAAAATTCAGGATCGCTCGTAGAGATAAGGAAAGCGGTAAAGAGCTCAGACTGGGGTGCGCGATCTATGTGACTTCATGAAAAAAGAAACCTTGTCTTTGCTTGAACAATAACCTAAGACTGAAACAAAACACAGCCCCCACTACCTCTGAGATACACACATGCTGTGTACATATCGATATATTAGTGTCATATATATATATATATATATATATATAAGCGAAAACTACACATACCATACAATTTACCAGCTAAACCATTTTTCAGTGCCCAGTTCAGTGGCATTAAGCACATTCATACTATCCCCGCCAGCCGTCTCCAGAACTCTTGGTTTTGCAAAACAGAAACCGTACCCATGAAAACACTAACTCCCTATTCTCTCCTCCCCCCGGCTCCTGGCAACCACCTTCTGCTTTCTGTGTCTATGAATTTGACTATTTTAGGTACTTCACATAAAGGAATCATAAAGGATTTGTTCTTTTGTGTCTGGCTTATTTCACTTAGCTGATGCACTTTTTTTTTTTTATTGTTTATTATTTTTGAGAGAGAGAGACAGAGAGCAAGCAGGGGAGGGGCAGAGAGAGGGAGACACAGAATAGGCTCCAGGCTCTGAGCTCTCAGGATAGAGACCGACGCGGGGCTTGAACTCACAGACCGTGAGATCATGACCTAGGCTGTAGTCAGCCGCCCAACAGACTGAGTCACCCAGACACCCCCTGATGCACTTTTAGTAACAGCTTTATTGAGGTATAATTCACATACTATTAAAATTCATCTTTAAAATGTACAATTCTGTGGGTTTTAGTATATTCATGACCGCTATATTTTTGAAGAGAGTAAATCCAGTACTTTTAGTTCTCAAAAATGCAATGCACACATGCCTTTTATCGGACAAATCTAGTTATAAAAATGTCATGGAATAGGGGCTCCTGGTGGCTCAGTCGGCTAAGCCTCTGACTCTTGATTTCGGCTCAGGTCTTGATCTCACAGTTCGTGAGTTCCAGCCTCACATCAGGCTCTGTGCTGACAGCACAGAGCCTGCTTGGGATTCTCTCTCTCCCTCTCTGCCCCTCCCCCTGCTCGTACTTTCTCTCTCTCAAAATAAATAAATAAACTTAAAAAAAAAAAGATTCTTAAATATGCCGTGAAATAAAAGGAACAGAAGGCTAGGGGCAAATATCTAGATTGTCGGCTTGGTTCAGATGAATTCAGGTAGCCGAAATAGTTTTGTTTTTAAATTTTTTTTTAATGTTTTATTTATTTTTGAGACAGAGAGAGACAGAGCATGAACGGGGGAGGGGCAGAGAGAGAGGGAGACACAGAATCGGAAGCAGGCTCCAGGCTCTGAGCCGTCAGCCCAGAGCCCGACGTGGGGCTCGAACTCACGGACCGCGAGATTGTGACCTGAGCTGAAGTAGGACGCTTAACCGACTAAGCCACCCAAGCGCCCCTAGCCAAAATAGTTTTAAGCCTGTCTGCTTTATTGAAACATCTTTCTTTTACATCATGGCTCCAGCAATGTGTGATTATTTATTGGTAGTTCTTGTGAGGGAATTGTTTGCGTGCAAATTGATTGTGACGAGTTAGCCAGAAATTCAACACAACTGACATTCCTTCCGAATCTGGATTTGTTCAAAGACCAGTTTTGAATTGGCTAAGGCAATAAATGGATGGATGGGCACTTGGGTTATTTGAGATCTGGAATTCCCAGGGTCAGAGGGGATATTTTGGTCTAAGAAAAATGGCATTTCGTGCGTGTCTATTGCTGGGGGGGGAGTGTTAATTTGTGTAAACATTTAGGTAACAGTTGAACATTATCCAGTAAAGATAAATGTGTTTTACTCTGACTCGGCAGTTTTGCTTCTAAATTTATTCCCTAGAAGAACTTCTTTACAAATGTACCAGAAAACATGCATGCCGTCCATCACAGCTTTGCTTATATTACTAATGGTTTAAAAAAATACACCCAGGGGTGCCTGGATGGCTCAGGCAGTTAAGCATCCGACTTTGGCTCGGGTCATAATCTCACGGTTCGTGAGTTCGAGCCCCGCATCGGGCTCTGTGCCGCCAGCTCAGAGCCTGGAGCCTGCTTCAGATTCTGTGTCTCCCGCTCTCTTTGCCCCTCCCCCCCCAAGAATAAATACACATTAGAAAAAAAATACAACCAAACCACCCAAATGTTTATCAAAGTAGTATGGATAAGAAAATTGAGATATAATCAAAGAATATTGTGCAACAACAAACATGAGTGATCTAAAAGTGTGTAGAACAATCCAGGTGAATTTCAACAACCTGATATTAAGTCCCCCCCTTCCCCAAGAAAAAGTAGGTTGAAGAAAAATTCATACAATATGAATGACTCTGTTTGTACAATTCCGAACATATGCATAACTAAACAAGTAGAATTTCATCCCGAGACAGTTAAGAAAAGGCTGAAAGCCTAGAAAGACATCCATTAAAACCCTTTTCCCTCCGAGCTGAGGTGGAAATGAAAACCTACCAGCTCTTTCTGCCACTTAAAGGCTTCTATGAAATTTCTAAGTACCCTACATAGTAACTCTTGAAAATTCCACGTACACACGGTTAGCAGACTAAAACCCAACAGAAGGACGGCTGGGTAACAAACAAATCATGCATGCAGAATATTTTTATTTCAAATAATTTACATTCCCGAAATAGAATTTTCAGAGGAGCTTTTCTTGAATGATGTTAGATTGACGGATATACTTAAAAATAGAGCTGTAGTTTTTAATAAATGAAAATTAGTCAAGATCCTAATCGGTACTTCCTGTATTCGGCACTAATTTTGTCACTTTATTACTTTTGTTAACAAGGGTGGTGCCCATTCTCACATCTCTTGTATTCTGCTTGTTTGGATGTCATTGTGAGACCAACCCACCGCCATCCACCATCATCATCACCCCCATCATCATCAGGGCACATGCTTTTGCAAGCTCTGAGCTTATAGCTACTTACACATGTCGCATCGAATGCAAGCCTGTTCCCGCCTCAGGGTCTTTGCCTTACTGGTCCCTTGACTTGATCCTCCTCCCCCACACCCCCTCCACCCCCTGGCCTCATGACTCACCCTCTTACTTGATCCGGATCTTTGCTCAAATGTCACTTTAACTGAGAAGTAACCCTTCTCAGGGGGTGTAAACACCCCCATCACTTTCCATTCCTTTAACTGGTTTAATTTTTTTCTCTATTGCACTTTGATGTGTTTTTTTTTTTTGTCTCCCTTCTTCCACTAAAATCTAAGAGGCTTAGAGTTGATGTAAGTGGGGGCTGTGCCTGCTTCAGTCACTCTTGTCTCGGCGTCTGGCACTGGGCTGGCCTATCTCAAGGCTCAATTATTACACGGTGAGTGAATGACTGACTGAATCATTCCAGTAACTCTTTGAGACAGATACTGCTACTGTCATTCTAAGTACTTTTAAAAATGGAGGGTCTGATATCTTAAACCCCTTGCCCATATGCACCCAGCTGGTGAGTG
Organism: Herpailurus yagouaroundi; assembly: GCF_014898765.1. Classification (NCBI taxonomy): domain Eukaryota; kingdom Metazoa; phylum Chordata; class Mammalia; order Carnivora; family Felidae; genus Herpailurus; species Herpailurus yagouaroundi. The sequence continues at coordinate 9,937,995 of NW_024412467.1, forward strand.
GCGGGGGCTGGAAATCAAAGGCAGAGCACCTGACACCAAAGCCTAGTCCTGGCTCTCCTTTTCTGCCTTCGGTCATCTGTCCCTGATGCTGATGTGACTTTTTTTTTTTTTTTTTTTTTGGCATAAGAGCATCTTTCCGTCTTTTCAGATGATCGAATCATCAATTGTTGAATTCCCCAGATATACCTTTATAACGAATAGTTATGGCCCCTTTTAGGGCTCTGTCTCACGTATGCAAAGATTCCTTCCACATTTCAGATTCAGCAAAAAAAAAAAAAAAAAAAAAAATTCTTTTTTGTCCATATTGCCTTCTCCAGCCTCCCACGCCGTGTTTAGTGCAGTTGTCGGGGCTCTGAGACCACAGCGGGTGTGTGAGAGCAGCAGACAGGACTCTGAGTAGAACGATTTATAGATAACCCGCTGAGCTGCGTTATCTTCTAAATGCATGTGTCCTTAGACCATTTCTGATGGCATCTAATGACCTTGCCTGAACATGTGCTGCCTTGTAATCTGCGCTCATTTGTCACTTTCTAGATTTTGTCACTTTCTGCTAGATTCACTAAAATAACATGGATGGGGAAAGCAAAATAAATATGAGGGGCGCCCGGAATGCTTTATTTCTTCTTTTAATTTTCTTTGACTTGTTTTGGGAGCTAGGAGCGGGCTCTAAAGTTAAAAATAAAACAACTGGGGTTAGGAGCTGACGTTGTCATCTTTTTAACAGAACCTCAGATGTTGAGGGGGGCCCCTGAGAGTTCTGTGGTCAGTGAGGAGAAGTGTAGTCTCGCAGGACTCTATGCTTGGCTGGCGGGTGACGTGGGTGGCCGTCCTAGAACCTGGCTGTACCTACTCCCTTTTGGGGGTTCCTTCCACAGCCCAGCTGCCTTTCCCTCCGTGCTTTGCTCACCCTGCTGTAAGCCTGTCTATGCCACGGAGAGTAAAAGCCTTTTCTGGGACCACACATTGGCCAACTGATTATCAGCAGCCTCTGTTCTCCTAGGTTATCTGGCTTCCTCATCAAAACCATCTTTTTTGACCTTGGTGGGCCATGGTGGACTGCCCACAGGGCTCAAATGATCTCTGTTGAGGATGTGTATTAAGTATTGCTCACACTTGCCAGAATCCTAGGACATGAGGATCTTAATCTTGGTGTGTGTGTATGTGTGTGTGTGTGTGTGTGTGTGTGTGAGAGAGAGAGAGAGAGAGAGAGAGAGAGAGAGAGAGAGAGGTGGGGGAAGGGAGAAGGGGATGAGAAAAAGGGGAGGGAGAGAGGAGGGAGGGAATGAATATGAATAATGAGCATTTTAAATCTACAACCATGGACGATTTCTGCTTTTTCTTTGGCATAGGAATAAGCCCAGACAAAATCGCTTCTGTCGGAAAAGTTCGGAGGTGGCTACTCTTGCTTTAAAGTCAAAATAATACTAATATTTAATGAGCACTTGTTACGGTCCAGATACCATACTAAACACTTTACATACATTGTAAAATTCAATGGTCACAGCAACCCCGTGAGGTAGTTCTTGTTATTCGTCCCATTTGATGGATGAGGAAGTTGAGACTCCGAGAGGATAAACAATGTGCCCAAGGTTGCAGAATGACAGAGCTTTGAATTTGAATCTAAGCAGTCTGACGCCAGATCCTGTGCCATTGTTTCCCTGATCACAGAAATGGTGTATATTCATTTTAGAAACCTGGAAAAACAGGGGGAAAAAAAAAAAGTGAAAGGCAGATCACTCGTAAGATAACCGTGAACATATTTCGTATTTCTAGTCATATACCCTCTTCTAACTGGCATCATGCTGATTGTACCACTGGCCCATATAAGGGGAACATGTCGCTAGGCCATTTTCAATCCCACATAGCATGATTTTATTGCCTATATAGTTTTACATCTCTTATTGATACTAGAATTTACACAAGTAATCTAATGTGTTGAGCATTTAATTCTCCAGATTTTTTGCAGTCATTAGTGATATACTGTGCCATACATGTCCTTGAACATGTATCTTTTTTTGAACATCTCTGATTGTTTTTTTAGGATGAATCTTTAGAACCGGAACTGTGGGTTCAAACAGTAAGAGCCTTTTTAAGATTTTGATACATTATTATTAAAGTACTATATTTTAGCACTCATCAACCATGAAAAGGAATGTCCATGTGTCTGCATTCTCGGACAGCACTAAGTGCTGTAAAAAAACACAGAATCAAAAACCTTGCCAATTTGAGAAGTTCAAAATTACATCTTGTGTCTTAATTTTCTTTTGTGTGTGGTTTTGAGTGAGGTTGGACATTTTTTTTCATACATTTTCTGTTTTATATATATATATTTTAAAACCAACTATGTTCTTTGCTTATTTTTTGTATTAGGACATATATTTTTTACTCATATATGTGTTCATTTTGAATAAGGATGTTAACTCTTAGTTCATGATGTTAAAATATTTTTCCCACTTTGATATTTTCCTTTGAATTTTATTCATGGTGAACTTCACATACAGATATTCCAAACGTATGTAGTCCAACATTTTTTTTTTCTTGTAGACCTAAAAAAGCCTTCCATGCACTAGGATCAGATGAATATTCACCTATAATTTGTTCTAGTTTTTTTATTGTCTTGTAGTTTATATTTAGAGCTTATTTTGATGTGTGATCTCAGGCATGAGGATCAGATGAATCTTGCCAAATAGCTCATCAGTTTTCACACGCCATTTATTTCATACTCTTTTACCCTACTCGTAGGAAACACTGTCTTTATCATGTACTAGGTACTTTTATGAACTTGGGTATATTTCTGAGCTTTATATTCTGTTCTCTTCATCTTTGTGGTTTTGCATGTTAGTTTGGTTCCGTGGCTTTCATCAGTTTTTAACATGTACAGTCTTGGATTCTTCCATAGAACTTTCTTTTTCCAAGAGTCCTTAGCTATTTTTAGCCTATTTATTCTTCCATGTAAACATAAGGCCAATTTGGTCAGATTGTAAAACGTCTTTTCAAAATAAATTTTAATGGTCACAGATTGTAAGTTAATCTGGAGAGAATTGAAGTCTTTACACTTTTGCAAGTTTGGATCCGGGTAGTTAGTCTCATTCAAGACTTGTATTTGCCCCTCAGTGAAGTGTTGTCTATTTTCATAGGACTTGAACAGTTCTTGTTAATTTTTCTTAGAGATTTTATAGAATTGTGCACTTGGTCATTATTTCTCTCATATTTTTAGCTCATTGCTGGTTTATACAAAAACTCCCTCTGTGTGTGTGTGTGTGTGTGTGTGTGTGTGTGTATCATATATATAAATGCTTGTTCCGTGCATGTGTACACATACATCTTGTAATAACTGGCCATCTTCTTGACCTCACAGAGTTGTAGTAGTCTTTCAGCTAATTCCTTTAGACGGTCTAAATAGGCGATCATAGCATTTCTAATAATGAAAATATTGCCTCCTACATTTTAACGTTCTTAACTTTCATTTCGTCTAGGACATCCCAATGTCATGTTAAATAATAATGGTAGAGCGGGTACACTGACTTCATTACTGAATTTAATTATTGACTCTTTCTTTTAACTTTGAATAAGATGTTGGCTATTGGTTTATGGCAGACAGATTTATTGTGGCAAATAAGTAGTATTCTGTTCCAATTTTCAATACCCCTTCCCACCCCTTCCCACCCCCTCCCCCCTCAATACCCCAACTTTTTTAAATGTCTTTTTAGCATTTTCAGTAATAACTTTTTCTATTGAACCAGCGATGCTGTGAATGGCATAATGTATAATCTCTATATACATAATCTCTGTATAATCTCTGTATCATGCCTGGAGGCTTTGAAATTACTTGTCCCCCAAATTATTTAACTCAGGTCCTTATTTTTTTTATTAATGTTTATTGATTTTTGAGAGAGAGAGAGAGATACACACAGAGCGTTAGCGGGGAGGGGCAGGGAGAGAGCAAGACACAGAATCTGAAACAGGCTCCAGGCTCTGAGCTGTCAGCACAGAGCCTGACCACGGGGTTCGAACCCATGAACTATGAGATCATGAGCTGAGCTGATCAGATGCTTAACTGACTGAGCCACCCAGACACCCCAAACTCAGGTCCTTATTTAACTCAGGATGAAAGCCCATCCCCCCCCGGGCCCTGCTTAATACACACAATATTTTCCTGATCAAGATTTTTACTTCTCAAATTAATACTAAAGATTTTAATTTTTCTAGGGTATCTTCCATTTCTGTATTTAACATTTCATTAACACAGAGCCAAATTTACATATTCTTTTTTTTTACATATTCTTAAAATTAAAAAATATCTTCAATATTTTTGGTTTTATTCTACTCCCTTTTAATTTGGTTTAGTTGATCAATTCTTTGGAACGTTAGCTTAACGAGCAATAATCTCGTCTGTTTTTTGGATATTTTCAAGGGCCACCTTTTGACATCTTTTCTATTTGAAATTTTGAGTTCGTTTCTGTCATTTATTTTTGTGTGCTCTGTCTTCATTTTGCTTTCCCTAGGTGTATTCCCCTTTTCTAATTTCTTGAGTGGATTGCTCTTTTAAGGATCTTCTTAATGATGAAAATATGTAAGGTATTTGCTGGAGTGTGGACTGCCTACACTTTAAGATATAATGTGATCCTTATCTCTATGGTCTCAATCTGCAGTTGCATAATTTAGCATTTCTTAGGCTCTCACCTGTTTCGAAGAACGTTTTGTAAGTGTACATGTTTATTTGAATTGTTTATGCTTCTCTCTACTCGTTGAAGTTCACTGCGTTGTGATCATGGAATATTGAGGTGTAGTCAGGTTTCCTAGATGTCTCCGTACGTGATTGACTTCTGCTGATGTTCCACGGGTCTCTGTATAGAAGGTGCATGCTGTAATTATCAGGTTGATGTAGTCATAAGATGAGCCTTATTATTATTTTACCCTGCTTCCCTAGACTCTTATTAAATTTCCATCTGCTTACTTTTCCAAAGACGGAAGGCAGTGGGGTACACGTTCACAACACCATTGCATGACTCTCAGTCTCTGCTTATCTTTCTTTACATGTTTCTGTCCTATGTTATCTAGCTTGGCACATACGAAGTTAGCATTTCTTTTGCATGTACCCCTTGTCAGTAAAAACTAATACTCCTGTTTAATGCGTTAAATATTTAATTCTGATTTTATTTTCATGTATCGCTTTTCTTTTTTTTTTTTAGTTCCATTATATTTATTTTTTAATACTTTAATTTACCTTAAGTAAACTCTATGCCCAACCTGGGGCTTGAACTCACGACCCTGAGGTCAAGAGTCAAATGCTCTACTGACTGAGCGAGCCAGGTGCCCCTAACGTTGCTTTTCGATATGCAGTGTCCTAGTGTTCCTTTGCCCCAGTCCTCTTTCTTTTCACTTAGGAAAAATTCTTTTTCAATGTTTATTTATTTTTGAGAAACAGAGATAGAGCATGAGCAGGGGAGGGGCAGAGAGAGAGACACACACACACACACACACAGGATCTGAAGGAGGCTCCAGGCTCCGAGCTGTCAGCACAGAGCCCGACACAGGGTTTGAATTTACAGACCGTGAGATCATGACCTGAGCCAAAGTCGGACGCTTAACTGACTGAGCCACCTGGGCGCCCCTCTTTTCACTTTTAGAGCTTTCTTGCAGCTGGCATAGAGGTCATTCTTAATTTATGATTCCACCTGAGACCCTTTCCTTCTTGAAAGAGAATTAATACCTACCTTCAACGTTGTTCTACTTGTTCTCATTTTTGGCATTGTTTATTCTTTTTCCTTTTATGATTCCTTGAGGTTTCTCCCATTTTCCATTTTGCGTGACAAGACTTACCCTCTGACAGTTTTCAAGTTAGAATGTTTCATTTGTTAGTTATCTAATTACATTTGAGAAAAAAAAAATGACCCGTATTTCTGTAAGGGCGATGTCAAGAAGCTTTTGACCATACTTTGTGTGAGACGAGATTAACACATTTTTGTTCTCCTTTGGGATTCTCCTTTCCTTTTAAATATTTTGATTGAACTGATTATTATTGTGTAAATGTGGTACAAATTTTCTTGTAAGAATTACCTAGATAACCTGTATCGTTTTCTAACTATATTCGGTTGTTTGCTGTTTCTGTGGCTTGACTACATATTATAAACTATATGAAAGCATAACTGCTCCTTTATCTTGTTTTTTGAATTAAATTTTTGGTTGACTAGAGAGCTTCTTCAAGTGCAGTTAACCCTTGAGCAACATGGGTTTAAACTGTGCAGATCCATTTATATGCAGATGTTTTCCTGTGAATGTATTTTCTCTTCCCTATGCTTTTCTTAATAACATTGTCTTTTTCTGTGGCTTACTTTATTGTAAGAAGACAGTATATGATTCAAAGACAAAGTCTGTGTTAATCGACTGTAGATGGTATCAGTAAGGCTTTCAGTCAACAGTAGGCTATTAGTAAGTAGTTAAGTTTTGGGAAAGTCAAATTTATATGCAGATTTGCAGCTCCATAGGTGTTGCTTAAGGGTCAACTGTATAATATTTTTATGAAGTTCATTTTCTTAGTGTTGCTTCACATCACTTTTTAGCTCTCATACCTTCACAGAAAGCTTGCTTTGTTACAATTCCTGTATCAAAATTCTTCACCATCAGGGCTGTGCCGCTGGTTGGTTTATTCCTTCCATTGTCAACTACAAGTCTAAGGCCAGCCTGATTTTTCTTCCGTCTTATAACCTGGGTGCCTGTATTTTTTCCCTTCCTCATTGGATGCTAGTGATCTTACTTTGACCTCAAAATTCAAACGTTTCACTGGAAAGTAAATAGAAGACTGTTCTCTGTAATTTATATACGTGCATATACGTGGATCTGTGTGTCTGTGTCTGTTTTCATTCATTTGTTCTCTAGTACAGAGTGAGCTTTTGTTTTTTTGTTTTTTTGTTTTTTGTCTGGGAATCAGGTATTTCTTCAACTCAGAAAAGTTTTCTTACATGATGTCTTTAATAATTGCTCCTGTGGTATTTGTTCTGATTACTCCAGGAACCACAAATACCTGTATCTTGGCTTCCTATTCTGTCTTCAATATCCATCACAGTCTACGTTGTTGTCTTCTTGTGATCCCTTTGGTATGGTTCTTGAAGTCTGTTCTTGACATCACTGATTTGACTTTTGAGTTTGTCTTTCCTTGTTGTTGGTCCTAAGGTAGCTTTAAATGATACTTTTGAAAATGGACACTTGAAAAAAATCCGTAATTTTTTTGTAATTCAGTCCATTTCTTTTTGGTGCCATTCATGTGTCTTACCTCAATCTTTCGTGTTTTGTTCCAGAGTCTGGGTTTTCTCCCCCCCCCTTTTTTTTTTTCAGTTTTCAAGCAAAAATCACATCTTGCTTGAAACTTATTTCTATTTCCAGCAGTAAATCTTTTTCTTTTTTTTTCTCAACGTTTTTTTTTTTTAATTTTTTTTTTCCAACGTTTATTTATTTTTGGGACAGAGAGAGACAGA
>NW_024412467.1:9945569-9973364 GCF_014898765.1 Herpailurus yagouaroundi
GAACTCACGGACCGCGAGATCGTGACCCGGCTGAAGTCGGGCGCTTAACCGACTGCGCCACCCAGGCGCCCCAGTAAATCTTTTTCAAAATTAGCTTCTTCCTTCATTTCTTGGATGTCTTATGTTGTTTTATCTACAAGTCTTTATTGGCCCAAGGTTGCTTGTTTTCTTCTCATGGTGCTGAACTACTTTTTCAAGAAGGAGAGTCACAGGTCACATTTCTGGATCAGCCTTTTATGTTATGCTTTGTATGTTCTATCAAGGGAAACTGTCTTAAAAATGATGGCAGGTGTCTGGTGCCTTTCTCTATCTTCCAGCACTGACGGGAGCATATTTTCCCCTATATTTACATTCTTTTGTTAGTGATGTTGAGATCGATAATGCGCTCTGAAGGCAGAGAGAGGGGGGCAAGAGGAGAGACTTCTTGAAGAAAATCTGATATTTAGGGGGCACGTGGGTGGCTTGGTTGGTGGAGCACGTGACTCTTGATCTCGGGGTTGTGAGTTCAAGCCCTGTGTTGGGTGTAGAGATTACTTAAAAATAAAATCGTATATATATATATAAAAAAAAAAAGAAAATCAGATACTTAAGGAACTAAATTTCCAAAACACAGATGGAGACAACTTTAAATTGTGGAAAACATTTATGGAGTTCTCTTCAATAATGAACTCCCCCAGGACACTCAGCACGTAAAGTGACTTATAAAAGTTAGACTTGCACATAAATTGTCAGACACACAGTCTTTGTTTATAGTAAGCCGCACCTGTATCTCTGTAATAGTCCCCATGTGTGTGAAGCTGCATGGTCCAATTAGGTACAGAAGAACACCCAAGTCACTTGGCCTGCAGTCATGTTTATGATTCAGAGCGATGTCCATTTCACCCTTTGCACTCTTCCTGGTAGCATTTGGCATCTGGGTTCTGGTGTTTCAGCCTAGCACGTGGTTGCTTCCCTCCAGAAGCTTCGGTGATCCTTGCAAGACCTCTCCTACGAGGGAGAGCAAGCATGCCGGCATATTTTTAAGGAAACAAAGAACAGTAGTGTCCCATGTCTTTGAACAAGAGTGGAGAAATCGTTCTTTCCACATCTGAACACAGTGGAGTCAGAAGCAACTAAATTGTAGGAAAGGCCACGGGGGGGGGGGGGGGGGGCAGGGGCTTAATGGATCTGAGGAGCTTTATTTATTGACTTGTATTTTCTTTCCGTTATTGTCAATGAAGGTGACTCAGAAAAAGAGAAATCTCGGAGAGAGAGAGAGAGTGAGGGGGAGGGAGGGAGTGAGGGCAGCCACATAGGTAGAGCCGGTTTGCCTGCTTGCTGGAACACCCGGTCACAGACAGTTCTAGAACAGAGGGAGGGCAGCATGCTGGGGCTCGGTGGAGCAGACCTGGACTCAATGTTATGGCCCATAGGCCGAGTCAGTGGTTCCTACTGAAATGTCACTGTGCACGTTGTACTTTTGTCTGGAGATCCGTTTATAACTTAAGGCACAAACTCCTGACTTTTTTCCCGATGAGACTTTAATCTCTCATTTACTGATAAAATTATATATGCCGAGGAGATGTGAGAGGAAGACAGATGAAGAATCCTTTGGGCTCACCACAGGTTGAGCAACTTCCTTTCCTCTGCAGGCTTGAGCATTTCAAACCCTCTCCTGGGGGCGCCTGGGTGGCTCAGTCGGCTAAGCAACCGACTTCAGCTCAGGTCATGATCTCATGGTTTGTGGGTGCGAGCCCTGCGTCGGGCTGTGAGCTGACAGCTCAGAGCCCGGAGCCTGTGTCTCCCTCTCTCTCTTTGCCTCTCTGCCACTCGTGCTCAGTCTCTCAAAAATATATAAATGTTTAAAATTAGAAGAAAAAAAAAACAAAACACACTTCTCCTGGATGCCCCAGAAGCACCTGTCGTGAGCTGCAGTCCTGCAGTTGACCACATTAGGATCTCTGATCAATTTCTTATAGATTTGGATGTGACAAATGAGCGAGGAACCGTCCTTACAGATCCAGAAGGAATGATATGGAGATCCCCTTGACCTGTGATATCTTTGTTTTCTGGGAACACATTTTGATGTAAAGCAAGCGGTATTTCCTAACGATAGACCATGGTTGCATCAGGCAGATGGGTGTATTTTCATGTGTTTTGACATGTCAGATGGAAACACACCTGGCTCACCTGGCCCCTTAGACTTCCCACCCCAGGATTGGACATGAAGGTAACACCGACACTTTGGAATGTGCTTTCCAAGGTTATCCGTGAACTAACATACACTTGACCTTGGAAACACTTTACACGTCCAGGTATCCACCCCATGTGTTTAAAGGTGGGGCTTTCTTAGTGGCCTTGGTTGATTATTGAATATTGATTGAGCATATGTATTGTGCTAGTTGTTCTTAATAATTTCATCCCCTGTCGCAACTCATTTGCCTAAGTATCATCATCCTGCCCATTTATGTATGGTTAAGGAAATGTAGACTTGGAAAGTTTCTATAACTTGTCCTAGGGCGCCTAGCTAGTAGGCTTTGAGGCTCATCCTGGGATCTCTGACTTGATGACCTACACGTTTTCTTTTTCTTTTTTTTAATTTTAGAGAGAGAGCATGAGCAGGGGAGAGGGGCAGAGGGAGAGAGGAAAACACCTTAAGCAGGCTTCATACTCACGCAGAGCCCAACACCGGTCTGATCCCACGACCCTGAGATCATGACCAGAGCCGAAATCAAGAGTTGGATGCTCAACTGACTGAGCCACCGAGGCGCCCCAATAACCTACATTTTTTTCTACTGCACTGTATTGGTTATTGATTTTAACAAAGACTGAGTTCTTCTAAAGAGCACGTCCTCCCAAAGTCCCTTAACCGAGAGTTCCAGCATCTTTATTCCCAAGCTTCCCCCTTTCCCCAAACATCATACCTGTTTCCCATGCTCCTTCAGTAACCCTGAATTGTGAGCAAATGGTCCTACAGAATGAGGGGGAGGGGGTTGTGTCCCTCAGTGCTGTCTAAGCTGTAAGGAGAAGCCCTGAGGTAGTGTCAAGATCATGAGCTGTATCTCCAGCCAGCCTCGTTCTAAACTGGTTCTCTTGCGGCTCTGGGAGAGCTGTACCCTCTCCAAGCTTCCGCATCTGTGAAACGAAAGGTCGAGAGTAAGGGATCTCCCTAAGGTCCCTTCTAGTGCCCAGATTCTGCAGTCACATGCACCAGAAAATAAGAAGCCTGAACATACAAAACAGAAGTTAGCATTGTCATAAAATGTGACGTACACAAGGGAGTTAATGGAACACATAGCTCATGATAACATTTCACTGATAATGTGCTGCATGGTAATTGGCTATTAGTGGGAGCAGTTCACGTAAGTGACTACAGTTTGTATAATTTTTACACAATGGAAACGACTTGTAATCATTTTTCACTGATTTGTTGACTAAGATCTATAAACAGTGGGTTTTCTTTCTCCTGATACAACATGTAATATGATACATACATGTGCATGCAATTTACATATAACACGCAGATGTCCGGGGTTCCACCTCTGATAGTTGGGCTTCTCTGTATCCTCCTCTTCCAGAACCTAAGTGTGAAGCATTGTCCTTATCCCATTATTTTTTTATTGAGGGGCTCTTAGGACACCTCTGCAACTCCTCCCCATTGTTCAGATCTGGTTAAAGGGCCTTTACCAACCTCCCCTTCATGAAGTCTAATCCTAGCAGAGGACTGGACAAGCAGACCCCTGGTGTGTGGGTTCAGCTTCCATGGCCCCTTCCCACCAGGTCCTGTTCTTTTGGGGGAGATTGTGCCTCCTGGTGCCACCCTAGAGAAAACCCAGACGCAGGGACCAATGGGGACCAACCCACGTCTCTCATGTTACGGCCGTGCTGCCCGCCAGCACCCTACACGCTGCCTGCCGTGAATCTTGCCTGTGGGAGCCCCCCTGGGCTCATCGCTTCTCCAGCCCGGGTGCTACTTCGCCTTCACCCCAGAACTTCCTCTCCCTGGCAGCCCCTTTGCCCCACTTGGCCCCCACGCCTCCCTTGCTTTGGACTGTTCTGGAGGAACCTCCTCATTCTGTTCTCGCCCTCAGGCCCTCTCTTGCCTCTGTCAGCCTCTGCCACAGCGTTTATACTTGATTTGTGAGACTCAGCTCAGAGGTCCCAACAAAGCCTGAGTCAAGCCTAGTGCTTCGGTGAGCTCACCCCATTTATGGTGGGGTGGGGCCTCTCTCCCTGCTGGGTCACCCGCTCATCTCAAAACTTGCCTTTCCTTGTGGAAATTTGTTTTAGATTCTGTTTTGACTGCCAGGGGCTCAAGGCTGGGTAAACTCAACCAGGGGCTGTTGAGTGGGGCTGTTGGGAGGTTCTGCCGTGAAAATTCTATTACAGGACGGAGGGTGGGACTGGGGAGAGGCGGGGCTCAGTGAGGGATGCTGCTGTGCCCCCAGGGGGCACAGGGAGGGGAGGGGGCAGGCGGCAGGGAGGGGAGTTGTAGAGAAGGGCTTACAGGCTCTGAGGCAGGGAAAGAGCCAGGGAGAATGGTAGCTGAGAAAAGGAATAACCCCAGACCTGCCTTCAGGGGGTGCCTGGCTCTGGGGCAGAGGCCACAAGCTGGTGAGAACCAGGCTCTTACAGTTCCCAGTGATTCTGGGTAACTGACTGTGGCTCAGTCAGCCCCGGGCACCCACGTACACTTGGGAACCCCAGTGTCCTTTCTGAGGGTAGTGTGTATTCCCTAAGATAGCAACGTGCCAGCCTCTTTATACTCACGATCTCATAATTATATCATATTCCATTATATTGTAATAATTCCTGCTTTACAAATGCATAACTTTGAGTCTCACAGAGTTTACCCATGGTCATAGTGGGGTATGACCCCAGCTTGTGATTTCATCATATTTCCATCATTACGGCGGGCCTTAAGATGAAGTGAAATAAACTTTTAAAAATAAGGGAATTACGGGGCACGTGGGCGGCTGTCTGGCTCTTGATTAGGGTCAGGTCACCATCGCAGCACCGTTCATGAGATCGAGCCCCACATCCGGCTCTGCACTCACAGCGCGGAGCCTGCTTGCGATTCTTTCTCCCTGTGTCTCTGCCCCCCCTCTGCTCCCACACGCTCTCTCTCGCAAAATAAATAAACTTTCCTTAAAAAAAAAAATAAGGGAGTTACTGTAATCTGTCTCCCAATGCAGAATGTTGGCTGCTGGCCCGGGCTGGAACTTTAAGGAAAGTAAAGCTTTTGATTCTAAAGTTTAGAAATCAAAAGTCTGAAAGGACAGATATTTTTTCAGAGGGCAAAACAATGATTGAAGTATATTCATACTGAAACTGTGTTTCACTGGTGTGAATGCTGACGGGGTAGGGGTGGAAAAGAATTACAGAGCAGAAACCCCTAGGGCCTCAGGGGAGGCACCTTAGGGGGACCAAAGGGGAAAGATCCTGTAGACAAACTTTACCTACTTTCCGATTTGGGTCAGCACAGCTCTGCTTCACCTTCCTCTGGGATCAGAAGCATAGACGTTAGGGAGTTACTTTGCTTATGCTGAGCTCCCAAAGGATAGTTGAGGGTGGGGGTAATATTAGCTCCTTTCATTTCCTTGGCATGGAACTTGAAGACTTTAAGATTCATGCATTACTCGAGAAGCCTCTCACTGTGACACGCATGAGAATTCTCTACTTGCAAAATAGATTCCCACTTGGACAGAACCTTCTAGTTGTATTTCTCCTCTGAGTTATTGAAACAAATAGATTTTAAGCGTTGGGGCCCCCGCATCCTGTTAGAAGGTCAGAATGGAAACAGCGGGGTGTTAGCAATGCTGCTAGAAGAATCAACTGGCAGTCCCCTGGGGAGCCCTGGGTTCTACCTGTTATCCAGCATCCTGCCTGCACATTGTTTTCTTCCTGTCTTGGAATAAAATCAATTCTGGCACTGAGCAGTTTGCTCTCTGTGCCTCATTAGAGTGAAGACATTAAGAATTATGTGTTCAGTTTTAGCATTTGGATCGGGTTTTTTTTTTCTTTTCTTTTCACCCCCCCCCCCTTTTTTTTTTTGGACTACCTGTATAATTTCTGGAACAAGCCCGGCTTTGTTATGCTTCCTTAATCTTACCTCACCTGGCCTAGATAACGTGCATTCCAAATTGAATTGAGAGTTTGCAGTGAGGCCGCTTAGCAACAGGCTCTAACAGCTGGGTCATTTTCTAAGAATCAAAGGACATGGCTTCAGTTTCCAGGTCTGGCTTTGGCCTGCTTGGTGAGAGCTGACATTTAACTTGTCTCAGCCTGTGCTCTTGGGGATGATTAAAGTTGCTGCCTGATTCATAACTTATAGGTGATTACACTTGTGAAGTATTTTGAGGCCCTTTTCTTTCATTCATTTATTCAAACAAACATTTGTTGTTGAATGAATGGTGACTTTGATTTTAAAACACGACAGACATAAAACACTGGCAGCTTGTAGATAGCAATTTTTTTATTTGCTCTCCTAAAGGAATTTCATTACCAAATCCTCGTGAATCTTGAACCTCAAGAAGAATAATCCTTTCCTTTGTTGGGAGTTTTAAATTTAGAATAATCAGACAATAGTGAAGCATTCTGTTCAAAGCATTCCTTTTAGGCTACCCATTTATTATACACTGCTCTTAAGAAGAGATGAATTTGATTAGCGTTGAACATTCAAGTCGGTGTTTTTGCATTGCTAATACCAGGGAGAAATTTTCAAAAAGTTGTGCCTGCCGTTTAATATTATTATGTAGTCAACTTTTAATTATCTGTACTGATGGAGTATAATCAGCAATGTGTATACACCAAAATCATTTCCCTTGGCTTTGGGAAGCATGGTATGATGCTTTTATACACCTTCCTTTATGGTTTTGCTCACACTGGTATTACAATTATGTCACATTCCTTGTGCACACGGCTCATCATAGGAAGGAAGAAGGGGTGCCTGGATGGCTCAGTGGTTTAAGCATCGACTTCAGCTCGGGTCACGATCTCACGGTTCCTGGGTTTGAGCCTTGCGTCAGGCTCTGTACTGACAGCCCAGAGCCTGGAACCTGCTTTGGATTCTGTGTCTCCCTCTATTTCTGCCCCTCCCTTGCTCGTGCTCTGTCTCTCTTTCTCAAAAATAAATAAATGTTAAGAAAAAAATAAATAAAGGAGGAAGAAAAAGCCCTATACCAGGGGGTTAGGGAAAGGTCAACTGGAGTTTAAAACATTTATTACAGATAATACACGGAATAAATGATCCCAAGGTTGTTCATTTTGATTATCAAATAGAAAACAATGGCCCTTAATCCACTGCAACTGCATAAGAGAAAAAAGCACAATAAACCATGTACATGATTACCGTGTACCATTATCGTTTCTCCGTTCTGCATTTTGAAATTTTGCAAAAGCAAAAGTACCCAAGTCGCAGCCCAGTAACACTGCAGCAACGACCGTGGTCAGAGGTGTGGCCTCCAGACCGTGCTGTACCCACCACTGGGGTTCCAGATAGGCCTTTCGAGGGGAACAGAAGAGCCCAAGTCTTGACCTATTAACATTTCTAAATAATGTCACTGTTGTGTTAGCTGTTACTGTTTATTACTAAAAATACCTCCTCCCTTTTTATTATTCAGGTTAAGCTTGTTTTTATCGGCAGCAGTTACAGAAGGGAATTTCTAGAGGGTCTGCCTTCTGCTTAATGGTCTTCTGGGTTTCAGAAGTCTTCTCATGGTGAAAATACAGTCTGCAGCAGCCTGCTCTAGAGCCCCTCCCCTCCTACCATTTGTAGCCCTCTCTGTGTGGCTCATTCACCTGAGTGATCGTGAAATTGCTTAGTTCGTGCTTTGCTAGCCAATGATGGCTGGCTCTTCCGTGGGAGATAAGGGAGGATCCCTAAGTGTGAAGGTGCTGATGCATCGGAAAAGGAAACCATCTACGGCTCCACAGTTTGGGGTGGGGCCAGTCCTCGGTAACTCAGTAGGGAGGTCTCCAGCCCCACTCACCTGGCCTGTGGGTCAGTGGAACCTGGCTGCCATCACTGGGCTTCAGCAAGTTGGAAACTGCACTTGGTATCTTCTCCTGGCTTGCCTGCCTGCCATCTGGTCATAGTTTCACCTGCTCCCACCCTCTTGCAGGTGACGTGGTAGCACAACTGTTGACATGCACCCCAACACCTCATTGCCCCAGCTGGACACCAAGCAAGGGAGAGCCCTGGGAGGGGTGAGGTGTGGCTCTTTGTGGAAGGCAGCTTCTAAATTCATGTTCTCGCCAGCCAGTCAGCATTGCAAATAAATGTCACCTTGTGGCCACCATCTGCCCTGCAGCAGAACCGATCTCACATTCGTGAAACAGATTCCATTACCTGGCCCCAGGTGCCCTTTGCTCCCTGCTGCCCCTGTCTCCATCTCTGCTGACCTTCTCATCACTTCCAAGTCCAGAAGCCAGCTTCCTCCTGTTGTTCTCACTTACGCCCTTGTTCTGACCTGCTCTTTACAAAAGGAGAGGAAAACCAGTGGGCCAATGTCTGCTATGAGTGTGGTTTGGGCCACATGTTATATACACAATTGAACTTTAGCTTGGCATCAGCTTTCTGAGACAGGTGTTTGTCTCGTTTCACAGCTGATGAACTTGGGAGTCAAGCTAATAAGTAACTTCCCTGAAGTTACACAACTGGTAGCGGTAAAACTAAGATTAATACTCAGCTTTGATTCAAAACCTGTTCCCTTTCTGTGTGTGTGTGTGTGTGTGTGTGTGTGTGTGTGTGTGTGTGTGTTCCTTTTTTTGACTATCTGGATACTTCGCTTCCGAGGTAGCATATTATTCTGAAATTTAAAGAGAAAGAGAATCTTTAAGCCAAAGGAAAGATTCTAATGATAGAGTTTCAGGTATCAGGAAGGTGCTGGAGGGCTGTGATCTTAAAACCATCCCACACTGGCGACCAGCCCCTGCAAGGTGTGACAAGCTATGTTCCATGCATCAAAGCATCATTCTTAATTGACTCTGCTTCTTTTACTTAATCCTAGGCTGCTTGCTTCTATACCCAGCACAGTTGAGAACTCCCTTCTCTTTGCCGTGCTGGCCAGAGACGTGTGCTTTTCTGGTTTCCTAATAAAACTTGAACCGAGATCGGGAACCCCAAATATTTTACTCCCAGCCTTCTCGCTCACGGTGGATTCGGCAGCACTCCATTTAGGAGTGTGCGTTCCCTTACATTGAAAACGGCTTCATGTTATTCATCAGGGGGCCTCGAGAGCCATTCTTCCCCAGGAAACATTTTTCTGCCCTGCTGCCGGAACTGTGACCAGCCGAAGGTGCGGTCCCTACATGCCCAGCAGGCCTAAGGGGCGTGGGTGAGCACATCCGTCTTATACCCCCGAGACGCCCGCCGCTGACGAAGTTCCCTTACTGAGCCCAAAGGAATTTTCCTCCTTCCACCGGAGGTGTTTATAACCTCTAATTTGCTCACCATGCCTCTTGTAGAAAGGAGTAGGAGCTCAAGCCGCTGGCAGCCTGCCACGTTGCCGCTGCCGGCTCGCGTCCCGGAGCGGTGGCGCTCCCGTGTGGGTGCTGGGATGCACGGGGGGCGGGCGGAGGGCCGCCGGGGAGGGAGCGCCGAGGCCCCGCCCTGCGCCGCGCGCCCCGGAGGTGTGCGCCGGGGCCGAGCGGCCAGCCAATCAGGGGGCGGGGCGGGGCGGGGCAGCCAGGCCGGGAGGGGAGGAGCTGAGACGAGCGAGCGGGTGGGTGGTCCTGCTTGTTGGAACAGCTCCTTTGCAAAGCTCTTGTAATCAGTGCTTAGCCCTCTTGTACTGTGCGCCTGACGGTGAAGGGCATGGCCCTCGCTGCAGATGGGTCTCGGGGAAGGGCTCCCCTTTGTGCCGCTGTGGTAACCTCCACCTGATGCTGTGGGCCTGGAATTGCGCTCTGACCTCATTTCCCGTAGGAGTGGAAGGGTTTGGGAGGAGGACTAATTAGGACCTCATTAAGCACTTACCACCAAGTACAATCATTTTCCCGAAAAGGTAACCTAGTCGCGGAATAAAAAGCCAGACACACTTGTAACATAACATCGGAATACAGACTCATTGTAGATGAAAGCTTTTTGTAGTTGTGGAAAATGGTCGTTTTAAGAGCATCTTTATGTATCAGTGTTACAAAGGGATCCTTTATAATTATTTTTTAATGTTTATTTTATTTTTGAGAGAGAAAGAGAGAGAGCAGGGGACGGGCAGAGAGAGAGAGGGGGGAACAGAGGATTTGAAGCAGGCTCTGTGTTGACAGCAGGCAGCCCCAGCGGGGCTAGAACTCATGGACTGTGAGATCATGACCTGAGGGGAAGACCCACTGCTTAACTGACTGAGCCACCTAGGTGCCCCCAAAGGGATCCTTTAAAATGTAATTTTAGGGGTGGCTGGCTGGCTCAGTCTGTAGAACCTGTGACTCTTGACCTTGGTGTTGTGGGTTCAAGCTCACGCTGGGTGTAGAGATTACCTAAAAATAAAATCTTAAAAAAAATGTGATTTTAATATGTTTGCCCATCTTGAAAGTTGTCTCATAATCTGAGTTTCACCTGAGGTTACAGACACATTCCCCCCCCCCCCCCCATATTTGTGGACATCCAGCAGCAGATACTAAACCTCAGAATAGGATTGCTTTGTTTACTACACTTGCAGCAGAAAGTAACTGGGAGTTGGAGAGCTTTCTTGACCAAGAAGGAAAGAATCACTCCTTTAATGCTGCCTGGCCAGGTTCCAGCTTATTGGCCTAAAAAGAGAAGGCACCACCGGTGTGATTGCTATAAGGCCCCTTGGCCTTACCTAATTAAAACAGGGAGAGAATATAATAAGAAGCAAAAGACATCACTGTAGAGGCAAAACAAACAAACAAACAAAAAAAAAAACAAAACCAAAACAAAAAAACAAAAAAACCCCAAAAAACCCCTCAAAGCCCCCAACCCCCCCAAAACTCAAGTAGGTGACTTAACAGGCCCTAATAACACGTAGTTATTTGTTTTACTTTTATTATCACATCTAATGTTTCAGAGACATCCACCATATAGTTGAAGGCCTCGTGCTGCCTGCTCTCAGACATATCCTTCCTTGCTTTTTGAGGCTAACCAGAATGAGAAAGAACGTGGAAACATGGTGAAGATAATTTAACATTCAGGTAGTGGCTACTACTGATAACAGATGGCTGTGGGGAAGAAAGTCGAAACTATGGACAAGACTATTGGCCAAAAGCTGACTGTATTTCATAGACTTCCGTTCGTGTCAGTTACAGAAGGTAGACTAGTTCCTCTCGCGATTCGCTTCAGTGTCTGCCACGGAGTTGTCTTGCTCAAACCCCGCCAGCTGTGTTGGCATACCGCAGGGAAAAATCTAGAACTGGCTGGTGTGGAGTTCATACTCTGAGCCAGGACCGAAGGGGTCAGAAGCCTCAAGCTCTGACCTTGGTCTTTTAGAGAAGGAAGAAACCTTTTCCTCTAAGCTTACACCTGTCAAAACCTAGGAACAAAGGTTTAAAAAAAAATTCCTATTCTAAAATAAAGGCTAATAAGTCTTTATCTGTTTTGGTTATCTGTTCCTCTCTAATATTGAAGGAAATAAGGAATTCTCTCAATTTGCCATAGTTTTGTGTATTTTAAGTTTTGTACATGACTTCCTGTTCCAAGTGGGCAGTTTTGGTCCCCGGAACCTAATGTATTTATTCTAAAGCATTCTCTGACACCTTTGGCAGCCATCTTGCTTAAGAATTGAACGGTTGGGATGGGGCACCTGGGTGGCTCAGTTGGTTAAGCATGTGACTTTGGCTCAGGTCATGATCTCCTGGTTTGTGAGTTCAGCCCAGAGCCTGCTTCAGATCCTCTGTCCCTCTCTCTTTCTGCCCCTCCCCTGCACTATCTCGCTCTGTCTCAAAAGTAAATAAGCGTTAAAAAAAAAAAAAAAAAAAAAAAGCAGGGGCAACTGGGTGGCTCAGTTGGTTGAGCATCAGACTTTGGCTCAGGTTATGATCTCACGGTTCGTGGGTTCGAGCCCTGCATCAGGCTCTGTGCTGACAGCTCAGAGCCTGGAGCCTGCTTTGGATTCTGTGTGTCCCTCTCTCTCTGCCCCTCTTCTGCTGGCACTCTGTCTGTCTCTCTCTCTAAAATAAATAATAAAACATTAAAAAAAAATCTCCTTCTTGATTTTAATATGATGTAACAGTTTAAACAATGGTGATGTGCACCTCTAGTAGGAGTGTAGATTGGCATACCTATTTGGGAAGACAGTTTGGCAGCCTTATGTAAGATGCATGTTCACGAACCTTGTGACCCAGCCAGTCCATTCGTAGGCAGTAAGTATCCCCAGAGAAACTTGGCTTATGTGTATTGTTTCCAATGGAAACCTCATTGTTTATAATGGAAAGAAAAATTAAAAGTAACACTAGAAACTAAAATATTTTAAAAGCCATCAGTAGAACCATATTGAAACATTCATACAAGGGAATATTATACACCAGCGAAAATGTATAAAGCACAGGTAATTGCAACACCATAGTTAAATATTAGAAACAGCTTTATGTGGGGAAAAATAAAAATACATTAGCCACAGAAGGCTGCATACAGTATGATACACTATAAAACGCCAACATTAAAGTGTATACTTTAGGGAGTGATACATACAAAATGCAGGGTTGTGGTTACCCCTGGAGAAGAGGCAGGAGAAGAGCTTAGAGAAATACCAAAGAGGTATATGTGGCAATCCCAGCAACGTCTTACATAGGACGGTAGACTAATGAACATTCTTTTGTTAATGCTTCATAGATTATATACACATTGCATTCACTCTTTTGTAGGTTTTAAATTGTACATAATGAAAATAGTTTTTGGATTGAATTCTTTCCCCATTTTTTATTTATTTTTTAAATTTTTTTTTCAACTTTTTAAATTTATTTTTGGGACAGAGAGAGACAGAGCATGAACGGGGGAGGGGCAGAGAGAGAGAGGGAGACACAGAATCGGAAACAGGCTCCAGGCTCCGAGCCATCAGCCCAGAGCCTGACGCGGGGCTCGAACTCACGGACTGCGAGATCGTGACCTGGCTGAAGTCGGACGCCCAACCGACTGCGCCACCCAGGCGCCCCGTCTTTCCCCATTTTTATTGAGCTATGATTGACATACGGTGCTGTATAAGTTTAGGGTATACAGTATTACAGCCTGACTTACATATATCGTGAAATGATTACCAGAATAAGTTTAGTTAGCATCCATTATCTCATATAGAAAAAAAAAAAAAAAATAAAGAGAAAGAAGAAAACACATTTTTTTTTACCTGTGAAAAGAACTCAGGATTTACTCTTAACCACTTTCATATATACTATAGGGCAGTGTTACCTACAGTCGCTGTGTTGCATGTTATGTTTCAAAAATACAGATATTGTTAAGGTGATAACGTATAACGTAAGCCAGAATTTTCTCGTATTACTTCTACAGTCTACCTGTCTCATATTATAGTCTCCAGTGTCTTGACATCGCACAGGGGTGGTTAGAAGGTGTGGTCTCGCAGTGAAACCTCTGGGGTCATTTGTGTGGCCAAGGATATAGAGCAAAGCTGACAATAACCACTAAGTGGAATGCGACAGAGGACACAGAAGCCCCCTCTCCTCCTCTTCCAATGAATGCTTAGAAATTCTTGGGGCGTGGAGGAAGGCGGACCCAGCAAGTAAGCCTGGGTGACCTCTTGGAAAATCTGCATTTACTGTCCCAAGAGTGCCGAATGGTTCCAAATGTGGACAATCAGCTTGGATGGGTTATTACGAGAAACTTGTTCTTTTCCTGCCCACTGTTTTTTTTTTTTTTTTTTTTTTTTTTCCGAGCGGGATGTGGCCTTTCTAGCGAGGTAGGATTCGGCATGTGTGTGATGATGTAATATGTTACGCGGCCAGGCAAACTGTCACAGGCTCAAAGGTTCAGGCTTGCAGCATTAACCACGGATACGTGAGAAATTGGTCCATGTGGGAGTAAGAATTACGATGAAAATGGAAAATGGAAGCCGGAGCTGTGCTTGAGGACCGAGGTTCTCTGCTGCTGAGACACATCATCGCTGAAGTGCTAGCCAGTTCGGGGGGGGGGGGGGCAGACCTCTCCGGAGAACCTTCAGCTTTTTCTTAAGCGGCTGAACAGAATAAGATGTGACAAGCTGGTTTGTGGAGGTTGAACCTTACTCTTGATTTCCATTAAATGAATGTGTGGAATCAATATCCCACTGAACATTTGTCATGGGAACACCCAGAGGCCCCTGGGTGGCTTGATATTTTTCAGACTAATTCTCAGACAGGAATGCAGCGTGGCTATTTTCTGAAATAGTTTCAACATCATTTATGTAATGTCGATGCATCTGGAAGTGAAAATGCTAAGAGTTTCATTTCACTAAAAATGGAAATTTTTTTTTTTTTTTTTTTTTTTTTTTTTTACTTTAACCTTTAACTTTAGATCACAATTAGTGACCTTTTCGCCAGGGTGTTAAGAGTATCGAAGTGTGTATATTCATTGACACATTGAGCCAGTATCTACTGAGAGAACTGTGTAGGCTGTTAGGAAAAAATGCAGAGAGATGGTCAGTGACTCTCAGGAGCTCACAGTTGAGAGAGGAAAACATTACATGGCAGGACAAATACGGTCTGTGTGGGAGCATGTCACAGGATAGGTGATGGCTAGCTAGATCTTAAAGGAAGAGTAACATTTGAACGACTGAGAAGGACATTCCCAACTGAGGCACCGGCATAATAAATAGGGAGGAATTTTGCCTTATGAATTTCCAAGATTTCAGTGGATTTTATGACACGAACATAAGCATCATGATCATGAAGTTAATAGTAAGTTCAGATAAAAATTGTCTAAGTAAAGGGGCACCTTGGTGGCTCAGTTGGTTGAGCATCTAACTCTTGGTTTCAATGCAGGTCATGGTCCCAGGGTTGTGGGATTGAGCTCCACGTTGGGCTCTCCGTGGAACATGGAGCTTGATGAAGACTCTCTCTTTCTCCCTCTGCCCCCTTCCCTGCTTGCTCTCTCTCTCTCTCAAATTAAAAAAAAAAATCTAAGTAAATAGAGACTTTTTTTTTGTTGTTGCTCAGTTTCTTTTACCTTTCCATCCTAATTATGTTGCAAAGAACAACTTGTCTGCATTATGTTAAAGGGCTCGGTGGTGATGACCGATGAATGGAAGTATAACTCAGTTTAAAAGCAGATTAGTATTCTAGTGGTAAAACAATTAGAAGTTAAGAATTTAGCATTTTTATAATATTTTCCCTCTGTGACTCTCGTACATTTCAAATGATGGTTAAGCCCCAATTAGAAATCTATCTTGCTGTGGGTTTTATCATTTGTCACAGTGATAAAGATGAACTGAGAATAGAAATCTCAAAATGCAATAATGATAGTACTTTATATCTCAAAGAGCATTCAGTATACAAAATACTTTAATATTCATTATTTACATTTGGCCAATATGCAAGAGAATATACTGGTAGCACTTGTAAACAATTCATCCTCACATTATTTATTTTCCAAAAAACTGTTGCAAAAAACTGCCTTGCCTGTTTTCCCCTCTTCTGCATAGTCTATTTCATTAAATTTCAGCAATTCTAAATCACAATGACACATGAAATGTGTTTGCTATGAAATCAAACGTTTTATGGCATATTCATCAAGCAAATACATAATACAATTTATAAAATCACATTACTCTGTCCAGTAATTAAAAGAAAAGGATGAATCTCTATCTTGGTTTTTGCTCTGGGTTTTTTTTTTTTTTTTTTTTAGCAAAAGAAATCATTTACAGTAAGCAATTCTAATTATTTCAGCTAAATGTTTATAGCATTTGAATGATAATATTTGTTTCTATCATTTAGATTTTATAGATGGGTTTTGTACAGAAAGACTTCTTTTCTGTTGATGCTTTTGTAACTTACACATACATGGACGATTACTAAAACAATAATTTGTCCTTCAGCGATAGTAAGACTCTTCCTTTCCCTTAGCTTGCTAGATGCAAATTTTAGCCACTTTTATGGTCTTGCCGAGATGCTAATGCTAATTAATGTTTTAATAGGACAAAACGTTGGCCAATAAAACTATTAACTTTTGAAGCATGGATTGTAAATTCAACTTGGTTGCCCTGATGATGATGTTGATAGTGATAATGATTATGCAATTAATATTTATAGAGTGCTTCTAGAATGCTGAGCTCTGTGCTAAACTTTTTACTTACTCCATTCACTTGCCCCAACTGCTCAGTTACAGGAGTGTGTCCCTATGTCCACTTTACAGATGAAGTGATAACCATTGTGTCTCACGGCATTGAATAATAATTAAAATGTACTATATTAATAATGTATTTCAGGGGTGCCTGGGTGGCTCAGTCAGTTAAGCATCCAACTTCGGCTCAGATCACGATCTCGTGAGTCATGATCTGATTTGCAAGTTCGAGCCCCTCATCGGGCTCTGTGCTGACAGCTCAGAGCCTGGAGTCTGCTTGAGATTCTGACTCCACCTCTCTTGGCCCCTCCCCTGTTCATGCTCTGTCTCTCTCTATCTCTCAAAAATAAATAAACCTTAAAATAATAATGATAATAATAATAATATATTTCAAATATTCAACTCTGAAGCTTTACACATATGAAATTTGTACGCGTATATAATAGATATCTGTGTGTGTGTGTGTGTGTGTGTGTGTGTGTGTGTTTGTTCATTCAACAAATATTGATTTATAGACTGTGTGTTATAGGCTGCTGTGCTAATCTCTGGAGATGGTTGATGAGGTAACACCCCTCCCTTACCTTTAAGGGACTTTCAGTGTATTGGGAGAAGTGTACTCATTTAAGATACAAGTACAAGGAAATGTGACCATTGCCTTGATAGGGAAAGGGCCAGCGTGTTGCAGAAAAATGGGGAAAGAGGGCACCGGCTTCCCAAAGTATTAGAGAGGTCTTCACAGAAAGGAGTCCTGTCTCTGAGACCTGAAGAATGAGTTTAGAAAGATGATGTGCAGAGGGGACAGATGGGACCAGGGTGTGGGCAGGAGCCAGGAGCAAGGCAGGGCTGGTCAGGTCAGGAGGCCACAAGGGTTCAGAAGTGCTGAGTGGCCAGGGTGACTGGAGGTGTGACACGGCTGGCCGGGGAGGATCACAAGGAGCCTGGCATGCTGTCCAAAGGAAGGCAGGCCTTCCATTCTGTGTCTTGAAATGCCATCAGCAAATTAATTCAGCAAACACTATTAAGGGGATGTTCTTTTTGTCTCCCTTCCTCCTTCCTTTTCTCATTTATTCATTCAGCAGATTTCTACTGAGTGTCTATAATGTGCCAAGCATGTGTTGAATACAGAGGATAAAAGGATAGACAAGAGTGTACACAGTTTTCCTTTCCTAGAGCTTACTAGTAGGTAGGAGAAACAAGCAATAATCAACAAATCTAGAAAAAAAAAAGTAAAATTATAAAGGTGACATATAGGAGCACGTGGGTGACTCAGTTGGAGTTGAGCTCGACTCGTGATTTCGGCTCAGGTCACGATCTCATGGTTCGTGGGTTCAAGCTCTGTGCTGACATCGCGGAGCCTGCTTAGGATTTTCTCTCGCTCCTTCTCTCTCTGCCCCTCTCCTGCTCACACACTCTCTCTCTCTCCCTCTCTCAAAATAAATAAAATAAACTTAAAAAAACCCAGCTGACTGGTATATAAAGGGACAGTGCTTCTGTCAAAGCGTGTGGTAGGAGGTAGTGACCTGGCCATGGAGGCCAGAAAGGCTTCTCCACGAGGAGGAGGGCTGAGCTGAGATCTGAAGGGGAAAAGAATACAAGGTGATCTGAAGAGGGTGACTTGGAGAAAAGAGGAGGTCATGTGCAAAGGCCCTGAGGCCTAGGAGAGCAAAGTGCTTTTAGAGAATTAAAAGTAAGCTGGAGGGGCGCCTGGGTGGCGCAGTCGGTTAAACGTCCGACTTCAGCCAGGTCACGATCTCGCGGTCCGGGAGTTCGAGCCCTGCGTCAGGCTCTGGGCTGATGGCTCAGAGCCTGGAGCCTGTTTCTGATTCTGTGTCTCTCTCTCTCTCTGCCCCTCCCCCGTTCATGCTCTGTGTCTCTCTGTCCCAAAAATAAATAAACGTTGAAAAAAAAATTAAAAAAAATAAATAAAAAAAAAATAAAAGTAAGCTGGAAAAGCTGGAGTGCAGGCTGGAACACGAGGACTGGACCATACTGGGCCCTGGAGGCCACACTAAGAATCTGGCTCAGTGGAAAGCCACTGCCTTGCTTTAGGCAGGAGAATGGGCTGCAGGGTGGGTGGCAGGAGTAGGGGCAGGGAGACCAGTGCAATAGTCCCGATGAGCTGTGCTGGTTGGTGGCCTAGAACAGCGATGGTGGTATGGGGGAGAGGCAGGAGGGTGTGTGTTGATGGTAGAATCCATGACTGGGTAGTTGCTTATGGGGCATCATTTGGGAGAGGAAGATGTAGCCCATTGCTGAGCTAAGAAAATAGGAGAGGGTAGAATCTGTTGCTTGGATTTCCAGAAAACAGGCTGGGGGGAGTGGGCATCACAAGAAATGGAGGTTTGAAGTTGGTCTTGAAGAATGAGTTGGCATTTTCTAGTCGGCAAATGGCCTTTGCTAAGCAAAGGTAGCGGCATGCACGAAGCACAGAGGCATAACCAGAATAGTGCAAATAAAACCTGTGTGTATATCTACACATGTCCAAAAGGGAAATTCACGTAGGACCCATAAATAACTTTGCTGCTTTCTTGATATGCTCCCATCTATTCTGTGTTGCAATGATTTTAAAACTTGTAGTAGATAGAATCTGTAAGTAGCTAAAAATGTTTTAAGTATTTTTTTTAAACCAACCCATAGGCATATTATAATGTATAGAAATTTGTCTCTTTACTTCCATGACTTGAAGATTGTTTTTGTTTTTGAGAGAGAGAGAGAGCATGAATGTGGGAGGGGCAGAGAGAGAGGGAGACACAGAATCCCAAGCAGGCTCCAGGCTCCGGGCTGTCGGCACAGAGCCCAACGCGGGGCTGGTACTCACAGACCATGAGATCATGACCTGAGTTGCAGTCGGACGCTTAACCGACTGAGCCACCCAGGCGCCCCGTCTTCCATGTCTTAAATTAGGGATTCACATATGGCTCTTGATTTTATTAATCTGAGATTTTAATTAATCTGAGACAGCTTTTATTAATCTGTCTTCTTTCCAATAAAACGTAGCCAGTTTAGGGAGGACTTTGGATTTTAGGTTTTTCCTTTGTGGTTCAGCATCTGGATTTGGGATTAGATGGCATTTTTAATTTACCGAAATAACTATACATTTGCTCTTGATTGAAATAGGAACATGTTGATTTCAATTTATCTTGGGAGTTAGAATGGATGGGGCAGCCACGTCCAAGAAGAGTTAGTGATGCTGAGACCTACATAACATACCAGCTCTGGGGAAAATAGGGTGATGATTTGATATTCAATTTTTTTGTGATAAACACAGGAATGTTGATAGCAAGATCAGTTTTGGAGATATGGTATAGCACTGTAATCATAAGCATGGCTTTTGTGAACACCAGTGGCTTAAATCCTAGCTGTAATATCTACTAGCTGCACAAACCGTCAGGTTGCTTGTCAATAACAGAGATAATAATGATTGGTGGCCACTTGGAAGGGTGCCATAGAGTGGGGTAGTGTGCATAACGCCACGAACTTGGGGAGTGTTCAATGAATGTTAGCGATGACTTTGAATTTTATCACCACTACCGTGCGGCCCCTGAATCATCAACAGAGAGACACTTCTCCTTGCAAAAGTGGAAGTCAGGCTCTTACGGTGAAAACAGGTACTGAATTCGCTTCACTTTGTGTCTGGAAGGAATCTTAGGGAACCATCCAACTCAGTCATGGTTCTGACATTTTCTGGAGAACTATTTTTTTGTTTTTTAATTTCTCTGAAGTTTTGGAATCATTAGTCAGGGAAGGAAGGGAAGGAGCCACATCATCTTGATGGTGACATCCCCGAGGTTAGAAGATGGGGTGCTGGGTGACAACCCCTGGCCGGAATCCTCTCATCCCTGGAGGTGCGGACCTACTATGGGTCTGCTTGCTGAGTTTTTGACATTTTGCCATAAGAGGTGTGTGGGGGGGGCGGGGGGAGAGATGGTGCACCTGTGTTTCTCTTTTCTGTGACTTCATCTGTTGTGAATGAAGGACACAGAGAGCTGCCTAACTCAGTGGGAAATTGTGTTTATAATTACAGGTCTAGGCATTTTCCAGTGACTTTCTCTACTGCCACTGTTGCTACTCAGGCAGAATCTGCGCAGAAAGATCTGCTGGGAAAGAACTGACTGCTTATGTTTCTCCATTGTGATGAAAGCACATGTTACAGGTAAAACCTCCACAATCCGTCCCCTGTAGTAACTATCGCTTAATTGTCAGGCCCCCAAGATGGTGGTGGGGAGGTCTGGCTGTCTGTTCTCAGGGACACGGAAACACACCATGTGAATGTAAAATCTCTGTAGATTCACATAGTCGCCACCTGTTGACTCTTTCTGTGTCTTACAAAAACGGAACCCTCGCTCTTTTGTGGGAGAGAAAACAGCTTCTAATTATTTTGAGATCACTGATTAGGATGGATGGTAAGGCACTGGTAAGAAAGAGGTATTTCTGATGATGGTGTGCATAAATTCAGCTAAAGAGACTACCATTGGATGGTAGTCAGGAACACTACAGTATGTGCTGTTACCTAACCTTTCTGTTCCTCTTAAAAGTGGAATAATGCACGTCTTTTCATACCAACAGATATATATCTACAGCACGATTTTTAGCGTTTATATAGTATTATAATATTATATCGTGTACCGTTGAATACATATCCTAAAATATATCTAATTGGTCACTGGACATTTAGGGTTTATGGTTTTCTTTTTCGGCTCTTATGCGACCAAGAATGTTCTTATAGCTTTATATTCGTTGCCATTCCTAGTGGCTTCCTTAGGATACTCCCTTACCAGTAAATTTCAGAGCTTAAAAGTGTTCCAAGTATTAAGACCTTTCGATACGTGTTGCCAAATGACTTTCCAATAAAATCATACCAGTTTATATTTCCAGAGGCAGCATATGAAAGTACCTGTTTCCATACAACTTTGCCAGTGCTGAAAATGTTGAAAACAGAGAGTCTTGCCAAATGATGATGAGAAATGGTATTTCCATGTGTTGTTATTTTTTTTTTTTTTTGTAGGGAGGCATTGATTTGTAAATTTGTAAGTCATACTATTTTGAAGAACTTTTCTCCCGTGGACAGCAGCATGTTTAAAACTTACCGGTTTTTGACAGTTGAGAAATAATGCTTAAATCAAGACGGCATGGAAGGGTCATACGGAATTTTAAGTTTTCCTCTTCTCTTTGGCCAAATAGTTTTCAACAGCCATGATATCACTGGAGAACAATACTGTTTCAATGGGAAACTTCGTTTTTCCATTCTTGAGAAAAACTAATGAATGGTCCACATTAAACATGGATCAGAAATTAGACTCAAATTAAATACACACACATGTCCAACATTGGGAGCATGACTGAATATAATTATGCTAGCTCCATATGATTCAGAGGTTGTAGATCATGGTAGAAAAGACCGTATGTAGGCTCCAGACTGCTTGGGTTCATAGTCCAGCTTTGCTATTTTGTTGAGGTGTAACGTTGAGCAAGTTACCTTACATCTCGAGTGTCTAAGGTTATAAAATGTAGATAACGATAGCACCCATGCCAGAGGGTGGTGTTGCAACAAAATATATGTGAAATGTTGAAAATGGTTAAAAATCCTGTTTCAAGGGGCTCCTGGGTGGCTCAGTCGGCTAAGTATCTGACTCTTGATTTCAGCTCAGGTCATGACCTCGCGGTTCATGAGATTGAGCCCAGGTCGGCTCTGTGCTGACAGCATGGAGCCTACTTGGGATTCTCTCTCTTCCTCTCTCTCTCTGCCCCTCCCCAACTCATGCTCTCTCTCTCTCTCAAAATAAAAACGTAAACTTAAAAAAGCCTGTTAGAAAACAATATTTAATGATAGCAGAAAATGGTCATGGTAGAAGTAAAAAGAGAGCAAAATATGACACTTAACCAATAGTGTCATCCAGGCTTATAAAATTATTGTTTTTTTTTTCCTCTTTCTTTTCATCCTTCTCTGATATCCTCCCTGCCCCCAAAAAACTTTAGTATATTTCTGAATGGCCTTAATTTGAATTAATGGGGTAATCCCAGTCTCGGAGGAATTGACCGAAAGCTGTAAGCCAGAGACCCATTTACCACGGAGCTGTGACATCCATCCATGTCACCTGGCCAGTGGGACCCTTGGAACAGCCCTTGCGTATGAGAAAGAATGAAATCTGGCCATTTGCAGCAACGTGGATGGAACTGGAGGGTATTATGCTAAGCGAAAGAAGTCAGGTAGAGAAAGACATACTGTATGTTTTCATTCATATGTGGATCCTGAGAAACTTAACAGAAGACCATGGGGGAAGGGAAGGGGAAAAAAAAGTTAGAGAGGGAGGGAGGCAAACCATAAGAGACTCATAAGGACCGAGAACAAACTGAGGGTTGATAGGGAGTGGGGGAGAGGGGGAAATGGGTGATGGGCGTTGAGGAGGGCACCTGTTGGGAGGAGCACTGGGTGCTGCTGTAGGGAAACCAATCTGACAATAAATTATACTTAAAAAAAAAAAAAAGGAACAGCACTTGCGTGAGACCAGAACCTTCTCCCAGCTGCCGGTTGCCTTGCTTCTGAGCTATAGCGAGCACCTCGCGTCCAGCAGGCTTCCTGGCCCCTTTGAGCTGCACATGGAGAGTCTCCAACTGTCTGGCTCCGTGCACGACCTCCCAGCCTCATCTCTTTCCCCCTTTAAATAAGCTTCCTTTCCCTAATTCAATGAAAGAGGGGGTAGAACGAGAGACCACCAGCTCTCAGGAAACCTACGCTTCATCCCGCGTAAACACAGGAGGGAAAACCGTTGAGTCGTGAGACCCCTCCATCCTTGAGGTGCATCAGACAGTTGAAACATAGAAGTAAAAAGAGGCCAAGGATTATTTGGCGTGAAGGAGACAGACGCCAGGCAACTTGACTGGCTTCGGCGAATACGTTTCACCGCCTATCCTTGCGGCTCCTGTGTGTGCAGACATCACCTTTGCTTTGGCCCACGTGGGCAGTCTTAATTTGAGCAGCTCTGTCGTTTTCAATAGAAGGAGGACCATCTGAATTCCGAATAAGGAGAGTCTAGCTTAAGAAGTCCTCTTTAATGGCTCACAAATTCTCCTCCCATAAATGATGATAAGAGTGAAGAAGAGAGTTAAACTTGCATTTATACACAGACATATGGCATCTCGACAAAATTAGTAAGTTCGCAAAGGGAGAGAGGACAACAATTGTGTCGGTAAATATAGGTCAGGAAAAGAATTCATAATGTCCTGCCAGACTCCAGGGAGGCGCTTCATGAGTGTAGGTAGGACGGCTGCACGTTCACGGTGGTGAGAACGGCAATTAGGTAAACATATGGAGCGTTTGGTATTTGGACAGCGCTCCCGTTCCTCCTAAACTACAGAATCAACAGGGACTCAAACAGAGAGGAGGAAACAGTTCTTCTGCCGGTGTGCACAAGTGCAGGCCTGTTGATCGCCAAGGGCTTACCAGAATGGCTGTCTCTAGGGAGGCAGATGAGCGGGGGGATGTTTAACCACATGTAACTGTGCCATAGCCTCACCCCTGTGGTCCCGCCATTTTTGATGGTCTCCATAACCACACCATGTTTGCAGTCACGTAGAAAACCTATCTGCAAGGCCAGGCCAAATCGCCATTGCAAACTCCATTCGTACGGTCCCCCCAGGGCCTGTGGGGTGCCTCGGGGCTCTGCCAGTGCGGAGCGACAGCACAGTTTTTGAATCGCGAGAAACGGAGACGATGTCTTTGACTTCTAACCCCATTCAGTCGTGTATCACTCATGACTAATTCATGTATCACTCATTGCTGCCTTATTCATTAGCAAATACCTCTTTGGGGAGGGCCGGTATGAACGAGTAAGGTTCTAAGCTTTGGGGATATGGAATGGAACAGACAGCCATGAGGCCTGCCCGAAGGGAGTTCACATTTCTAAGGGAGGGACAGTCGAGAGCATCATAACCTAGTGTGAGTGAACACAGAGCTGAACTGGGCCATTCTCAAAGAAAGCGTAGAGTGCATCTGAAATGAGAGAAACCAGTGGAGAAAGACCCATCGATCCGGAAGGCAGAAAGAACCAGAAAGCAGTCAGCAACTGGCAGTGAGGTTGTGGTTATGGACAGTGAGGCCAGATTGGGAAGGAAGATGGTGAGGAGAGGAGGCAGCTCTAGAACCCTGCTTGAGTGCCCACGGTCAGGGCCAGTGAAATTCAGGCAACGATTGACCCCTTAGGGTAGGTAGTCTAAATAGCGCCTGCTAGTGGCAAACCATGTTGTAAGCAATTGTGAAACGGATGTGCCTTAGTCTGTGACTGTATAAACCCGTCAGATGGCAGAGTGGCTGGCTCCTGCTATATGGCGGAACTTTCTTTATTCAGCCACCACCCCAAGGAAGAATGGTTGCCTTACCCGCACCTGCTTACCTTACTCAACTTTGACTAACCACCTCCTTTTTCTTGCCGTATCCACCATAATTCATGTTACAGGGTGAGATTGAGTATATAATGAACTCTACCTTCTGTGCACAAGCATAATTAACTTCACGTTATTAACTTTAAACAGATCTAAGTTCCACATCAGTTGTCCCACCTTGGCCTCCCCAGGACTTGGTGCTCTTCCCCTCTGCTCATTTGTGGGATTATGGTTCTTCTTACCTTCTTCCCTCCATTCGTGGGTGCTTTTGTGGTCTCTTAAGAAATAAAATCCACTCAGAGATTTCTTTTGTCTTCTTTGGCCCGCAACATGGCTTTGGTAATGGCTACATTTCTAGCTTTGGGTTGACTATCATGGGGGGTGGGAGAGGCTTTTTCTCTATTTTGTCTTTCCCTGGTCAACTGCTGTCTTCTGGGGCTCTACCTTACACTTTACCTCAAAGCTTTTTCTTTCTCTGACAAGCCCAATTCAATTGTTTATCCCACGCCCCAACCCAACCCACCCAGCCACCCCCACACAGGCATATACTGTGCATTCTGGGTTTCGTAATGCACATTTCCATGGTTAAGAAAACCCTATTGATAGTCATTAAATATTTACAATAGAGATCTCCTCAACACTTATCTTTCAGCATAAATATGTTCTTCCCTTTTCCACTCCAGTTCCTGAAAAAAAAGCCTCCATAATTCATAGCCAGTTTGGGGGAAGGTATTATTTTGAAACACTTAATGATGTGTTTCATGGCAAAATGAAAAACGTAGAGACAAAGACTCAAGAGTGCATAGTGTTTTAGATGTAGGCATAGCTTTTCAAAACGATTTTGGAGTATATTAGAGTTTCTGAAACAATTTACCAGACTTCTGTATAAAGCACTTGATTCTTTGAAAGCCTTATAATAATGTGATTTACTGTGTCAGTGTGCAATCACATAGTTCTTTTACCTCATGAAATAAGGTAGAATATTGTGTCCTCTGACGGAGTAAAACACGTTAGAAAATGGTTGACACCAAAGCCCGCCATGTTGTCTTCTGGGACCCTCAGGTGAAATGCTGCAGGATTCCCTCCCCTCTGATACACGATGCTGCTCTCCATATTGTTGGCAAACTGTTATGTCCCACGTGTAAGCAATGAATAGTAGAAATCTCAAAGTGTCAGTATTCTGGGGTACTTTTCAGAGTACTGTCTGTTTTTTTTCCTCTCAGAGTTTATCAAATGAGATGAAGCATTTAGATATGTTTTCTAAATTCTAGAATGTTCACTATCACAGCTTCTGATGTTGCAGGATTTGGAGGTGGAAGGAGGCATGAAGATTCCCCTAGTCCCCTTTCCTCCCTGACTCAAGCCCCCCTCCAAATCCTAATGCCTTTCATTTTGCCCGTGTCCAAACAGTGAACCATTGACTATTGAAAGAACCATTATTATTGTAAGATTTGGAAATTATAGAGCTTCTTGGGAGTGATGTACTTTTTTGTTTGAGTTAGTAATAAACAACAGACTCATGCCCCTATGTACCAAGCAGTGTCTAGAAAGGTCATCTCTTTAGATTAAATGAGCAATGTATCAATGACATTTATTTAGGTTTTCATAAATGTTTTAGTAAAATTTGGGAAGGTAGTTTTTATGACTTGGCAGCTATATGTGGTCCCTCCTGTTTTCTCTTCAAAAAGACTCTGTCTTCTCTCTCCCCCATTTTTCTTTTCTTTAAAGTGAGGACAGCACGTCCCTGTGAAGATTATATACATACAAACCTTTCCACATTTCCTGGCCCGGCACTATTTACTGCTACTATTTCTACTCTGTTTCTCCCTCTGTTTTACACTCTGGGTTCTTGCTGGTAGAGATCAACTTTGATCCTGAGTCTCTGAAACAAATAAATGTTAACCAAACAGAATAAGAAATTTAGTGCTGATATCCCAAGCTTTAGAAACCGGGGCTGTCTTTGGTCCCACGGGAAGAGATGTGATCCTCCGAGTGTGTCTGTGGATGAACCTAAGTCCAGTTAGAACGTCCTTGGCCTTGGGACCAGGAGGACTTTGAACAAAGTACCCACTTACTCTGTGCCTCCCAGTTTTATATCTGTAACGTGAATGGGTTACTCTCTGAGGCTTCTTCCTCCCTTCTAAAAATGATCATCTTACATTCCAGATGTTTTAAGGCTTTGAAGACCCTGTAGAAAAGAACCTGTAAGTCATTGTCTATATCTTTTATGTCTTAGTGCACTTGAATATGTGCCTCAAGTGTTTTCTGGTGTGTTCCCCCTCCTTGCTCAGGGGGAGCTGATAACCTGCTCCTCCACTGATGACGGCAAGACAGAATAAAACCAAGCACCCCCTTTCCTACACAAAGGCACCCCCCCCCAGATGCTTAACCCCTTAAGCTAGTGTTCAGACGGCACAGCGGGACATCACTTACGGCTGAAATACAGCCATCTCTGGAATGAATTTTGGCAGCTGAGTAATAGTCAGGCTGCGGCACTTATATGACAGTTTGGGGAAGGGAGTGAGACAGAAATAGCAGATTCCAAAATAATCCAATTAAAACAGCAGGAAAGTGGAGTTGGGTGGCAAGAAGGGAGGGGTGGTACGCCCGGAATCCGAGCATCTCTGCGGTCGAGACAGCGCGGACCGTAGCACCGGAAGCGCTGTGCTGACCTCAGTGAAGAATTTCCTACACGCACACCGAAGAGGGGTCTTGTCCGGTGTCCCATTAAGCTGTCGTGTCGGGATTTTCTGGCTATCTTTTCCTAGTGTTCTAATTATCAGGCTGTGTTGGCATGTAAATAGATCTGTCTGCTTAGAACTACTTTTGCCTCCCGTGTAGGATTATATCATGTTCAGTATTTATGACATCAGAACAAACTATGCTGAGAAGCCCTTCTGTTAAGGCACCTTTTGAGTGGCTCAGGAAGGGTCAACTGGCAGGACCAGACAACCCTTCTGTTTAGTTCAAGGGTCTTTATAACAACAGTGGCCGGGAAGGAAAATTCAAGAAATGTGCATGATACACAAAGGCAGGTGAATAAAAATGTAGAGCTCTTTAGATTTTCTGGGGTGGAAGTAACCTTTCTGAGAACTATTAGAGTAAGAACATGGGAGTAGCAGTGGTCAAATTGAAAAATACTGGGCAGTGTGTGCAAGGATAATAATAATTTAAAAAGCAAAGGTTTGTCAACCCAGAAATAATCAGATCATTAGATA
>NW_024412467.1:9973374-9986156 GCF_014898765.1 Herpailurus yagouaroundi
TAAAAAGCAAAGGTTTGTCAACCCAGAAATAATCAGATCATTAGATAATAGGACCTCAGATCTCTCAAAAGGGAGGTTCCGGGGGATAAAGGAAGCAGGTGTTAAAGGAACGTGGGCATTTTAATTTAACCAGAAAAGAGAGACCTTTAAAAAGAAATATAGGAGCGACGCGATGATGCTTTGTGGGTTCAAGGCCTGTGTCGGGCTCCACGCTGCTGGTGTGGAGCCTGCTTGGGATTCTTGCTCTCTCCTCTCTCTGCTCCTTACCCACTCGTGCTTTCTGTCTCTCAAAATAAATAAACGTTATAAAAAATTAAAAAAAGAAAAAGAAAAATAGGACTTAAAGGATTAGTTTCATTTCGAAACAAATACAGTCTTTAGGCAATGAGCAGAGTATATAAAAATGGAACCAATGAATTCAAGGACAATTAAATAAAATTCATGCCTTGGGAAAAAAAAAAGGTTTTGCATCAGAAATTCTGGTTTTGAAATTCAGTTGTGCAACTTATTAACTCTGTGACCACAGGGAAATCAATTAAAATCAAAGGGATTTTTTTTTTTTTTTTTTTTTTTTTTTTTTTGGTAATCTACGAAATGGAGATAATTGTATCTAACGGGGTATGGTCAAGATCAAGTGAGGTGGTGCATAGAAAATGTTTTGTGAAAAAAAAAAAAAAAAGAGAAAATGTTTTGTGAACTCTGAAGCCCTCCCCGTGCTATGACAGTAAATGTTCTCTGTGCTGACAGTGTGGAGAAGGCTCTGGGGGCCTGATCCCCTGGGAGAATAACCCTCGAGAGCCAGTCACGGACAGGCAGATTTTATTGTGTAAAAATTTAAATATATTCATGAATTATATTTTCTGCTCCTCATTTTTCTGGCCCAGAAATTCTTCTGTGTCTATGGGATTTTTCCAAGAATTTTCCAGTGAGTTCCGTAAGAGAGCCATCCACTCTCCACTGAGCTTTTCCACCGCGTGATTGTACAGTAAATGTTTTCTCTGAGGAAACCTCGAATGACAGAGTAAAGAGAAAGAATTCTGGGCACCTGGGTGGCCCAGTCAGTTGAGCGTCCGACTTTGGCTCAGGTCGTGATCTCACCATTTGTGAGTTCGAGCCCCGCGTCGGGCTCTGTGCTGACAGCTCAGAGTCTGGAGGCTGCTTCCGATTCCGTGTCTCCCTCTCTCTCTGTCCTCCCCCACTCATACTCTGTCTCTCTCTCAAAAATAAATGAAGGTTACAAAAAAAAATTAAAAAAAAAAAAAGTCCCCATTGTGGGAGGTCCAGGTAGAGATGGGAATGGGGTCGGTGGGCTAACTACAAGAGGAAGATAAGTAGGACGCTGAAGGACGAAGGCTCGAAACGGAGAAGGTTAGGCTGGGTAAATCCCTGCAGAGTGTGGGCTGACGTGCCGAACTTTCCTTTATGCCGCCAGCAGCCCATCTGTCTTCATTGGTTTCTGTGTCTTCATCACAGACTCCATGAAGTGTCTACTTAGCTTTCCTTTTCTTTTTCTTTTTTTCTTTTTTTTTTTTTTTTTTTTTTTTTTAGCTTTTTATCTTAATCCCCTCCCAAAGGTAACAGAAGGAAGACCACTGGACCTGGATGCTGTTTGTGTGTGACATGCGTGGCAGGCAGGGGAGCAAGCTCGATTCCTGAGTGGATGTGAGCGCAGGGATCCGTCTGTATGCATCTGAGCGTATTTGTGTGTGCATCCGTGAATATGCGTGCATTTGTGGGGATAGCCACAGACACAACACACGTGCGCCTCTGTTCTGTACATCCTAACACGGAGAGGACACGTTGACGATAATGAGAAAGGGTGATAGGAAACCGTGAAAGTAAAATGCCTTCCGGCAGCCTTTACTGTTGCAAGCCAAGTGCACGATGCAACTAACATTGGGTGTGCGGGGAGAGTCTTTGCCTGTTCATCATTTAGAACGATAGTAGGAGTCACATATTAACAGGTTTAAGTGTCAGTAAGTGTCGAAAGATACAAATTCTCTATTGTTGGCAGCTCTTGGAATACCGGCCGGGTATTTTCTTATTGTAGCCCTGCTGGCTTGGAGTTCAAAATGCTTTGGATGAAGAATGTTACAGAGTGTGCTCTCTGCGGCAGAAAACGTGCCCTGATTGTTTGTTTATTATTCCCGAGGACATTTGCAGGTCTGAACTATCACACGCAGAAAAGAAGCGCTTTGTTCGGGAAATACAGGAGGAGCGGCACGAGAAAATCGAATTAAGTAAAGAAACTTCGGGAGCCCATCTTTGATCGATGGTGCTTCTTACGTATTCTTCATGATTCCCTGTGAAGCCATAAAAACTATGAAATTGGATTTGGAAACTGGATTAAGACAAATGGCTCCTCAGACTTTTTTACTTTAGCTCTTTCCAATTTTCCTAGGAAAGCACATAGTCGCTATATAAAGAGTCTGTGTTTACTACATTAAATCTTCCTAAAAAGCGTGCCCTCGAGGCTTGATTTTAAGAATTAGTCTAGAAGATGCAGGGGCAGCCTACACCTGCTAACTGTGTTACAGTATTTGTCTTTAGATATTTTATGTGCACGCTTGCTTTTATAGAGTGAGCAGAATACTGCTTTTCTTTTTCTTTTTTTCTTTTTTTTAATGCTTATTTTTGAGAGAGAGCGAGCATGCGAGCTAGTGAGCCGGGGGGGTGGGGGGTGGGAAGAGAGAGAGGGAGACACAGAAGCAGAAGCTGGCTCCAGGCTCTGAGCTGTCACCACAGAGCCCGACGCGGGGCTCGAACTCACGAACTGTGAGATCGTGACCCGAGCTGAGGTCGGATGTTTAACTGACTGAGCCACCCAGGCACGCCCCTTGAATACTGTTTTTTTTTTTAAAGTTTTTTCTGCCTGTCTCTCACTGTAGACTTCTTTCTCCAGGTAGTTTACCATATTCCCATTTGAGCTATTGCTTTACTCCTCCAAATACTTTTTATCAGGGACTTGTAGGTGTTTCACACGAGTCTCTGTTCACTAGACTGTAAACCGCTTGAGAGAAGAAATTGTTTTATTTGTTGTAGCTCTAGCACAGAAGGCAAGGCCCTGAACATTACTTGTCGAATGAATGAATGAATCAGCCACTCAATCAGTCAGTCACTGAATCTGACACCTACTGTGTACCTAGCATTGTCTTAGACCCGAGGGAATGTGTAAGAAGTATAAGACATGGCCAAATCTGCTCTGATGTCATATAAAAATCTGGCTGAGGGTTAGGACAGCCTGAGTGAGGAAATCATATTGGATTACAACCCCAAAGAAGAACCCATGAGTCCACAGTGATAGCAATAAATAATTGAATGAATAAATAAATGAGGCAAAAGAATTCTCCTTACAAAAGAATTCAAGTTAATAAATACATACATGAGAGGCATCATTAGAACTCCTCGCAGTAAATGCCACAGGAAAGTTCCATGGATGGATGCTAGGATTGGTGGGCAAAAGATTAAGCAGAAACGGGATACTTGTAGCATTTTAAAGTATCTCCCTCCAAAACATTTAGTAATTACAAAAAGGAATAGGTCTCTCTACCTGGAGAATCCTCACAGACACGCCTCCACTGAGCGATCAGGGTTAGCATTACCAGGAAACCATATTTGACATTGTATGCCCCTTCACAGGAAATGCTGAGAAGGCCCCCCCGCCTCAGGCGACTGCTGTGCTGTTCTTCCCAGTCATGTGTAACCCCACTCTCCTCAAGAGAAAATATCCAACCCAGTCGAAGGACATTCTAGAAAACAGCTGACGAGTACTCTCCGGAAGTGTCATGGTCTTAACGCTAAGGAAGGGTTGAGGAGCTGTACAGGTGAAAGGAGACCCAAGAGACAGGATGTGTCCATGTCGTGTGAAAGCCTAGATTGGTTCCTGAGACACAAAAAGGACATGAGTGGAAAACTGGTGACATCGTCATAAATTCTGTGATTTGGTTGATAGTGTTGACCACGTTTAATATCCTCTGATTATGTAAGACTTGAACATACAGGAACGCCTAGTGTTAGGGACAAGGCAAGTGTGTACTATTTTTGCAACTGTCTATAAATCTAAATTTATCTTTGTGAAAATCTAGCTGAGGACACAACACCAATCCGCAAGAAGCAATTGCGGAACAATAGGTGACCACGTGCAACCGAGAATCCGTGGGGGGGGAGGGGGGGCACGTGAGGGTCATTGAGCGCTGAGAAGAAGGGGGCATGGCTGGGGGCACAGGGGTCAGGACAGGTTTCATAGGAGAAGCGCCTTGAGAGGAGGTGTAGAGACGACGGGGGGAGGGGGGACACACAGGGATGGGTCCAGGAGCAGGGAGAGTAGGGACACAGGCTCGAGGGAGGGACGCAGGCGACCTGGGTGGGGTAGGTGGAGAGGCTGGCCGAGGGATGTGGGTGTCATCCTGCTGGAGAGCAGCAGGAAAGAAAGCTGGGCCCCTGTGGGGAGGACAGAGCAGAGGGTCATGAAGATGTGGCAGACGGGGAGGTGACACAGAGTTCCAAGTTCTTGCTCCAGAAAGTGCCGCCATGAGACAGTACACATGGGAAACCGGTGACAGGGCATCCAGGTGGCTGGGATTTGGGAAAGAGGAGGCCAGGTGAGTCAGGAGTTAGAAATAGGTAATGAGACCTTGCAGATGACGACGCCCTGGAGCCGCCACCCAGAGATGGTCAACTCCACTGTAGTTTCCACCATCGCCATGGCTGGGGAGCCTATGGGCGGCGTCTCCTTCGAGCTGTTTGTAGACAAAGCAAGGGGAGAAAGGATTTGGGTATAAAGGTTCCTGCCTTCACAGGATTATTCTGGGATTTACGTGCCGGGGAGGTGACGTCACACGCCATAATGGCACTGGCAGCAAATCCGCCTCTGGGGAGGAACTTGATGATGAGAATCTCATGCCGAAGCACACGGGTCCTGGCATCTCGTCCGCGGCAAATGCTGGACCCAACACAAACGGTTCCCAGTTTTTCATGTGCGCTGCCAAGACTGAGTGGTTGGATGGTAAGCGTGTGGTCTTTGGCAAGGTGAGGGAGGGCAGGAATCTTGTGGAAGGCTGTGGAAGGCTTTGGGTCCAGGGACGGCAAGACCAGCAAGAAGGTCACCATTGCTGACGGAGCAGATCTAAAAAGTCTAACTTGTGTTTTATCTTAACCACCCGACCGTTTCTTCTGCGGCTCAGGAGAGCACCCCCTCACGCCCACCTGCTCGAAATATCCTGTAATCTTTGTGCTCTCGTGCATATAGTTCAGCAGGTTTCGTGTTTTTTCCTTACTCCCCTCCACATCTAGCTGGATTGCAGAGTTAAGTGTATGACAATGAAGTGAAAAAATAGCAACAAAGAAATACGTCGTGAGAAGCCATTCGTCCGAGGCCTGGAGTGGGAGGGGTGGGGAATCAGAAGAGGAGCAGGCATCGTATCTAAAAGCATGTCAAGAGGTAGACTCCTAGAACGTCGTGATGGGTGGATGTGGGGCACGAGGAGGGAGAAGTCACAAAGATGATTCCCG
Source organism: Herpailurus yagouaroundi (assembly GCF_014898765.1). Lineage (NCBI taxonomy): Eukaryota > Metazoa > Chordata > Mammalia > Carnivora > Felidae > Herpailurus > Herpailurus yagouaroundi. Next base: position 9,978,886 of record NW_024412467.1, read on the forward strand.
GGTCAAGCTCACAGGACAGGTGCCGCTGGTGTCCGTAATTGAAATAATTCATTCAGCAGATATTTCAGTGCCTACGTTGAGGCATTCTGTATTCTAGGTAAAGGAGGATGAAGAAGAGTGTAAATGCGATGTTGCCCTATGAAACACAAGCAGGAAAGCCCATGGCTTGAGCTGGACTGAATGACTTCACAGATGACCGGCTCAGACCCACATATGGTGGTGGGGGCGGCGGGGGGGGGGGGGCGGGGGTCGTCTCTGTCCTCCAGTTCAAAAGAAGGGAGGGGATTGCTGTCTTCCTAGCAGCAGCCGTGAACTGCGTTAGGATATTTTTCCAGTTGGCGCTTTTCTGTGCTTAATAAAGATGTCAAGCCTACTGTTCAGACTCTACTCACCAAAAAACTCTCTCTAGTAAATCACCATTCTACTTAGGAAAAGCTCACACGTACTCTTTTAACTCTGCCAAGATAGAGATCCCTGGGTCCCAGCGGTCCCAAATACGAAAGCTAAAATACCGTAAAAGCACGATGAACTTGACGGAAGAAAAAATGGAAAGTTAAGTTTGTGTCTGAAGTTTCGAGCTCCTGCTTTTCAGGCACTATGTCTTGGGGACTTGTTTTATATACTGGTGCCCATTGAGCAGACCCTTAATTAAAGTTCTCCTGGACGGGTTTGGCTATGTCATTCTTCTCTTGGGCTTGTCCCTTCTCCGTGTTTCTTAGGATGGGGTTTCTGTATCCTTTATTCCTTTGCGTTCATCAGAGACTTCACAAATTTCCACCCATACCTCAAAAATGACTATACAAAAATGTCCATTGCTCTCACAGTTGACCTTTCAGTTATGTTTCTTAAAAACTGAGCACTGACCCCCCTTTTTGGTATCTATCAGTGATCAGGTTAAATAGACATTTTACTGAGAATAGGAAACTAAAGAGAAAGTTAACCCCTTTTACGGTTAACTGTAAATGGAGGTCACTTGTATCCTGGCAAGCGTGGAATTGAGGTGGTTCTGATTCGGGTCCAGAACGAAGCATCCTGTGCCACCTTTGCAGCACGTTAACTTAAGCTGCAGGTATCTTCTGAATGGCGAGAATGCTCCGTGAAATGTGAATGGCCTACGCTGTATTTAAGACATGGTTTAAATGGCAATGTGTCTCTTCATACGAATAGACATCTTGTGTGTAATGTAAGAAGGAGTTCGTCTTTTATAGAGTCGACCCTGGTAGTGGCAGAGCACTCTGCGAGGTGACCATGAGGTCCCCTCTGTGGGCCCGTTGTGGAAGCCTATACGTGCAAACTAGGAGGGTAAAGGACCTTTTTTATGTTCCTTGTGTCGACTTCAGTATTGTTTTCATCGGGAACATAGTTCTAAATTGTAATTGCAGTTCTAAATTGAATTGCGTTAAATTGTAATGGTTCTATAGGAAGGTTCCATGTACAGGTGCTTACCCTGCCCCATGAGTCTTTCCACAGCGCCATATAATACAGGCCAGTCTGCACTACCCCCTTCTCAGAGCGCCTGGTGCAATTGAGTAGAGTGCATTTCCTACGGTGGGGGTCCAGTTGTCCTTTGGTGGCAGAAGTGGGAGTCATATGCTGAGCTCAGGGAACCATTCCGGACTTATTCTCGAAAGTTGTGAGGCGAAGGCAGACAGAACCTCAGCCCGGTGACCCCGCAGCAGAGCCTCTTAGGCATTGAGAAACTTACCGGGCTATCCTTTGTCACAGAGTTTTTAGGCGCGTGTTATGCAGATTAGTTCTTTTGTTTATTTATTTAAAAAAAATTTTTTTTTAACGTTTATTTATTTTTGAGACAGAGAGAGACTCTCTTATTTTTTAGGGCGCCCCACGGGAAGCACGGGAAGCACGTGGTCATGTAATCTAGTTTTAGGAATGAACAAAATCTGTTTAAGGTTAGATCTGAATTTAGAGTTTGTGCCGTCCCCTGTGGCATTGAATGATGAAATAAGGGGGAGACTTGACAGAGCAAGAGGTGGGTGTGGATACACATCCCTTCCTTTCTTCACTGTCTCCACTATTATCTCCCCTTTCGCATGAAAGTAACTTAAATGAATGAGAATGAAGCGAGCAAGCTGTTTTAACAACTTTCAAGTGCTGTCACTTGTGTGAATTTTGTCATGACAACAACATGATCCTGGTTTTCTTGCCCAGTACACGTGCTTTTGCGACCCTAACCTACTCATGAAATCTGCAAATAATGGGAAAAAGACTTCCTAGGAAAGAGAAAAATGGCTGATAAAAAAAAAAAAAAAAAATCCCGCTCTTGGCCCTGTGGGTGAGGCCCTGAGATGCCCAGAGTCTGGTTGGCTGAGCAGGGCACTTAAAGTAGGGTTAATGATGTAACTAGTTTACTTACCCAGTTCCCCAAGTAGATTCGATGGAAGGAGAGGGGTTTCTCATGTTTTAAATATATCAACCACAGTGAAGGAAGTAGAAAACTGGAAGCATTAAAACAGCTCAGCAGTGTGGGGCCATTCATTTTAGAGAGACACCATCTGCGTAGATTTTTCAGGGTAGGTCGACATAAAGGACCTTTTCCTGAGATGCAGCAAAGCAGAGAGGACACGGAGAGCAAGAATGTGGCATTCCAACACCCCAGCTTGTCAGAGTTCACTTCCAGTGTTCACAGGTGGGGGTGGAGACCTCCGCCTGGCGATGATCCCCAGACCCAGGGTCTTTCCATCTTATGGCTCAGCCGTTCCCTAAGGTCAGTGGGAGACCAGAAGGTTCCTCTGCAGCCTGTTTGACCAGCAGCTGTGGGGGAAGTGAGGCAGTGAAAGATCTCGCTGGAGGCTTGTTACGATCTCTTTTATGTTCCCTTGGCCAGATTTAGTCAGGTGGGCACACCTAACCGCGGGGAATGCCGGGAAATGCCACCCTAAATGCTTTGGGAGGTCAGGGAAGTGTGTGGAACACTAACCAGCCTCTGCCACAGCTGGGTACCTTCTGGAGCCTGATGTCAGCCTTTACATCCGGTCCAGCCGTGCCCTGGGGGCATACCTGCATTGAGTACCGGGTATTTCCAGGACACCCCACCCCTGTCCTGGGAAAATCGGGGGCCTGCTGAGTCGGTGTGTCAGGACCCTTTTTTTTTACATATTTTTTGAATGTTTACTTATTTTTGAGGAAGAGAGAGAGACAGGGTGCGAGGGGGGAGGGACAGAGAGAGAGGGAGACACAGAATCGGAAGCAGGCTCCAGGCAATGAGCTGTCAGCACAGAGCCCCACACGGGGCTCGAACTCGTGAACCATGTGTGAGATCATGACCTGAGCCCACGTTTCATGGACGCTTAACCCACCGAGCCACGCAGGTGCCCCAGGACCCTCTATCCTTCACACCGTCTTCCTCTGAACACACATTCCCTGATGTCATCTTGAGTGGCGGAGGGAAGGGGGGCGGAAAGAGCAAGTAATCACGAGTGGCCCCACATGGAGAGACGAGGAAGCTTCTAAACACGGCCACTAGAGGATGGCATCTTCACCACCATCCTGGGCTTTATCTGCGCCGATTGGTGAGGAAACCGCTTCTACCGAAGTTCTTCGAACTGCACCATCTGGGAGCCGAGTCCTATTAACATAACTAAATTCCAAAGGAATTCCTGAAATCATCTCAGTCCTTCCAAATGTCCCAGTGTCTGTGTTCTGTCCTCCAGGCTGCGTTGTAGCCCCATTCTGCTCTCCGGAGCTTGTATCTCCCACCAGACTCTGAAACAGGTGTTTACTGAACTGAACTATTGGTAAGCTTTTGATGTCACATGACAAAAAACAAGAAGGGGAGTTTGGGGAAGGGGGGTTGGGGTTAACTATATAAAATTATTTCGGGGGCGCCTGGGTGGCGCAGTCGGTTAAGCGTCCGAATTCAGCCAGGTCGCGATCTCGCGGTCCGTGAGTTTGAGCCCCGCGTCAGGCTCTGGGCTGATGGCTCAGAGCCTGGAGCCTGTTTCCGATTCTGTGTCTCCCTCTCTCTCTGCCCCTCCCCCATTCATGCTCCGTCTCTCTCTGTCCCAAAAATAAATAAAAAAAAAAATTATTTCGGTGCTCTATTACATAGGTTGAGATGAAGTATTTAGATGGGGGGTTGGGGCAAAGTTGGCGGGTGGGAGGAAGTCTATACAGAGAGGAAGGCAGGGGCACCTGGGCGGCTCAGTCAGTTAAGCGTCTGACTTCGGCTTGGGTCATGATCTCACAGTTCATGGGTTCGAGACCTACATCGGGCTCCGTGCTGACAGCTCGGAGCCTGGAGCCTGCTTCGGATGCTGTGTCTCCCTCTCTCTCTGCCCCTCCCCAGCTCACACTCTGTGTGTGTGTCTCTCTCTCTCAAAAATAAACATTAAGAGCATAAATAAATAAATAAATAAATAAATAAATAAATAAATGAGAGAGGCAGGCAGATGCCAGAAAAACTTAGGAAGTTCCAGGTCAAGAAGAAGAAATGTCCTTCTTCTCCCCGACCTGCTCTTGATTCCTGTACCTCCTGTTCCCTGCACGCCACAGGAACAGCTTGCTTGAGAGCTGTCAGTACCGAAATTTGTCTGCATCACGGGCTTAATAGCTCTTGTTTGCCTTCCTATGAAACCGAGCACTATTTATAAGCTTTGCTTCTCTGAGAAAACGAGTTTGGGGTTCCAACCAACTGACTTACAAATGAACTTTCTGTACACAGCTCATTCATAAATTGAGGACTGCTTGTGCTGGGCTGGTAACCCAGAGATAACATTTATCTGTGCTTTATCAGTACGAGCTTGTCCAGCTAACTTATGTTTACTCTTCTCTGCATTCGTTTTCATGATAGCCTTGCTCTTAAAATTTAATACTGTATGTTTGGAGAAACATTTCCTTTGGAGGTGCCTCAACTATTCTTGTGAATTGGAATGGTGATTTCATTTTATCTACCAATTTATCTTTAGTAGGATTCATGGCTGTGAAAATCTTTTGTGCAGGGAGTCTGTAAATTGTAGAAAAATTGAGAATGATTTAAAGGAAGTAGGGGAAAGAAAGAATTCTTTTCTTGTATTACCCCGGGTTGTCAGATATCTTGCAATGTAATTCCTGTGTTGGTTTGTAAAGGTTAAAGAACGCTGAAGTTTATAATTCCCTTTTGCGTATGTGTTCCACGCATACAGGGGAAAAATCTGACACATCAAAACAACATGCCTTAACGTAAAAGCAAAAGTTCTGAGCATTTTATGGTTTGTCGACACATAGACATACATAATTCGTGGATTTTTATATTTGCTTTTACAAATACCCGATGAGTCAGTTATTTGTTCATGGAGCCAATTTGCAGATTACAAACTTTGTTTATTGCAAATCTGTTTGTAGGTGTAATGCATGCACAGAGCTGTTCTTGGTGGCATCATATTGTAATGCAAAAAGGTAAAAACCCTGGTCTTAGAGATGCTCCTTCTTAGGAAGCGTACAACCCATATCCAAGTAAAGAATTCTGCTCTTAGCAGAGCAGCTGACAGAATATGATCACAGATGTTACGGATGCTGTTCTGTTAGAAAGCAGAGATAGAATGCCTAGGACAGGGCAAGATTGTCATAGATTGTCAAGGTGATGTGCTGCTGTATTAAAAAGAATACTTTGTTCCCCCCTCACAATGCACCCCTGCAATGGTAGGAAACTGTTTCGGCTCTTAATCTGCTTTGCACTTGAGGCTCAGATTCCGATACTGGTGTAGTTAAAATTTAGTGACTAGCAGTCATGTTTAATGGTCTTCCCCTTCTGTTTATTTTTTTTTTTAATTTTTTTTCAACATTTATTTATTTTTGGGACAGAGGGAGACAGAGCATGAACGGGGGAGGGGCAGAGAGAGAGGGAGACACAGAATCGGAAACAGACTCCAGGCTCCGAGCCATCAGCCCAGAGCCTGACGCGGGGCTCGAACTCATGGACCGCGAGATCGTGACCTGGCTGTAGTCAGACGCTTAACCGACTGCACCACCCAGGCGCCCCTTCCCCATCTGTTTAAAACTGTACTGTGGCCCTGGCTAGAAACATTTCCTCTTAGTTTCAAGTTTATGTATTCTGTTGTATCTTTGGCTGATTTTTCTTTCCTGTCAAAACTATGAGAATAATTTTGATGTCATGATCTTCCTGCCCTCTCCAGCCTGCAATCACTTTCCCCCAAATTGTCCTTGTAGATTTCAGGACACCTTTATATTAAATGATCAGTCATTGACTAATAGCTTTGAAAGGATTTTACAGAAGCTGGACTGCCAAGCTGTAGTTTAACACAAAGAAGCCCCCGTGAGCGTGAAAGAAAGCCCTTTATGAACTGTAGAGTAGTGCGGAAAAGTCAGGCATTATAATTAAATACTGTCAGGTTATTACTGAGCATTGACTGTCAAAACATGTAAAAGACAACGTATATTTTCCCATAGGTACACTGCTTATAATGTTTTGAGAGTAGCTAGAAGTTACTCCAATACTATAAGGGAGTATCTGGCAGGGAAAAGAAGGGTGAGGAATCCAGAGTTTTAAAAGGCCAACAAAAATCATTAATTAAGGGAGAACTCTTGAAGCTACCTCTTTAACACCCCACCGGAAACCTGATATCATCTGAATTTCTCCTCCTTATCCAAACAAAAGCAGAATAGGAGCTTGCACTTCTTTCTGGATGCAAAAACATGAAATGCTGAATGTTAGAAGAGAAATAATTAAGTTTAATGGATTTCTGTTTTATGACCAGCTCAAGTTTACAGCTTTCTAGATATCTGGAGAGACGCGAAAGCTTAATTGTTGTTATTCACCTTAAATCTTATATAATCTGCTCTTAATTTCCAATGTCATGAAAAATACTTTTTCTCTCTTTCTGGACACTTCGCCCCCACCCTCCTACCCCCCGCCAGCGCCCTGCCAGAGAAAAAGAGCCTGTAGTTTTCAGCAGTGATACTGCTTGGATTCATTTGTAGATGAAACATACCAAGTGGGGTGGGAACTTCTTCATGAAAATTGGGCCCAATGGGCTATGTGACAGTCACTGAACATGCTTGTCTTAGTAGAAATTTATCTTTTACAGCTGACACGCCATTGAGCAGAGTAACCTGTTATAAAACGTGGCACTTAATCATTTGTGTTGTGTCTTCAGCCCTGAACATCAAAGCTGAAACATATGAAGAGATGTTCTTGACCTTTAAAGAGACTTCATTAACCCTGTGTATTAAAATGGTTTTCAATGAAAGTCTTTGAGAAATGCTTTCGCAGTTGATTTCTGGAATGCTCGGAGAGTAAAGGCTGTTTGTGTGTG
>NW_024412467.1:9986256-9987566 GCF_014898765.1 Herpailurus yagouaroundi
CCCCCCCCCCCCCCCCCCCCCCCCCCCCCCCCCCCCCAAAAGCCAACATTACCCAGAGACCTTACAGAGTCATGCCGAAATAATAATAATTGTTGTTGTTACTGTGATGATGATTATTATTGCAAATGAGTAAATTGGCATTCTGATTTCTTAGTTTGAGTATTCCCTGAAAATCACTGTTGCCTCGTGTGGAAAAGGTGGACTTCCTGGAACCAATAATATTATGGAGGTCGCGGTGCAGGCAGTTATTGGCGTGTTTATCAGATAAACCAGACATCAAATGGGCCATGGGCTGTGGTTCTTCAGTACATTATCCTGGCAATTTTTGTTCCCTGAAGAAAATCATGGTGCCTGTTAACCAGAGTAGTTTGGAGAAGGCATGGCTTTTAGGTACCCCGTTCCCATGATTTGGAGAAGCCAGAAAGCAAGGCTCCAGAGCACCCCCTCAAGTATTTTTTCATAAGCTTTAAACTGGGTATGAAAAGACCTGTCCACTTCAAAGCTTTTGCCTGGGAAGATCAAGCAGAGATTGATTTTTAGCCACTGTGCTCATGGGGGAACAGAATGCAGTAGCCAGGATTGAAAGAAGCAGATAGAAAGAAAAAGCGAAGTAAGCTTTTTCGGGCACCCACTATGATATTCATAGTTAAAGAAAGGGCTGGAATTCTACCTTGCGTATGCTCTACCCATCAGGACCTCCCCCCCCCCCCCCAGGGAAGACAAATATTCTTTATTCAGGAAATGGGAAGCAGGAAATGTTAAGGGCTGTCTGGCAGGTCGTTTTGCTACATTCACAGAGTTGTGCCTTTGTCACCTGCCCCCGAAGGAAACCTTCTAGACATTAGCAGTCACTTCCCATTTTCCCCCAAGCCTTCACCCCCAGCTCCTGACAACCACCCGTCTGTTTTCTCTCTTTGTAGCTTGGACTCTCCTAGACATTTCGTATAAATAGAATCACACGGGATGTGGGCTTTTGTGCCCAGCGTCTTTCACTTAGATAATGTTTCCAAGCTCCATCCTCACGGTGGCAGGTAGCAGGTCGGTGGCTGGTTTCTGCAGCCCTTCCTCGCTCTGACTGAATAATATTCCCCTGATAACCATTGGAAGTGCTTCCACTTTTGGCGTTACACGAATAATGCTGCTGTGAATGTTCCCAAACTAGCTTCTGTGTGGGCATGTTTTCATTTCTCTGTGCAGCTTACTTTTTTTCCAAGTTTATTTACGAAAGAAAGAGAGAGCGTGTGCACGGTGCAGGGGGGGGAAGGGGACAGAGACAGAGGGAGAGAGAGAATCCCAAGCAGGCTTCCGAC
>NW_024412467.1:9987966-9998752 GCF_014898765.1 Herpailurus yagouaroundi
CCCCCCCCCCCCCCCCCCCCCCCCCCCCCCCCCCCCCCCCCCCCAAAAGCCAACATTACCCAGAGACCTTACAGAGTCATGCCGAAATAATAATAATTGTTGTTGTTACTGTGATGATGATTATTATTGCAAATGAGTAAATTGGCATTCTGATTTCTTAGTTTGAGTATTCCCTGAAAATCACTGTTGCCTCGTGTGGAAAAGGTGGACTTCCTGGAACCAATAATATTATGGAGGTCGCGGTGCAGGCAGTTATTGGCGTGTTTATCAGATAAACCAGACATCAAATGGGCCATGGGCTGTGGTTCTTCAGTACATTATCCTGGCAATTTTTGTTCCCTGAAGAAAATCATGGTGCCTGTTAACCAGAGTAGTTTGGAGAAGGCATGGCTTTTAGGTACCCCGTTCCCATGATTTGGAGAAGCCAGAAAGCAAGGCTCCAGAGCACCCCCTCAAGTATTTTTTCATAAGCTTTAAACTGGGTATGAAAAGACCTGTCCACTTCAAAGCTTTTGCCTGGGAAGATCAAGCAGAGATTGATTTTTAGCCACTGTGCTCATGGGGGAACAGAATGCAGTAGCCAGGATTGAAAGAAGCAGATAGAAAGAAAAAGCGAAGTAAGCTTTTTCGGGCACCCACTATGATATTCATAGTTAAAGAAAGGGCTGGAATTCTACCTTGCGTATGCTCTACCCATCAGGACCTCCCCCCCCCCCCCCAGGGAAGACAAATATTCTTTATTCAGGAAATGGGAAGCAGGAAATGTTAAGGGCTGTCTGGCAGGTCGTTTTGCTACATTCACAGAGTTGTGCCTTTGTCACCTGCCCCCGAAGGAAACCTTCTAGACATTAGCAGTCACTTCCCATTTTCCCCCAAGCCTTCACCCCCAGCTCCTGACAACCACCCGTCTGTTTTCTCTCTTTGTAGCTTGGACTCTCCTAGACATTTCGTATAAATAGAATCACACGGGATGTGGGCTTTTGTGCCCAGCGTCTTTCACTTAGATAATGTTTCCAAGCTCCATCCTCACGGTGGCAGGTAGCAGGTCGGTGGCTGGTTTCTGCAGCCCTTCCTCGCTCTGACTGAATAATATTCCCCTGATAACCATTGGAAGTGCTTCCACTTTTGGCGTTACACGAATAATGCTGCTGTGAATGTTCCCAAACTAGCTTCTGTGTGGGCATGTTTTCATTTCTCTGTGCAGCTTACTTTTTTTCCAAGTTTATTTACGAAAGAAAGAGAGAGCGTGTGCACGGTGCAGGGGGGGAAGGGGACAGAGACAGAGGGAGAGAGAGAATCCCAAGCAGGCTTCCGACACGGGACTCGATCTCATGAACTGTGAGATCATGACCTGAGCCAAAATCAAGAGTCGAACGCTTAACTGACCGAGCCACCCAGGCGCCCCATCTGTGTTGCTTAGAAGACATTAAATGGGGGAGCCTGGGTGGCTCAGTCGGTTAAGCGTCCAACTTCGGCTCAGGTCATGATCTCATGGTCCGTGAGTTTGAGCCCCGCGTCGGGCTCTGTGCTGACAGCTCAGAGCCTGGAGCCTGTTTCAGATTCTGTGTCTCCCTCTCTCTGGCCCTCCCCCATTCATGCTCTGTCTCTCTCTGTCTCAAAAATAAATAAACATAGGGGCGCCTGGGTGGCACAGTCGGTTAAGCGTCCGACTTCAGCCAGGTCACGATCTCGCGGTCCGTGAGTTCGAGCCCCGCGTCGGGCTCTGGGCTGATGGCTCAGAGCCTGGAGCCTGCTTCCGATTCTGTGTCTCCCTCTCTCTCTGCCCCTCCCCCATTCATGCTCTGTCTCTCTCTGTCTCAAAAATAAATAAACGTTGAAAAAAATATTAAAAAAAAAAATAAATAAATAAATAAATAAACATTAAAAAAATTAAAAAAAAAAGAAGACATTAAATGATTTTTTTTTCCTTTTCATACATCGGTTTGCTTCACTACGGTCTCTTCTTATCTATCTCACTCTCCTCAAAATAATTTTCCTGAAGAAGGTGGTTGTAGAACAGCAAGAACCTCAATTAATTTGTTTACTAATCACCAACCACCAGACTCTCTCCTAAGCACCCCACATGTGTTCCGGCATTTCTCAGATGGCCTTACTTTCCAGACACCATGGAGGGGGTTTCGACGGGCTCTGGGCTCCCCTAAAGCCTGAAGCTATGCAGCCGGGATGTGGGAGGAGCTGGGATTTGGACCCGTATCCATTGCTCTCTTAATCGCAGAACTCTCTGCTGCCTTCCTCATCATAAGATTAACCCACCTGTTCAGGCACCTGTTCACCTCTCAGAGCGTTCTTTTCATGAGCCTCCCTCTGACTTGGCCGTGGAAAGTAAGAAATGTGGTTCAAGACTCTTTATCGGGTGCCCCCCGCCTTCCTTGACAGAATGACCATTTCCCTCTTTGTTTGAGTGAGGTGCTCAGTTCCAGCCTGGCTCTTTTTTTTATTATTACATTTTTTAATGTTTATTTATTTTTGAGAGAGAGAGAGAGAGAGAGAGAGAGAGAGACAGGATCCAAACTGGGTTCTGGTGATAACAGCACAGAGTGGACTCGAACTCACAAACCATGATGAGATCATGGCCTGAGCCGAAGTCGGACGCTCAACTGACTGAGCCACCCAGGGGCCCCCACTCTCTGTCTCCTCACCTTAACCTCACCTCCTTCGTGCCAGACCCGCACATACTGCCACACCCATGACCTGTTTATCAATTCGATCCAACCTGCTATGCACCTGTCGAAATCTCAGAATCTCAAACAAGGCCACTCCCTTCTCTGGGCACAGCCTGGGGCCGCCTGCTTTTTCTCCCCTCCCCCGTCCTCCCCTTCCCAGTCTCTTCAAAACCTATCATCACTGCTGCCTTCTGCACAAGAGTATTTATTCCTCTTGGTTTTTGGAAATCTCGAGACGTAAATCCTTCACCTGTCTCTTCTCTTGTTCTGTGCCAGTCCCACGGCTCGAGCGTTCCAGTGGGTCTGACCCCCAGTATCAGATACGCCACACCAGATACCCAAGGCATCAGGAACTCAGAGGAGTCTTTTTGGAGACTACCCAAGAGTTTATAGAATTCTTCCGATTTTATGCTTTCAGCAGTTTCTCTAAGTCATATACAAGCTACACTAATTCTCACTCCTGTTCCCTCCTTCATGAACGTGGAAGAGAACATAAAAGTGTCATTTGTCTCATCTGTAGGAGAGGATAGATTTTGGACTAAAATAAAGTTGGGGGTTACCTGTGAATTTCAGCAACCCCTGTGCTCATGGCTGTCATGGCTAAGGAGGCATACAGGGGAAGCCTTGCCCGCTCTTTTGTGATGATAGATGTGCATCGAAGGGAATCCGAACGTTCCACTTGACAGAAGAGGTTACAAACAAATGGATTTGCTACAGGCTCCGCGAGAGAGGTAAAATGAGGAGTTTTGGTGGAGTCTGAAACCCTTCACTTTGGCTGGCCCGTCACTGCTCACCAGGCTGTTCTGCCTGAGCGCACAGGGCTCCTTCGGAGGGGAGTCGGAGAGGGGACGGGTGGGTACAGAAGGTGGGTCCATCCTTCTATCTTTACCCTCCTCTCCCACCCCCTTAGAATGAGCACATTAAGGGAATGTCTGGTGAATTCACGACAGTGTTTATCAGGACATTTTTACAGCTGTTTTGTTCTGAACTTAACCGATGGCCAATGAGAGACTTAATAATTCAAGTGAGTAGAAATAGGCAAAATTGGTCTGTTTTGTATCCTGAGGATAAATCTAAACAAACCTACCTAGTTGGGACGCGTCCAGCTGTCGCAGCAGCCCCATTTGAATGAATTATGAATGAATTGTGAAAATCCATCTGGTCTTGGAGGGTAGTCCTGCCCACTCTGGAGGTACGGGGGCGCCGGGGTGGGGGAGGGTGGCCTTACAAAAGCCCCACATGTAGGCAGCTCCACGGAATGCATCTGTTTTGCAGAAGTTGGATTGGTCTCCTGGATGGTCACTTGGGAGGACTTTTGTATAACTATGTTTTTCTTAAATATGCCTATATTAAAAATAACCCCCAGATCTCTTGAAAATTAGATCCCATATTTTGTTCATTTCGTATCCGTGTCCTTGCCATACTTGTTTTCTTTCTTTTAACCACAAATTTGTCTTAAATCACTAAATGTATAGAAGGGGCACAGTAGATGTCCACAGAAAACTAAGTCTCTTGTTTCTGTCTCCGAGGCATCCAAATTCGCTCCTGGAAGCAAGCGCCATTAACATTTTCTTTCTTACCATTACTGTTATTTTGAAATACCGTTCGGATTATTTTATAACTATATAAGCAAAACTGTGTTCTTGTTTTTTTAAACAATGTTTACACCATGCAAACTATTCTGGTCTTTGCCTTTTTTTTTTTTTTTTTTAACCTAACTGTGTATCCTGGAGTATCTTTTTGTTAGCACGTAGAGAGTAGCCTTATTCTTTATAATATCTAAATTGTATTCCATTGTATGGTCCTGCCACACTTTATTGAGTCCCACATTGACGGACTTCTGCGTGTTTCCAATTATCTGCTACTATGAACAAAGCTTCGGTGAATTACTTTCTATAAATAGCATTTGATATGTCAGCAAGGATCTCTGGAGGAGAAATTACTCAAGTGGAATCAAAAGGAATGTGCAGCTTTAATTTTGGTAAGCCTTGCCAAATTGCCCTCCAATTTGGCGCTCTGTACCAATGCGTGCTCCCACTAGAGCTGCGTGAGTGTGCCTTTTCTCCACAGACAGTGTGATTAAACTTTGTGGTCTTTGCCAACCCAAGAGGTGAAAAAATACTATCTTTTAGTAGCTTTTAATGTGACTTTGCTCATTATAGCAATGATTGAATATGTTTTCACATGTTTAAGTGCCATTCTCATTTGCTTTTCTAAAAAATGTACGTTCACATTCATTGCGCGTGTTTTACTGGGTTTTTGGTCTTTCCATCGAATCGATTTTTAGGGGCACTTAGGAGCTCAAGAAAACTAGTCCTTTTGTCTTCTACTTTTTTTATTTATCTGTTTCTTTTTTTGATCTATTTTTTTTTCATGCGGGATTTGTTTTTAAAATTATGTTGCCTTATCAGATTTTTTTTTTTTTTTGGCTTTTAACTTTTTGATCTACTTAGGTCTTCTCCAGTCGAACATTATATTTAAAAAAAAAAAATGGTCTCCTGGGTTTTTGCTGAGTATTTTTTAAGTCATACCTTTTATTGAGGTATAATCCATGTACCATACAATGTACTCTTTTAATGTGCACTAGTTAGTGGTTTTAGTGCATTTACAGAGTTATGTAACCATCACCACAATCTAATTTCAAAACGTTTTCATTGTCCCTCAAAGAAACCCCCGTCCCCATCAGCATACCCCATCCATACCCTCCCTCCCCAGCCCTCAGTAACCACCAATCTGCTTTCTTCATTGGTTGTGCCTATTTGGAAGCCTTCATATAAGGAGAATCGTATCACATTTAGTCCTCTATGACTGGCTTCTTCTACTTAGCATCATATTTTCACGGTGCTTTCTAGGATTTTTACGTTCCTCAGTAGCATTTAATTGTTTTTCATAGATCTTGCCTATTTCTCATCCAGTTTATCGTCTAGGTACTTTATATTTTCGCTGCCATGAAAGGTGGGGACATCTTTTTCCTGGCTGTCACTGAGGAAGGCTACTGAGTTTTGCATGTGCCTTTTGTTAATTACCTTACGGGATTCTCTAAGCGTCTACCGTTGCTGTTCAGGTGGCTCGCTCAGATTTGCAGCCACAGCATATGCAAGTGATGCTTTTACTGCCTCTTTTTCCGACTTTATACCCCTTTTTTTCTTTCTCCTTGATAATTAAATTGGCTAATTCCACCAGAACAGTGTTAAATCACAGCGATGATGGTGGACAGCCTGGTGGTGTTTCTAACGTTAATGGAATGCTTCTGATGTTTCCCCATTAACAGCGAGGCTGCCTTTGGGGTTGGGCATGTTTAATGCCCATTTGGTGTTTGCGGGGCTTTCCAATGAGCAGAAAGCAATTTGGAAGAGCTGGGTCTGACTGAATTGTTTGCAGAGGTGACGGTTGCTCTCCTAACTCTCCCGCAGGGATGGAGTGGTAGGCTGATTTTCCTCACCAGCACTGAGGAGTTGAGTGGGAAGTCCGTGCTGTAAAGGAAGAAGGTAGCAATTACACTCCAACCTCGTGCTATTTTTCTTTTTCCAATCAAGTGAAAAGGCTAAGAAGCTATACGAACATGTAACACCATATTTACCAATCCGTGAGGATTAAATGAGGGCTTTTGCTAAAGGAGATATGGGGGAGAGGAGGCAGAAAGAGACAGAAAGGAAGAAGACGTAAAAATGTCATTTTCTTTACTGTCCCAACACCCCCCCCCCCCCCGATTAAGCCATGTGATACACCGAAGTATTTCTGAGGTCAAAACCCTAATTGTCAGCACATACGATAAAGGGTTTCAGAAAAGGCTAAGCAGAAATAGTGAAATCTTTTGCCATTTGTAAGCAGAACTGACAAGTAAGGAGTTCCAAATATTGAGAAATCCTTGAAGGGAAAAGGAATTCCTGTTCAAACATGTTTACATGTTGATTCTTTTTGATGTTGCCATTAAGAAAGTGTTTGGATCTCTCGCAAAGAAACCGGAGAGGTATTTTATGTGCTAACCCTGAACCTGACATTAGTGATAAGTACTAGGACGGACTGTCCCTTGCATTAGCACAGCTCGAAAACAAGCCGAAGACAGTGACAGTTGAGGCTTTGATGCTGGTTGGAAACATTTAATATACAGAGTTGGTGAGTTGTGGTTAAAAACCAAAGGAGTTTAGACTGGCTCTACAAATTACAGAAACTGACGGGTGATTCTGGGGACTCACTGTGCCATCGTCTGTACGATATGCAGGAAAGAGAAAGTCGCGGGGAGTGAACAGACCGCGTGGGTATGCCCACCCAGAGGACATGCCCACCCCTGACCGGCATCTGCTGGCCTCACGCCAGAGCCCCGGATGTGGCTTTCGCATCGCAGGAAATCCCCGCTCTGGGCACATGTCTCGAGCGTGTTTCTCACCTTCTTATTGGGTGCTGAGGAGGAAAGAGCTTGGAGCAGAAGCATCTGCCGTTTGCTGACTGTGTGAACTCGACCAAGCTACTGGAGCTTTCCGAGTGAGTTTAGCTGCTCGTCTGAAGTCATGCCTCCGATTCAGGATTTGTGCAGATTTCTTAGCGATGCACACGTCTAGTACAGCCTGGGGCCTTGTGGAGAGCAATTGCTCCATAAGTGTTTATAGACAGGCCAGAGGAAGCAAGGGCAGAGGGACAGAAGGAAGAATTCCATGTGTCAAGTGCCATGACCCTGATACGCAGAGAGTACTGGGGAAGCTCATAAAGGGAATCACATCCAGGACTGGAATGGAGAAGTGTTTATAGGAAAGATGTCTCAGAGAGATGAGTTATGAGGAAAAAGCAGGCAATGTGGTCTAGGGAATGCAGAGAAGGCCAGCATTTTCAAGGGCGTAGGCTTCAGGGAATCAAGGAGTCTGAAACCCAGGGAAGCGTTAGTAAGAGACTATGGCCGAGGCGGTGAGAAGAGGTGGGCAGCGGGACGGAGCAGTGGCAGCCCTCGGGTTGTGTAGGGTCTTCTTTGTCACACTCGGAGTGTGGCTACGATGGTGGTGGCTGGAAACATGAGGGCACAGCTGCATTCACATGTTCGAGACTTAGCCTCGGTGTCTGTGGGGCGGGTTTAGGAACTGGCGGGAGGGAAGGGGCTCTGAACCGTGGCAATGATTTCTTCCATATTCCCCACAAGTCGTGGCTCTGTGCTGAGCACATAGTAGGCTTTTCAAGAAAGACTTCTGGATGGACTTGAACAAAAGCTGTCATTTTGCCCGGATCGTCTTTTTCCATGATTCACTTGCTTTACAATTCATAGAGTATTCTCATGTGGATTTGATCATTCCCCCCCAAGTTATTTTTCACCCTCGGTTAAATTATCTTAAACCATGCGTGTCGTGGCATAAACATACCCTAATCTACTTACAGTGTATCGTGCAAGCGTCAGTGTTCTACAAGAGATCTTACGTAAAGGGCACTAGCCTAGAACTGCATGAAAATTACTACTCACTGGGTTGCCCTCTCCCACCAAAAAATGGTGTATGTTCAGAGGGATAATTGTTCCCAGCCCTAAATGCTATAGGCTTTGCTCACACTTTCTTTCAAAGCTTTCCCTTTTTAAAGATTCTTTCAAACCTCCTCGGTCTCTCAAAGGAGAAAGCTATTAAAGCTGTTAGCTCCTGATTGACTTTGAGCAGAGCAAAGTCTCATCACTGCAGAGACAGTCTCATCACTGTCTCATTCAGGGGAGATGATGCTTTCCTAGTTAGGATGGCCACAGGCAGTAACTGTGGCCATGGGCCATGGAGGACCACGGTCAGTGCCAAGTGGAGTAGGAGATGGTGGTATTGACCATGGACTGGAGGAAGAAATAAAACACTGGGTTTTATATTCATCCCATCAACTAATATTTTTTAGATGCCACTGTGTGCCAAATAGGGTGCCAAGGACTAAAGATGCTAAAGCAGGACAAGAGGAAACTGGTCCCTACCCTGTGATGCTACATTATGGTTATTGTAGCAGAGGAACAAGTGACTAGTCAATTACAATACCTTGTGATCGATAGCATGAGAGAATATAGTGGAAGCATCTAGGAGGGACACCTGATTCTCACTTGGAAGGCTGTGGGAGACCATGATGAAAATTCAGACAGTTTCATAAATAGGAAGAGGAATAAGATATACCTTAGAGAGTTTGAGGGTGATGGTTTTTACCTCAAAAAATGGGCATAGTATGGATTTTGCTATGGATTTATTACAGACTTTTAATAAGTCCATCAAAATGGCCTTTGGGTCATGCAGTATGTGGAACGTATGCTTGGCAGCCATGATGTGAGTCGACAGGGCCGGTGTTCTCCTCAGACCCAAACTGTGGTGTTTTGTTTTGTTTTGTTTTGTTTTGTTTTTACTGTGTGTCTTGATATTGTCAATTGACCAAGAAGCCCAAATCCCAGAGGCCCATGGCCCGAAGGAGTGGAATCTGAATAATATCTCTGAAGAGATCTACGGGTATTGGTATATGTGCAGTTGCCACAGGGAACGTTCCTGAAATCGAAGCCGTTTTGCTCTGTGTGGTTTTTAACAACTTAGTATTCTGTCATCTGGAACACATGGGGCGGCCTCACCCTTGGACAGAGGAGCCCAGGTCAGGTTGCCCCCAGTGAGAATTCAGCGTCTGATGGAGGTGCTGTCCTGAGCGTGAGGGATGGCGGACAGTTGTGGAAACCCAGAGTGTGTTTGAACGGCACCAGTGTGGACCAGCTGGATGAGACGTAAGGGTGAGACCCCCCCCCCCCCCCGCCATGAGACGACATTCTGATCGGGTCCTGGATAGTGGACCGCAATGGCTTCTGCCACAGCCGAGATGAACGTTGAACGTGGGCCGATGGAGGTGGGCTTGTGGAGAGTATGAGTGTCTTTCTAAATTCGGCGTGTGGAGAGGCAGGCCACCTACACTCTAGATTTTTGTGTTTGGAAGCTGTGTCCGGAAAAGAGCAGCAGAATTCTTCTACCTTATAAATGATGCTTTATTCAAAACCCACTGTATGAATTAATGTGCGTCCTCTCTGGGAAAGCAAAGATTTTCACACTGTTGTTTCTTTTGAAGTAGCAGAACGGAAGTGTAACGGGAAAACGCATTTATTCCTCCTAAATGGTATCTTGGAGATTCTTCGTCTGTCTTTGGGAGGAAACGCCCTACCACATAGTCTTTTGGGAATTCAGGGGCTACTTGCTGTTTAGAAATGGAGTGAGTTGCTTAGAGCGAGGAGTGCGAGTTGTTTTGGGTTCAGGGGCGTGGGATGCTTAAAACATGTAGCAGTTCAAGAATCTTATTCTGTTTCTAGAGCCAGCCTCTGCAGGTGCAAGGTTGCAGCTTTGATTGGCAAGAAAGCCATTGCGTCTTGTCATGGAGCGCGTGTGTCCTTGGATGGTGCCTAGCGACACCGCCCCAGCCCTCCCACCACCTATGCACACGCGTGCCTTCTTGAACACGCTTAGATGCATCCTGTAGTTAAGAGCCCAGGCACAAGTTAGAGAGGCATGACTAACACAGAGTTTTTTCTTTTTTTTTCCAATTAAAGACACTGCTCTTTTTGCTCTGCCTCTTGAACATGACTTCTCTGTTACTCGTTTATTTTCAGTCTCCTCAAGGGAAATGTCTATTTTTCAGACCCGCCACGTTTGGTAGAGTCACAGAACGTTAGAGCTGGAAAAGCCCGTAGAGCTCTAACATGCCCAGTAGGAAGTGCGAGCAGGATCGCCGTGTCGAGATGCCCAGCGGGCGTTCTGAAAAACGTCTCTGGATCTTGGAAGAGCGGTCAGGGCCGGACTTGTGGGTTTGCGAGTCCCTCCCTCAGAGGCAACAGCAGCAGATGCATCTGATGGGGTCATTCCCCTGCTCAAACCCTTTGGAAGCACCTTCACGTTTGACAGAGTCCTTGCAATTACTCAGAAAGGCCTTTGAGACCCTCCCAAGGTGGCCTCCCCGTTCGCTTTCCATCTCATCCTCCTGCCACCGCCTCCCCCCACACGCACTTCCAGCCACAGTGGTCTGGTGACCACATGGGGGGTGACACGTTTGTCACCTCTCTCTTCTAAAGCCGTTAGTTACCTCACCTTCCACTTCCTTCTGGAAGCCTTGTCTCATGAATTGGGGTGAAGTTACCTCAC
>NW_024412467.1:9998762-10026773 GCF_014898765.1 Herpailurus yagouaroundi
TTCCTTCTGGAAGCCTTGTCTCATGAATTGGGGTGAAGTTACCTCACCTTCCACTTCCTTCTGGAAGCCTTGTCTCACGAATTTGGGTGAAAGACCAAAGGGAATCTGTGGTCTGCCATGATCTGGAGAGTATATTTTCCATCACCAGTCACAGATCTTGTGTGATTTGCTTGGAATAGCCTTTTACCAACTTAAGGGACGTCTGAGGTGATCTACACTGGCCCCTGTCACAGTGCAGGTGGGACGTCCATCCTGACACACACATGTGCTGCTTCTTCCTGTAGTCAAACATACGGAAATGTATCCAAAGTTTTTCTTCTTATCCTTCAGGTTACATTACTTTCTTTGCAGTTTCACGTGTCTCCGAGGATGTTGATACTGAATTATCCTTTTTGTAAAGTCATACGTCCCCATTTTTGAATTAGTATGTGGAAATTCTTTTTTTCCTTAATTTTTTAAGTGTTTGTTTTTTAGACCGAGACAGGGCGTGAGCAGGGGAGGGGCAGAGAGGGAGGGAGACACAGAATCCGAAGCAGGTTCCAGATTCCGAGTTGTCAGCATAGAGCCCAACACGGGGCTCGAACTCACGAACGGTGAGGCCATTACCTGAGCCGAAGTCGGATGTGTAACCGACTGAGCCACCCAGGCGCCCCTGTGTACAGAAATTCTTATTCTGGATCCACTGTCACCTCATTGGTTTGTTTGGGCAAATTACATAACCTCTGCCTTCATTGATGATCTGTAAAATGGGCCTAAGAGTAACTCGACCTGGTTTTTACAAGGATAAATAAAACCTAAAATTAAAAAAACATTTTGAAAAATGCCTTAAAATGTGGAATGTAAACATATAAACGCACTGCTTATAGTCAACAAGCAACTTTCAGTCCTTCTTGATGATTTCATGCAGATTATGTCATATTATGTGTTGTATAAAAATACAGAACCTGCTGTCAGAAGACAGGAGTCCGTATTTCGGCTCTGCGATTTACTTAGCTGGGTGCCCATGACTGAATTACCTAACCCTTTTAAGCTTCCGTTTCCTCCTTTATAAACTGGGAATCATTGCCATGGCTGCCGTCTATTAGAGTTGTTGAATAATTGTTTTCTGCAACGATCATACTTGCAGGATGCTTTGTAAACCGCAAAAGAGCATACCTAACAATGACCATGATGGGCTCTCCCGTGCCCCCGTCATTATGCTGGCTATAGGAATAGGTCAAAAATATATTTTGACTCCCTTTTCTGAGATACGTCTCGGCTTGCCCCAAACGTAAAAGGGGTGAAATGAAAGCAGGAGTGGGAGAGCCGAACATGTAGAAGAGGATGCAAAACTGGCAGAGGCCGCGGATGACTTCTGTCCAATCCCGAGGTGGAAAGGGACCAGGTTGACAGGCAGATAGCACGGCAGCCATGTGGCCAAAGCTGAGAACAGGTGCAGGTGGGAAGGTAGTGGAAACGGCCTGGATAACACGGTAAAGCCAAGTGACGGTTTGCTAGGGTGTGTGTGTCCACAGGCTTGGAGTGTCGATTCCTGAGTGTTCCCTGTGAGCAGTGGTGGATAGCCTGAAACACTGGTGGCATGCATTGTGGGACAAGAGGGACCTCACGGGAGCCGGTTCGGCTTCCCCCCCTTTACCTCTCTGAAGTTGGGTGGGGATAAGGTGGTGTTACGTGTTGAACTGCATCCCACCAAAAGACGTTGGGAGTCCTGACCCTGGTGACTGTGCAGGTGGCCTTATCTGGAAATAGGGTCTTTGCAGATGATCCAGTAAAGATCAGCTCATCAGGATGGACCCTCGTCCAACACGACTGGTGTCCTTGCAAAAAGAGGAAATTTGATGGGGCGCCTGGGTGGCTCAGTCGGTTAAGCGTCCGACTTCGGCTCAGGTCATGATCTCACCGTTTGTGAGTTCGAGCCCCGCGTCGGGCTGTCAGCACAGATTCTGTGTCTGTCAGCACAGATTCGGATTCTGTGTCTCCCTCCCTCTCTGCTCCTCCCCCGCTCATTCTCTGTCTCTCTCTCTCAAAAATAAGTAAACATTTAAAAAGATTTGAAGGAAAAGAGGAAGTGTGGGCATCAAGATAGAGGTGCTGGGAGAATGCCACGTTGAGGCTGGAGTTATGCTGTGACAAGCCAAGGAATGCCAAAGATGGCCTGCCAACCACCAGAAGCTAGGGGAGAGAGGCCTGGAACAGGTCCTTCTGTCTTGGCCTCAGAAGGAACCCACCATGCCGCCATCTTGACGGACTCCCAGCCTCCAGAACTGTGAGAAATAAATGTGTGCTGTTTCAGCCCCCCCAGCGTGTGGTGCTTTCTTACGGCAGCTCCAGGAAACCAAGGTGGGGGGCCATTTCCCCAGACCCGGCTGCTTTTCCATGACACCGGGCCCATCGTTTGGGTTTTAGGGGGAGGTTATACATGGAGTGAATTTGTTGCCAGCATATAGTAAAAATGAGAAGAGTTTCTGGGGTTTGGCTTTTGAAAGCAAGTGCAGTTAAAAATTTTTTGTTCTTTAACATTTATTTATCATTGAGAGACAGAGAGACACAGAGCGTGAGCGGGGGGGGTAGAGAGAGAGGAAGACACAGAATCCGAAGCGGGCTCCAGGCTCCAAGCTGCCAGCACAGAGCCCGACACGGGGCTCGAACCCACGAACGGTGAGATCATGACCTGAGCCAAAGTCGGCCGCCCAACCGACTGAGCCACCCAGGCGCCCCCAAAAGCGAGTGCATTTAAAGCCTCATCTCAAGGTCTGGGGCTGACTTCGAATGGGGTTTCTTAAACGTGATAATCCCCTCCCCCCATAACCAGTTGCCACGTATTCTTGTCATTTACATAAAGCCCTGCATTCGCTTATTATTTTTCCAGTCTTAGATACTTCCTTGAGAACATTTGCTGTTCTCTTGTAAGTCCCCTTCCGTTAGGGGTTTGGCAAGCCCTGGACAAAGAGAGGGAATGTTTCTTTTTTTCTTTTCACTTTCCTCAGACTTGCCTGTTCTTTCTCTGAAAGATGCTAGAATTCCCCCCAGGGAGAGGGCCTGTGCCGCTTTCCTCTTTGGGAAATGTTGATTTATATTCTACAAAACATTTGTTTTTCATAGAAACTCTCATTTCAACATGTTGAAATAGTTGGTTCTAATTTATATGTGAAAAATAAATAAACTTGTCATGGAAATGCTCTCAGGGTACAGTTACATAATAATTATGTGTGCCCTCCCCCAGCATCTTAACATAGGGGACTTCACCTCGCAGAGGAGTTTCCTGGCTTCTAACAGCTCATCCCAAAAGCTACGAAAACACATTAACAATAACTGTGACAAGTTGCAAGTAACTGTTATGAGTATGTCAGAAGTAATTGTATCTCTTAGTGGCGGTTTCATATCTCCGCTTAATCGCTGGGACAATTAAGGCTCAGAAAAGTGGCAAATTAAAATGAAAATTAGATTAAAGTGTAGGACTTTTGTGACTTCTAACCAGTGCGATGCTTGCTTTCTGTACTCGTGTTATTACCGCCCAGGGGCTTGCGAGGGCAAGAGAGACAGGGGTGCTTGGATGACATTTGACCCCAGGCAAGAGGACCACTTCCCAGCCCGGGGTGGAAAAGTCTGGTGCTCTGTCGTTCTTTGGGACTCGTTTGAAATTTTCCACGAACCCGTCGAGAGGGAATGTTAGGCTTCCAGAATGGATACCTTTCATTCTTCCTGTCCACTCTTCTCCTAGATGCTATTGTGGAGCTCACTTATCTCTCCCGAACAACAGACTCATTCCTCTGGAAGAAAACGTGCCCTTCCCGCCGGTGTGATCCTGACATATGTGCTATTAGAGACTTTCGGACGCCTTCCCCATTTTTTGTTTTGTTTTTTAAAACATGTACAGATAATACAGTGGCTGTGTGCTTTCATAATACGTTCAGAAGCTGCTCTCTGTTCCTCACCAGTTTGGATTGTAAAAAAAAAAAAAAAAAACAGTACAAAAGATTAGAGTACTTTAAAATAAAATTTCAGCTAATTATACATACGACTGCATTCACTGAATGTGAATATTTTCAGGGCTTCCTTTGCTACTGAGTGCCACCTGCTCGTGATTTAAATGGGCACAAATTTAGTTCCATTAAACAAAATACAGCCACTCTTCTCCTAGAGCACAAACGCCCCGTTCGGTCCTATTTTGGACGTGGGACACCCAATCTCGTGTTCCTTTGTCAGCTCCGGGCCCGGGTCGGCCACGCCGCAGGGTTGAGGACTTGACTGTGTTGCGATCTTGCTTCAAAAATTGTAGCAGGCACACAGGTCGTGGTGAAGAGGTCTGTGTTTTAGAAGGATCCTTAGGAACCAGGTGGCATTTGGGCTGTGGTTTCAGCAATTACCAGGCCTCTGAATTGAGGAATTCATGCCTTAGCTTTTGCAGCTCATTAAGGAGACTTTGTACTACCTATTGCCAAAAAAAAAAAAAAAAGAAAAGAAAAGAAAAGAAAAGAAAAAAAAGAAAAAGAAAAAGAAAAAAGGAAGAAGGAAAAGAAAAGAAATCCTCCCTTGAAATGTTATGTTCTTGGCCCATACTTTGGTCATCCCAGAAGCTGCTGGACTCCACCTTGTTATTTAAAAAATATTTTTTAATGTTTATTTATTTTTGAAAGAAAGACACAGGGTGTGAGCAGTGGAAGGGAGAGAGAGAGAGAGAGGACACAGAATCCGAAGCAGGCTCCAGGCTCCGAGCTGTCAGCATAGAGCCCGACGCGGGGCTCGAACCCGCAAACTGAGATGACCTGAGCTGAAGCCGGACGCTTAACCGACTGAGCTGCCCAGGCGCCCCTCCACCTTGCTATTTTAAAGTTGTAAGGTCATTTAGGAAGAATTTCTCCATCTCCTATGAATTTGGAACATTCATGATCTCTGTACATCCAGACAGGGTATTTCTTTGGGGTTTGTGCTGGAGCCACATTCAAATCCAGCATGAATTTTAAAGCCCTTTTCCAAGAAGGCTTCTGTGACTGGCCTCATCTGCTACGTTTAAAAGATTAAAAAAAAACAAAAACAAAAACAAAAACAAAAACATCCCACAGGATAAAGTACACGTTTGCCATGCGTAGAGAAAAGTGGTTTCCTTCCGGGCACTTCTTTGCCTCCAGATATGTGGACCCAACGTCCTCGATGTGGTCTTGGCCGCAGCCATCGGTCAAGGAAGGAGGAAGGAACTGTGTGTGTCTCCTGCAAGTCCTTCTTTTTCCTAATCTTTTCTCCTCTCTCCCCACACACACCCTTGCCCTGAATTCCTTTCCATTTTGCCCTTTCAAAAAACTCCTCCCTCCCTTAGAAAAGCTAAAAATAATGGTAATGCTTTCCAGTGATCTTCCCTTATTAGTATCTCAGACACAAGACTGCAGGCAAAAAGGAAACTCTTCATCGCCGCACCTGCTCAGAACTGCCTGTTTGCAAATCGGGGCTTACCCCAAGAGTCTCTGGTGGAGATCTCTCATCGGAGTCCCTTCTTTTAGCAGGACTTCCCTTCACATCATTGCATGCCAGCATGCTTGGAAAACTGCCTGTCGTCTCTAGATGCACTGACCCCGTTGCCCCCTCCAGAGGTAGGTTCGGAGATGTGGAGAAGCAAAGACTTACCTGCACCCCTCCCGCTGAGATCAGGGGGAGCCTCAGGCCATTATGGCTGCACTCCAGATTTTAAACCCTCAACTGTTGTTTATTAAAGATCACAGGGGCGCCTGGGTGGCTCAGTCGGTTAAGCGGCCGACTTCGGCTCAGGTCACGATCTCGCGGTCCGTGAGTTCGAGCCCCGCGTCGGGCTCT
This sequence comes from Herpailurus yagouaroundi, assembly GCF_014898765.1. Lineage (NCBI taxonomy): Eukaryota > Metazoa > Chordata > Mammalia > Carnivora > Felidae > Herpailurus > Herpailurus yagouaroundi. The sequence goes on from NW_024412467.1 coordinate 10,004,568, forward strand.
GGGCTGGTGGCTCGGAGCCTGGAGCCTGCTTCCGATTCTGTGTCTCCCTCTCTCTCTGCCCCTCCCCCGTTCATGCTCTGTCTCTGTCTCAAAAATAAATAAAACGTTAAAAAAAAAAAATTAAAAAAAAAAATAAAGATCACAGACCCATTGTTGTGTTCCGGGGAGGGTGCCCACCTGCAGACAAGGGCCCCGAGGAAGTGGGAAGGCCTGGAGGGTGGGGGGAGTCCACACAGCGGCCCCAGTCGTGCGCCATAACTTGGCCGGCCTGCCTGGACAGCTGGCGCTGGTCACTGTGGGAACAATGCAAGGAAGGCCCTTGTCACATTCCTCTGGGGTCAGAGGCACAACCTTTCTAACACTCTCGGTCCCTGCTGGCAAAGGGAAAGACAAGAAGCTTGGAAGCAGAGGCTCAGAGAATGCGGGTGACTTTAGAAATCCGTGAACCCCCTGGCTTTGCTGACTTCCACGCGGAGGCCCGGAGAAGTTCTGGGACTTGCTCAGGCCCAGCCGCGAGCTGGTGGCAGACCCGGGACTGGAATTTCCTAACTCGCGGTCCAATTCCCTAATGTTTCTCTGAACGTCTTGAATATTTCAGGCCCGTCATGAAGAGGAATTCTTGGTCAGGACGTTGTATTTCGTTAGGTTTTTCACATGCTGTAGTGGAGTTAGGGTTCAGGGGTGACAACCTCTGTTGCTTTTGGCTCCAGTCCTGTAAGCTAGGGAAGCCAGCTCCCAGCATCTTCAGTAACCCTGTGGGAAGTCATTGGTATCTAGCCCCAGACCCAGAAGTTAGGGTTAATTTTTAAGGGTCCATTTTCAGCTTGAACGTGAACTTCTGAAGACATTCGAAACCATCTAAATTCCTCTGAAGTCTGACCATCCTTGGACTCTTTCTTGAGAAAGAAATCATAGTGAAATCATAGTGGTTAGGACCCATGAAAACACAATTACTGGATAAAGTTTGTCACATATGCCCCGGTTCAAGGCACAGTTAGGAGTTCAGTTTACAGGTAATTGGCCAGTCTTTTTCTTGGAGCGTGCTTTCCCATAAGGAGTCTTACGTGAACCTTCCTTTAGCATACACACAGGCCGATAAGAGGGATTTCTTTTAAGATTTTTACTATTTTGAAAATACACGCTGGCACATGGGGGAAGTGCATGTCTGGGCCCCACCTAAAAAGAACCAGAAACAACACTCAGGAATGTACCCTGCTAACGTTTTTGTTTTTTTTTTTTTCTTAATGTTTATCTATTTTTGAGAGACAGAGAGAGACAGAGCGCAAGTGAGGAAGGGGCAGAGAGAGAGAGGGAGACACAGAATCCGAAGCAGGCTCCAGGCTCCGAGCCATCAGCACAGAGCCCGATGTGGGGCTCAAACTCACGAACTGTGAGATCATGACCTGAGCCGAAGTCGGACGCTCAACCGACTGAGCCACCCAGGTGCCCCTAGAATGTACCCTTCTAGATAATGCTACCAATTGTCCCTTCACAAGACAAGACACCATAAATTTCTTCTCAGGCAAAGCAGTGTTCCCGTGATATGCCACTTCCCTGGCAGAAGGAGGTGGTGGCCACGGTCGAAAGGGACAAGCAGAAAGCAACGTGGCCCTGTATGCTTTGCGTCTCCTTCATTTCCTGAACTCTGTGTGCTGGCATTCCCAAAGACCATTTGTGGACATCCTATGTTAATGCCTCACTTCTGTTAAAAAAAAAAACAAAAAAAAACAGTCTTTATTTCCAAGCAGACTTTTCCAGGTTCAGACACAGGATTGTCTTCTTTGTTTATTTTTTTAAGTTTATGTACTTATTTTGAGAGAGAGAGAGCAGGTAAGGGCAGAGAGGGAGAGGGAGAGAGAGAATCCCAAGCAGGCTCCCTACTGTCAGTGCAGAGCCCGAGGCAGGGCTTGATCCCACGAACTGTGAGATCATGGCCTGAGTTGAAATCAAGAGTCGGACGCTTAACCGACTGAGCTCCCCCAAGTGCCCCAAGATTGTCTTCTTTAAGAGGTTGTAGCCTTTGGTCTGCTAGGGAGTTACATTTGGCTGCTGGGAGGGCACTGGGGCTCGCTGACCTCCACTGGGACTGACGAGGGGCTCCCACAGTATTTGGGAGGGCTGAGGGCTACCGTATTTTCCCTTCACCGAGAGCCCCTCTACCATGAGACAACCAAAGACCGAGGCGTGTCTTCTGAGCCCTGGGATGAGGCAGGGAAGGGCACAGCACGGGGGAGGGAGAGGAGGAGAAAACGCTGTGTATCTCTTACCGCGATCATTTTTCTCTTTCCCCTTACCGAAGCACAGTGCTCTCTGCTATTTGGAGAGAGCAATTTGGATTTATATTAAGGGATGAATAAATATGATGCGGTGATGAAATCTCATCTGGAGTGAATGCAAATCTGGTATGCTAATGATCGGGCGGCTGTGTCTCACATTCAGGCAGAAGCAGGGGGCCCCTGGGAGGCCTGGGCGCCTCTCGGGTCTCTTCCCCATTCACCCGTCACACGTTCCAGAGAGACGTGGCAGCCGGGAAAGGGTTATCTTTTTTTTTAATCTCTCGGGGTTGCACTTTGCCTCAGAGGGCCTTAAAACACTTGGTAAGCCTTCGGGTGATTCTGGGCAGTAGGATTTATTTTATTTTCCATAAAGGGCCTTGAGAGAGAAGTTTACACAGATGCATATATGAATCCAGAACCTGAGCATCTTACCATCTTGCATCATTTGGCATCTCCCGAAGGTCCTTCTGTTCACGCCCTACTTTTGCCCTTTATGGTTTCGGGTGCTCAGGGGCAGGAGGTCAGAAATCCCTCGTTCAACCCGTGCCGATTGCAGACCCTGAGCTAAGTCGCCCAGTGTGGGTGGGACACAGCTTCCCTGTTTGTCGACTCCGGAGGCTGGACTGAAGGCACAGAGGTGCCCTCGGGCTCTGATGATCTGTGATGCCCAGCGCCTTCTGCCTACTGAGATGCAGGGCGACGGGACACAGATTTGCCCGCAGTCCCGTCCTTGTGAAACTGCGCCCTCCCCCCGACCGGCTTGGCCACCACTGTTGGGATCAAGTCTCCCACTTCGAAGAATCCCAGACTTGATCCACGGTGCCCAGGCCTAGAGAGACCCAGAAAGGTCCCCGAGCACAGTCGGCCCTCCTCTGCTCCGGTTGGTGATGAAAAAGTAGGTCACAAGAGGTTGCCCCGTTTCCAGTGATCAGCCGGGGAAACCCCCGGGGCCGAAAAGGGAACAGATACAGAACAGCCCCAAAGAAGGAAACGCAAAGAGGTGCACGAGAAAGGCGGCCAGGAAAGGGTGTCTCTGAGCCCCATGTCTATTGAGAGGGAGGAGAACCGGGTAGGAGGGAGAGAGAAAGCCTGCCGTCCTCTACCCATGGGACTTGGAGATGGTTGGTCGTCCTCTGCCCACGATCCAGGGGGCTATGGGCAGAGTCCCGTCTGCTCCTGTGCTTTGCTGGGGCCAGGGTGCTGGCAGTGGTGCGGGCCACACTGCTTCTCTGGCTACACTCCGCAGAGCCCCGTGGGCTGGGGGGCCGGCCCCAGCCTCCGTCCACCAGACTAGCGCCTCCTGCACCTCCGTTCTGTTCTGAGTGTAGGCAAAAAGATTTTGCGTTCTTCAAAACCTTTCGCAGCTTTGGAAGATCCAAGAACCGCCGGTAAGTCGCGCAAGAGCTCGTATTTAAAGCGGTATGAAAAAAAGTCAGAAATAAAGCCATGTGGCCCAAGACAAGTCCTTTGGATTCCCTGCACTTCCTTTTTCTTACCTGAGGCCGAGGTTAGTTGTATGCCCTCGGTCTGCCTCACGGAGTGGTTTAAGGCTTAATTAGAGCCAGTTTTTCCCACCTTCATTCCACGGAGATAGGTCGAACACCTCTCTCTCTGACAGGGGAGCATTTCGGGATTAAATATGTGGGATAGTTATTCACAAAAAGGATCGAGCACGTGCAAAAACCCACAAACGTAACTTCCCCTGGTGCCTGTTGCCGCTGTTGGTGACTCTGCGGCCTGTGTGACATTTTAGGCACCTTGCTTCACTTCTTCGTGCCTCAGTGTTCCCCGTCTGTACAATGGGAACGATAATAGCACCTATTGCCGCAGGTTGACGGGAGGGCCAGATGAGTTAACGTTTGTAAGTTAAATCGAACAATGACAGAGTAAGCAGTCTCCAGTGTCTGTGACGGTCAGCGTGACTGGTTTCTCCGCCAGTGCATTGTGGGATCGGTTCTTGGCGGAGGGCTGCTGTTTCTTGGTCCCCCGCATCACAGCCCCCAGTAATTATACCTCCGTTTTTGTCTTCCCTCCTGCCTGGTGAGACCCCAGAAGATGCATCCTGTGTTCAAGAGGGAAAGTGGGGGGAAATGTCACGTCAGAGAGAGAGTGCAGACAGCGCTCTGTTTCTGTTGTATGGATTCTCTCTCCTCTCTCCCTGTTTCCGGGGCTGGAGTGCTGCTTCTCCCAAACCAAACAAAGGCTGTTGCTTTGCAGAACGGGTCTTTCTGTGTTCCGTGTGTCATCTGCCTTTAAGGGTGCAATTTGCTTCTGATGTGTGCAAGGTGCTCCCTCGAGAAGTCTTTGTTGGTGCTGTTCAGAGGCCTCCCGTATTGATTGGTGACATAACGGCTCTATAGTGGGTGAATGAGGTCATTCTCATCCTGTTACTCAAGCCGGTGACCTTGAGGCCCATCGGATGACTAAGCCACCTAGGTGGATCCCTGGTTACAGAATGTCCTTGTTTAAAGGTAATCCGGTGTGAGGGTGACCTAAGAGTTTTAAAGCAAAGACTGCAGGCGAATTGCATGCCCCTTAGTGAGAGGCGGTCTGTTTAATAAGCTCGGAGGCCACCAGGCCTTGGTGACACTATTTGGGGCTGGTTTTTGGGAGTTCCTTGATCTGCGTCCCTCTCTCATCTTTTCTCATTAGATCCCAATTCTCCGTTAAACTGCCACGGCAGCGTGTATTATCAGCAGTGTGAAGTTGAGAGCAAAATACTGAGGCCTCCGAGCTCGTTGGCTGGTTTGCTTTTTCTTTCCTTTTTTAAAATTCAACAGTAGGGTGGGACAGAGCTGAAAGGGAAAAGATGTTTAATACTACAAGAAAAGAGAGGAAGTAAGCATGATGATAAAATCTGCATGTGAAAAACCCTTATTAAGAAAAGGAGAAGTGGACTGCACAGTTAGCCATACATTTCATCTGGAGAAGCACATTAGTCTTGCAAATAAGGGTTTCTGTCTGCTGCTACCGCTGCCCTGGGTGACCAGGCCTTATGACATTGGAATCGGTGCGGGTCTTAAATGAGCCGACCCTGGATGGGTGGGCAGGTGAAGGACAGGGAGGCGGGGGAGAGGGATGGTCGGGTTCATTACTTTGAACTGTTTGGACGTAACAATGAACTGTTTCGACGTTTGTCTCTAATAGCAAATGCCGATATAGTACTTAACTTTGTGCCAGTATCCTTGCGGAGTGCTGGTCAACATATTAACCCTTTAACCGTTGTTTTGCAACTTCTGTGTCTGAGCACGCTGAGGTTAAGAAGTTTGTCCAAGGCCTCCAGGCCCCCCCGCCGGCGTTGGCTCCGAACTTGGTACCCTGAGCACTTCGAGCTTCTCACGGTCATGGGGAGTCCGGGTCGCGGAGGTGCAGAGAAAGCAGGGAATTCTTGTCCCCGGTGGGCATATTTCGTGTGCAGGTCAGAGGAATGTAATGACTTCAAAGGGCTTTCACCAAATGCACCCATCTGGCCGGTTTGTGCAGCTGCCTACAGCTCACCACGATCAGGTTGGCAGACTGAGAAGTGCACATGCCTCCTGAGAAGTGAGACTTTCTCTGCCAGCAGAGTCTGTTTGGGGCCCGGACCATGCTGCTTTTCCGATGAGAGCGTGTTTCCAAGCCACAGCTACTCTTGCACTCGGAGCCCTTCTCTGAGGTCAGCAGAGAGCTGGTGCTGGCCCGTGGTGGCCTCGCCCGGCAGAACGGAAACGCTCCTTTCTTGGGGCCGTTGGGGGAAGCTGTTGATTGCTGGGTGGGAAAGCAAGACAACAGCCCGGGCAGTCGTAACATATGCCCGCACTGATGAATCGGCCACGCGTCTGAACTCAGGACCGTGCACACCTAAAACGATCCGGAACAGGTTTTAACTTTTACAAAAGATAGTAACAATCTGACACTGGAATCGGAAGAGGCGATTTTTTTTTTTTTTTTCTAAATCATTTCATTGACTCCTATCTCAAGAAAAACCTCATGCGAAGCAAACCAACAAGAGGTCCTCAGGTAGCTGAGGCCCAAGCGCGAATCGCAGGTAGAGTAAATGAGCAACTTCATGGAAATGGTGAAAGAAAGAAATGCATTATAAACGTGCCACTTAACTGAGATGTTTACCGACTGGAACAACAATGATGTATTTTTTTGGTCTATGATAAGGACAGCGTGGAAATCCATCCAAGCCCCGAAGATGATTGGAGGGTCTGTGTGAAGTTTAACGCTCTGCAGAGCCTAGAACTCGTATTACGTATGGCTTTTTTTTTTTTTTTTCTAATGAATGAACATTGGCCTCAAGTCGGTTACTTAACAGCCTAATTGCAGCACATTGGCAAGATGTACGTCTCTCACTGCGGGGTGGGTGGGAGGAAGCTTTTAGGTAAAAGAAGTTAAAAGGAGAAATCAGGAAACTAATTTTTAAAAAGTGGGATGCCAAAAAAATAATCAGATACGTATAAATTTGGGTCAAATAAACAATCCCTGAGAAGCCTTTTTATGATGACCAGGCACAATGGTTCACTAGAGGCTCCTTTAAACATAATTTGAAACATCCAGAGAAGTTGGAAGAGTTGTACACTTAGTACCCATCTATTCACCTGATTTCACCTCCTTGTGCCTCAGTGTTCCCATCTGTACAATGGGGATCATAATAGAACCTATCTCTCTGGGTTGTTGGGAGGGCTAAGCGAGTTGATATTTGTAAAGTAACCGGCACATACTATATACTCTTCAGTGTTTCTGTGGTTACCGTTATCTTTTATTTCAATAGCGCATCGTGAGGCCGATGCTGCAAGGCAGGTTCTTAACGGAGATACCACGTGTGTTGTTTTGGGTCCTTAGGATTCAAGTCCCTTGTAAATCGGATTCTGGCTGTGCCACGTAGGGGCTGTGCCACCCTGAGTAACTCACCCAGCGTCCTCCTCGTAAGGTTTCCTCGCACGGACAGGAAATCATGACAGCGCTACCTGGCTTTATGGGGCTGTTGTGAAGATTCATGAAGTTCAAACTTCTGAAAGTCGTAGAAGAATTCGTTGTGAGTTTCACCTTGAGTTCCACGAGTGACTAACTCTGTTACCTTGGGGTGGATAGTTAGAGCACGGCTGTCGTCCTCTCTAAAAGGGGAGTGGAGGCATTTTATAGCATTGTGGGGATTAAGCAAAATAATCCATGTACAAGAGTTGAATTGCACAAGAGTGCAATTCATTAGTGATAGTCGTCGTCATCATAGTAAGTCAAGTTCCTATTTCATTCACATTTCCATAATTTTCACCTGACGTCCCTTTTCTGTGCTAGGATCCCTTCAGGAAACCACACTGCATTCCCCATCGTGTGTCCTTCGGCTCCGCTGAACGTGACAGTTTCTCTGACTTGTTTTTGATGACCTTGACAATTCTGAGGAGTGCCGATTGGTCGTTTTCTGGAATGCCCCTCAAATGGGGTTTTTCCTATGTTTTTGTTACGATTAGAAAAACCCCACTCGAGGGGCATTCTACAAAATGACTGATGAGCATTTCTCAGAGTTGGGAAATCGCTGTCTACAGAGCGTAGACGTCAAGGGCGCCTACCCTCAGCGTGACTTCCCATGATCACCTGGCACTTGATCTCGCCCAGCTGAGGTGGTGTTTGTCAGGTTTCGACATTTTAAAGTTACTCTTTTCACGCACGCCCCCATCTTGGGAAAGAACCCACACCAAGGAGACTGGTGTCTTATTTATTCAGTCGTTTCTTTATCAGTATGAACTCGTGGGCGTTTGTTTTCTACTTCAGGTTATGATCTAGTACAACGCTGTGTGCTTTGTTGGGCCAGTTGCGCGAGTTCGGGGCATTGGCAGCTCTTTCAAGAACATGAGGGATTCTGTCTCCTGTCTCCCTTTGATACCCTTTGTGTTTTTGTTTCTGAACATCTTCATGCTCACCTTGACTGTTCCCTGCCACCATCTTGGAATCGGCCATGTCTCCACTTAGCTCCGATTCCTTTGATTGAGGAATGGTGCTGGGAACCAAGTTCCGGGTACCGGAGCTTGGAGAAGTTTTAACGCTCACCAAGTATTCGTTCCCTGCCTCCTTTTGTGTGAGAGTTTGGCGTGCACAGGGGTGAGCAGCTGGTGAGCTAGCTCACTGGAGCTGCCTGGATAGTTGGCCCCACCAGTCATGCCAGCGGGTTGCATTCAGTTCAGGCCGGCTCAGACCCTGCACTGTGCTTAGTGAGCACTGTGAGAACGTCCCCTGCCCTCATGGAACCCGGCCTCCTAGAATCCAGTGAGAGGACAGTAGGCCGTAAGCGCTGTAGAAATTCCAAATAGAGAAGAGCCAGTGCTGTCTCAGAGCAGTTGAAGAAGCCTCCCTACATAAGATTGGACTTGAGTGAGCTTTATTCCAGAGGAGGAGACTTAAAAAAGAAAAGAAAAGAAAAAGATGTGGCGGTGAGAACAGATATCTTTTGGTAGATGGAAAGAGGCGTGATTAATGATGGACTTTAGCTTGGGGGGGGTGGTTATTTTAGATACGAAACGGGGTTTATGGATCTTGGCGGGATGAGGGAAACGGGTTTCAGCCAGTGGTGTGTTGGAGCCAGTTCATGCTGCTGCTCACAAGCCAACTCTTAGGTTTTGAGGAATTTTGAGATCAGGTGGGCATTATATTGCATGCTTACAATCGGCCGTGGTAGGAATGTTTAGACTACAGATACTTGCAAACACTGCAGATTACGGCTTTTCTGTCCCCTCCAGCTAGTTATTGAACATTTTTCTGCACGTTGCTGGCTTTAGCTGTCTAAAAATTTGGCATAAACCCTTACCCTGCATGTCTTTTTTTTGTCTTTTTTTTTTTTTTTTAATATACACGTTTCTATTTCCTGCTTTGAATTCCCTGACAAGGACTGTAAAAATGGTTCTAACAGAGATGTGTGCCCTCCGATGAAAACTACGTTCTACTACAGGTTGGTTAAAACTCTGGTCACCAGAAAACGTTGTGGGTAGTTGAGGTATATGGACACTCTGGTGGTCATTCTGGATAACTGAGCTGGAAATGACACAGCCTTCTATCTGGTTTGTGTAGTGTGGGAAGACTCGTCCTCACCTAAGGGTAGTCACTAATGTCGTGTATCAACAACGTGGCTGCCAGACTTTTCTCCTCTCTTAGGGCTGGGCTGGCTTGGAGGTATCTTCCTTCTTCGTATCAAAACTGTGGGAAGAAGTGGTATTATCTTCCTCTGGCTGAGAAACCATGACTTGGCCTCATGATTGACGCAGGTAATGCAGTCCTGTATTAGCTTGACTTTTGCAAGGATGACACCTGAGTAATCCTGGAATAACGCGAAATAAAGATAGTTTTCGTGAGGTCACCTCTTAGGCGTCCTGTGCCATATGAAGCGTTCTGCAGAATTAGACTCAGAAGAGCTTACGTTTCATGCCAGTCCATGAAAGGTGGTCACACATGTGTGACCCAGGAGAGCGAGGTTAGGGATGGAGACAGAGACTTCCTCTTACCTGGAGATTGTGAGTTTTTCACTGTTCTCATAAAAGATGGGGTTGCTTTGCCTTCATTGCAGGGATTTCTTTTACCTTTCTTTGCCCTTCCCTGTGGCCTTCCTTCCCTAACTTTTACTCCTGCCTGTAATCGACTCTCCTCCTGACCCACTGTCGAGTCGCGTCTCTGGGGATATAGCACTCAGAAAGAATATTGCATGAATCCTGCCCATATCACAAATCTGTGCGGAGTTCCCCCTGAATCACAAAAGCCCTCATATTCTCTTTTGGTCCAGATGATTCCTAGATGTGAAGGCTCTCAGATTTTAACTGATTTCCAAGAACCCTCAAATTCCTTAGCGGCCTGCCATAATCCAGCCATCTCACGCAAGGCTCACTTGGCTGTCTTTGGGTTTTCCTGGTCCAAAGAGATCATTTGAAAAGCTCCCATGGAGGGCCAAGCGCTCACAAAGTTGTTTTTTCTTTTTTTTAATTGTGAGAAAATGTATGTAACATCGAATTTTCTATTTTTTTCATATTTATTTTTAAGAGAGAGAGAGAGAGAGAGGGAGAGTGCCAGCAGGGGTGGGACAGAGAGAGGGACACACAGAATCCAAAGCAGGTTCCAGGCTCCGAGCGGTCAGCCCAGAGCCCGACGCGGGGCTCGAACTCACGGACCGCGAGATCATCACCTGAGCCGAAGTCGGACGCTTCACCGACTGCGCCACCCAGGTGCCCCGAGAATTTACTGTTTTGAAGTAGCGGTTCATGGCCATCAAGTACATTCACACTGTTGGACAGCCGTCCCCCTCCATCTATCTCCCGAATGCTTTTCATCTTCCCAAACTGAAACTCTGGACTCATTAAGCAGTAAATCCCCACTCACCCCTCCTGCTACCAGCTCCAGGCATCCACTGCTCAACTTTTTATCTCTATGGCTTTTACTATTCTGGGTACCGCATACAGGTGGAATCATGCAGTGTTTGTCTTTTTGTGGCTGGCTCATTTCACTCAGCAAACGTCCTCAGGGTTTGTGCATGTTGTGGCCCGTGTCAGAGTTTCTGGCCTATTTAAGGCTGAATAGTATTCCGTTGTATTATCTACCAGGTTTTCTTTATTCACACTTGAGCCGCTGCTTCTGCCTTGTGGGTTTTGTGCCTCGTGCTGCCGTAAACCTGGGTATACGCAAACATGTGTTCAACCCCCAGCTTGCACACCTTTCGGGCACACATCCAGAAGTGGAATTGCTGGACCGTGTGGTAATTCCGCGCTGAATTTTTGGAAGGACCTCCATCCTGTTTTGCACAGCAAATGCACCATTTCTCGTTCTCACCGGCCGTGCGCGAGGGTTACGGGTTTTCCACATCCTGGCCAACACGTGTTGTCTTCTGTTTTCATTGCTTTGTGTTTGTTGTTGTCATGTGTATAGCCATCCTCCTGGGGTGTGAATGGTCTCATTGTGGTTTTGATCTGCACTCCCCTAATGACGAGAGATATCGAGCAGCTTTTCACGTGCCGGTTGGCCGTTTGTATGTCTTCTGGGGAGGAATGTCCATTCAATTCCTTTGCCCAGTTTTTAATCAGGTTGTTTGTTTTTTGTGGTTGCACAGCTCTCGTCTTGATTACCTGGATAGTACACTACTTCAAGAGGCTACTGGACATTTATCTGATGTTCTGTGGGAACGTCTATTCTATTCTGTTTGCACGTACGTTAATGCAGGGATAATGCACGGAGACTTGCCGGTCTGTAAAACTCCACCCCATACTGAAAAAATTTGCCCTTGCTGCTTATTGTGGGGGAAGTTTAACGGTGGATACCGCCAACCTAAGTCATTCACAGCTTTTGACTACTGGATGTTATTGCCATTTAACTTTGTGCTGAGGTGTTCACCTTAAAAATAAAACTTTCAGTTCTTTGTTGGCAAAAATGGGTTTATTCGGGAATAGCAAAGAGCAGCTGTTGGGGGCATGGAAGCTACGGCAAAACCATGGGCAAGTCCAGCACACAAAAGAAAGGGACGTTATTTTATGGAACAGGAGGACGTTGGGAGGAGTTGTTTGGGATGAAAATCTATTGGAGAAGAGCACGAGTTCAAGGTGATGAGCGTTTCTCACTGGCTGAGTGTTCGAGGGGTGGTTGAGTGCTAGCCAGAGCTGTGAGGTGCATCTTCCCCTGGTGGGACCCGCGATTGTTGATTCTTTCCTGCTGCTGATTCTCGCCTTGGGGTCTGTAATGGACAATTTTCCTACGATTGATGTTGAGTAGTACAGCTCCCCTTCTAGTCTCCCAAGTCCACTTGAGTGACGTTCCCTTTGTTAATGTTCACATAAACGAAAACACAATCTATTTTGAGGAAGAGGAGAAGCAGAGATGATGTCTTATCATTTCCCAGCATCATGATATTCTGGACCAGGGGCTGACAAACTCTGGCCTGTGGGCCAATTCCCACCCGTACCCGTTTTTGTAAATAAAGTTTTATTGCAACACAGCCACGCCCATCGGGATCGTATTGTCTGTGGCTTCTGCGGTGCCGCAGTGGGCGGAGCTGAGCGGTCGCGATGGAGATCATCGGGCCCTGAAACATTTGCTACCTGGCCGTTTCCTGAAAAAGTTTGCCAGCCCTTGGCTGTTGTCGACACTTGAAAGGTCCATGTTAAACGTCCTGTCTGTGATACAGAGATGTTGACACTGCGTTTTCATTCTATAGTGAGCACTTTGAAAACTATAAAGATCACATAGATACGAGTATTACAGCTTTTAAAGTATTTCCTGAACTCCAGCTATATGTGTCCCAAAATTGTGTCCTTAAGGCCTTTGTGATTTGATCGGGGCACCTCCTGTGCCACCGCCCGATGTGCCTGAAACGTCCCTGACGCAGGCAGCACATTTGAGAGCCGGAGTATCTAACTCTTCCCTTTCCCCCTGTGCCAGGTCCTATTCATATTGAACTATGGTGAAGGAGCCTTGGTCTCTAACTCAGTGACGGAGGCTGCAGCCCGGACAGGGCCCTAAAGTGTAGAGCATGAAAAACATGCTGCCTTTCACCCTAAAAATAGCATCGGCTTCTCTTGCTCCCTCCCCCCAAGTCAGAGGGGCGGCTTTGCTAAGGCAGTGACTGCCGGCTCCGGAATTTTGAGATCTTGCTGTTTGCTGACTTTGTTTCGTCTCCTGTTTAGCCTTTTGGTGTTGCTTACAATAAACTTACACTAACTGCTCGAAGAATCGTTCAGGTATATGGACATTGCCTTTGAAAAGTCTATGTAGTGTGTTTTGGCAATTCAAGAATAGTAAACATTGGGTATAAGATACTGTATAGAGGGGCGCCTGGGTCGTTAAGCGTCGGCTTCAGCACAGGTCATGATCTCACGGTTCGTGGGTTCGAGTCCCATGTCGGGCTCTGTGCCGACAGCTGGGAGCCTGGAACCTGCTTCAGATTCTGTGTCTCCCTCTCCCTCTGCCCTTCCCCCACTCATACTCTGTCTCTCTCTCTCTCAAAAATAAATAAAACATTAAAAAACCCTTTTTTTTAAAGATATTGTATATATTACTTTATTACATTGTATATAATATCCTTTGAGACCACTAGAAAATCCCCCCCCCACACACACACACCACCACACACACACCCTCACAAACACAGATACCCAAGAAATCATCAAGCTGGGAGTAGCATCTACCTGAAAACCTTTTCTTATACACAGTGGTTGGTAGGGCAGTCATTTGCATAATCCAAATAGGATCCCGATAATGGATGCACCTGGCGAGATGTCACATTTTATTACAGATATGATATTTACCTAAAGGCAAAATATAGGAGTGCTTGGGTGTCTCAGTCTTTTGGGCATCTGACTTTGGCTCAGGTCATGATCTCGCAGTTCGTGAGTTTGAGTCCCGCATCCGGCTCTGTGCTGACAGCTCAGAGCCTGGAGCCTGCTTCGGATTCTGTGTGTGTGTGTGTGTGTGTGTGTGTGTGTGTGTGTCTCAAAAATTAACATTAAAAAAATTTTTTTTTTTAATTTTTTTTTTCAACATTTATTTATTTTTGGGACAGAGAGACACAGAGCATGAACGGGGGAGGGGCAGAGAGAGAGGGAGACACAGAATCGGAAACAGGCTCCAGGCTCCAAGCCATCAGCCCAGAGCCCGACGCGGGGCTCGAACTCCCGGACCGCGAGATCGTGACCTGGCTGAAGTCGGACGCTTAACCGACTGCGCCACCCAGGCGCCCCAAAAAAAATTTTTTTTAATAAAGGCAAATATATAATCTCTGTCCCATTTCATGGAATGTTACTGCCCCGACTGAAATGTGTCGGTGAAGTGATAGGCATTAGTTGTAATAGTGTTGATATATTAAGAACTTTGTGGTCCTTTTTCTTTACTTTTTGAGAAGGAAAAATCTCCCCCATAATCTAGCAATCAGTATTTCTCTCCAAGAGCTGGTACTCCAACCTATTGTGATTATAATTACTCTCCTTGAAAACCAGTCCCCAGATACTATCCCCCTCTTCTGTTACGGGCTTTGCTGTTGAGGTTAGATCTAGTGGGAGGGCCGTTTTGCAAATGATTTTCTTCCCTCGGTATAAGGGTATGTTTTTGTTTTGATATTTGTATATTTTTACTTCCCAAGAGCAGATCTCCACTCTATGTCTTCGTATGTATTTACCATTCCAATGTGAAGATAAGTTCTGCAATTCAGATCTTGCCCCTTGACGTTCTAGGGACTTCTCAGAACAACTTGGTGTCATTCGTGCATGCCTTCTTGTTTGTTTATGGCCCGGTGAGAAGTCATTCATTTCTGCGTATTTTATATGCCAGGCACTGGGCAAGGTGTTGGGAAAACAGAAATAAATGATGTAAATTCCAGGCTCTCGGAGCTGGGCTGCAGTTTAGTGGGGGAGATGTGTACCCACAAAGATGCATTTTGGAATACGGGATGTGCTCCTTGTAGAGCGATGTATGACACACAATATTCAGTCTGGAGGAATCTGTAAACTTACTTAAATCTTTACATTGAGTTAGACTGTGGATAAATTTACCAGATGAGAAACGCACAAATATTACTTTTTCTACGGTGAGGTAATAAATGGAAAAACTGAACGAAATAAAGTGCGTCTATTGTAACCAATGGCCCCCAGCAAGGCCAGTGCTCTCGCACCGCCGTTGTTCCTTGGCATTCTTTGTGTCTGGGTCATTAACATTGCATTGAGGTCAGATGAGAGTGTGTTCCATCTGCCACGCTTTGATAAGTAAAGTAAAATGCTGATGGAGATCATTTAAGATCGTCTCTGCGCTGTTGATTGCATGCTTGTGGCTCATAATCAGAATGATGCAAAGTAATTGTTAGACCAACTTGCCAAGGCTACATTTTGTGTCGCTGCAACTGTCAGCACTTTGGTCCTGCTGTTCTGCCTGGAGAATGCTTGCCTGGCACCTGTTGGGCGACTAAAGCACTGCTCACCACCGCATGTCCTGGATAACTTTTGTTCGGGCATCCTTGCTTGCTGCCTCCATTAAACAACCTGAGGGGCGCCCTGGTGGCTCAGTCGGTTCAGTGTCCGACTTCGGCTCAGGTCATGATCTCGCGGTCCGTGGGTTCGAGCCCCGCGTCGGGCTCTGTGCTGACAGCTCAGAGCCTGGAGCCTGCTTTGCATTCTGTGTCTCCCCCCCCCCCCCGCCCCTCCCCTGCTCATGATCTGTCTCTCTCAAAAATAAATAAACATTAAAAACAACCACAACAGCCCGGCAAAGGAGTTTCTGCTTATTTGGTGAAAGTAAGTGCTCTTTTGTGTGTGTTGCACAGAATGCTGTTTTACTGCAGCTTTTCTTATAAAAATCCACATGCCTGGTGCCAGGACACTCAGTACGTGCTTGTAGCTAATATTAAGGAATCCAGTGTGATTGCCTAGGATGATGCTACATGATCGTACAATGAGAAGATACGCATTTCCAAAGTCAGTAGTCCAAAAATAGATTGCACGTGCGGGACATAGAGTATTAGCACAGTTTTCCTGGCTAAATCATCATTGCCAGAGGTATGCAGTTGGACGAAGATGTTAGAATTTAAGGCACAATTTTCCACGTCTCTACAGGTCTGAGATACGGAATGAGTATTGGGCCACCCCACGTGCACTATCAGAAGATAGGAAGGACCCTTTGAAAGCAAATTTAAGAATGCGCATCATTTAGCCTTGGAGACACAGCATAGCATACAGCGTGGCCCGACCCTTTGGTTCTTTCTCATGGAGAAAGCAGAGACCACAAGAGAGTTAAGCAAAGCGAAACCTCTGTTCTTATAAGACGTTCACTGTCAGATCTAGGGACAGCTCACTGGCTCCTGAATTTTGCCATCAAAGGAGATCTGTTAAGAGTCACACAGCCCATATTCTGTGCTTGAAAGTCCCTAGTGTGAGTAGCGGAGGAGATGTTTTTCAGATTCCATCCAGGGCTAAAATTTAAGATCTGTGTTCTTATCTCCTAATGTTGACTCTTCATGTGGTCAACACAGAACAGTAGAAGTCTCTTCCACGAGCACGAGTCCTTCACAGACCGTCACTTCCCCTAAAAATTGCATCAGCTGGACAGGGGATGGGTGAAGTTTGGGGAACTTTGGTTGGAAGGTAGAATGCAAAGTGGCCTAGCACCTGTTCATTGGCTGTTTCAGAAGTCAAACGGTGATGTCTCTCTTCTTTGTTTCTTCACGTTTGGTCTCTCTGGGATTTCCCAGTTGGTGTCAGAGCTGGCATTCCTCTGCTGCCACAGTTAAGTCCTGTCTTTCTCTGCTGCTCCCTGCCAGTCCCCCACGTCCTGCCTGCTTGTCCCGGCAGTGCTGGCAGTCCTTAGAAGGGTTGATTACGTTAACGGCTGGAGGAGGAATTAGCACCCGTGCTCTTTGCCGGTTATGGGGGTACGTCCACTCCCGAGCCTCCCCTCAAAAGCGGTATTTTCCTAAAATTTTGCCAGTCCGTCGCATTTCGAGGTATGGCACGATTTTCTCAATCAGGGACAAGGATGTGTCGTGCAACTCAAGCAAAACTGTATCACGTATGTTTTAGCAACTCAACCATTCCCTTCAAGAAGGAAGCTAGATTAGAAATATGGAGGCTGCACAAACACTCCACCTCTAGAGGTTTTCTAAACATGGTAAATTCTGATTGTTTTTCAGGTTTTGAAGTTTATGTAACGCGATGATGATTTTTAAGCCCAGATCCACTCAAGGATCTACAATGTTCAGTTTACCTTTCTGTCATGAAGTAACTTTCCCGTCATCACACTGAAACAGGACACACTTACGATTTTGTGGCTGGAGTAGACACCTCTATCCATCATTGGCCCCGGGCTTTGAAGCGTTGTCCCCTTCCGGTAGATTGGAAACTCGCTGAATGCTGTCCTTTGTGATATTATTCCCTGTGGTGTTAGGGCCGGTTTGTAGTCTTCTAAGGGACACCCACTCAAACCCAAACAATTTTTCGTGAAGACCTCTGGTGTTTATATCGTCTGCTTTTTCTGTATCTTGACAAAAATGTCAAAGGAAAGAACCATGTGCTACCGCACGTGGTACCACATTTCTCATAAATGTGGGGCACTTTGGTAGACTGTACACTTAGCCCCTGTTTATCGAGTGGTTCATTCTTTCCTCGCACTGCTCTTGTAGTTTAAGAATTTTGATGGTGGGACGCCTGGGTGGCTCAGTCAGTTAAGCGTATGACACTTGATCTCAGCTCAGGTGTCGATCTCAGGATTGTGAGTCTGAGCCCCACATTGGGCGCCACACCGGGCGTGAAGCCTGCTTTGAAAGAAATAACATTTTTAAACTGAAAAATTAAAAAGAATTATGATGGGGATGGATTTATTGATAGGAAAAGAGGTTTGTAATATAATAAGTAAAATATTATCAGGCTGAAAAACAATATGAATACTACCATAGTATGCTATGACTAAACAATAGGTATGTATATAATTGTATTTATTTAAGTATACGTCTAATAAATTCTGTGCACTTGAGTGTAGGACAGAGCCTAGAGCCTTGTGAGCCAAAATGTGCATAGTGATTGTTAGTGGGGCCTGCTGATTTGCTCCCTTTGGGCTGTTTCCTCGTGTATATTATCTAATTGTTCACGGTAAATGTTCTACTTTGCTCTCATTTGTCTCATCTAATTTTGAGGGGTTGCAGAGAAAGAGAATGCAATACAGGTGCTCACATTTTGATAAATTACGAAATTATAAAAATCTCTCCTGTGTCTTCTGGATTGTTGCAGACAGAGAAATGTGTTGTGTCACCTAGCGTCAAAGTGTTTTCTTTTTCCTAAGTGCCTTCTACGTCCCAAGCCACCCACCAAGAGCTTGAAACGTGATACACGGTGGGTACAGTATTGCCCCTGAGGAAAGAAAGGGTCCTGAGCGTGTATGCGCCTTGAGTCCCACAGCTGATGTGCGACTGACCTGAGATGCCGACTCGGGTCTGACTCTGAAAATCAGCTTTTCTGATCCCTGTGGTTCTGACTGTAGACATCTTGCCACCGTGAGGATGAAAACGGTTAATTTATGTGAGCAGATTATTAAAGTGTTGCTTTAAAAAGAAGGTGCTCAGAGATGGCACTAGCGTTGGACCCTCTTTTGCTCCTGCGTTGTTCCCCTGGAGTGTTTTCAGGTAGACCGTGAACTTCTCCAGAGGCGGAACCACATGGTCTGGGGAGCCCTCCCGTCCCCCAGCACAGCCTGAAAGTCTAGGAGGCAGGTTTCTCTCTCTGTGGCTGGGAGGTGCGCCTCGGAGATTCTGAGACACTGGGTCTGGGAATCTGCCACCCGTGTGTGTCCTGAGGAGGAGACTGTCCCTACTGTCTGAACGGCCACAGCGCTCTCTTCCTTGTAGGGCAAGAGAGGAGAAGCAAGCAGTGGCTTCTTCCAGCTCGTAGACTTACTCCCAAATGCTCTGGGATCATGTGAAACTTGCCACTCTCGGGAGCTAGACCAGCTCAGCCTCACGTTCCCTCCTAAGCCTGCAAAGGCGTCTTTGAAACAGTCTCTGGAAATTTTTAAAAACTTGGATCTTGAGCAAAGTTCCTTATGTGACAGAGATTACACAGCCTGTTGAAGTCACCCCTGATCTCCCTTCGTCTTTCAGGCTTCCGCTTCCAACATTCACATCCTCTCCGTTCTTTCCCACACTTGATCCCAAAACGCCGTGGCTTCTTCGTGGGATTACTCAGTCGGCCCGAGATGTGGCCTCCAGCG
The DNA here is from genome assembly GCF_014898765.1 of Herpailurus yagouaroundi. Taxonomy (NCBI): domain Eukaryota; kingdom Metazoa; phylum Chordata; class Mammalia; order Carnivora; family Felidae; genus Herpailurus; species Herpailurus yagouaroundi. The sequence goes on from NW_024412467.1 coordinate 10,023,530, forward strand.
CCTCTCGACCAAGTCCACATTCCCATAGGAACCCAATTACAGATCCCTGTGGGGTTACTGACTTCAGCGGGGGGTGCACGGAGCTGTGGGTGTACATTTTGTGGTGGGGAAGGGGTGTGGGGAGAGGGCACAGGGCAGTTATGGGGTACACTTCATTAAGGCATCTTCGGTTAGCCCCACCGTGGGACCACAGACAGTCCACCTGAAAAATGGGATTTTAACAGATCCACCTGAAAAATGGTTTCCCGGGCACCACCATATACATCACAAGGTTCGTGCATTTCGTGATAAAGGAATCTTGCACGGGGCGCCTGGGTGGCTCAGTCCGTTTAGCACCCGACTTCGGCTCACGTCATGATCTCACAGTTCATGGGTTCGAGGCCCGCGTCGGGCTCACCGTCGTCAGCTCAGAGCCTGCTTCGGATATTCTCTCCTTTTCTGACCCTTCCCTGCTTGTGCTCTCTCTCTGAAAAATAAATAAATCTTAAAAAAAAAACATCATGCACATGCTTACTTTCTGCATATTAAATGTTGAAAGCTCCTGTTTTCAAAATCCATGTGGTTGCCCAAACAATCAGATGCCCACCATCCATCAGACAATTGCCATGCACCTACTAAGTGCCCAAGTGCTGGGAGCTGGGATTTTTTATAATCTCTAGGCCTGCACACCTGCACTGACCTCTAATACAGACTTCATGTTGTTCATTTAAAATCTTTTTCTCTTCCAGTTTTCCAAAGAAATTAGTCCTTTTTCTTGGTGAAAAGAAACCAGCCTGCCGTTTTCATAGGGTGAGTGACCCTTTGACTCTTTTCTGTATTTTTACTTTATCTTTCATAATGTGTATGTATTTTTAATTATATTTTCACATCAAGATTTTATGCGGTTATTGTGATGCTCCAAGAAAAAGTGCTTCATAGCAGGTGTTCTCTAGAAGTTTCTCCCACTTGGAACTAAAAGGTTCAGATCTCTTGCCTTCAGAAGGGAAGGCTTCTCTCTCGTATCTTTCTGCCGTTTCTTTTTGCCACACGCATGTTTTGCCTCTTATGAATTATTACCATCGTCGCTGTTACCTTGTGCAGCTAGCAAGAGGATTAAGAGAGAAGGCTCTCTTTTTTCCCCCCGTGACTTGCACAGAAATACAGCCGTGGGCAAGGAGAAACCGTCCATTTTGTTCATATGACACACTGTGTCATGAGTATCGTGACAGGGAATAATAGGATGTGAACAGTACATGGGACCTTAGAGCCCATCTGGCAAAGGCCCTGTGCACAGATGGGGCAACTGAGGCCCAGAGGGCTTCTCATCCTCTGTCCAGGGGCTTCTCAGACAGCGGTAGAGCTGGAGTGATGAGATGCACTTGACTCCCAGCTTCGTGGTGGTTTCCCCTGCTTCCCCCCCCCTCCACCGCCGCCCCCGATCCAACCCAACCCCACCCACACAGCACCGTCTTTGGAATCTCCTTTCTGAGGATACAAGGCTGCAGGTGGTTTGACCTGATAATATCCCTCTAAGGCACCTATCAAGAGGGATGCTGTTTAACTATTTAACTTTCTAGGAATCCTCCCTGGCTACTACCAAGAGGGGTTGGCCGAGTGGGCGTACCCGGGACACTCCCGTCACGGACCTCATCTGGGAGGCGATGTTTTCCTTTGCGCCTCCCAAACCGCCGCGTCCCCAGTGCTACGACACGAACCCAGACTCAGCGGTGCGTCTGTTCTGCAGCTAGAAGCCGTGCTGCACCTGCAGGTGCCTGCTGGCCAGCTGCGGACCTGCACCCCCCCACCCCCACCCCCCGGGACTATCTGCACCTGCAGAGTAATGCCTAACAAGTTCCTGATGGTGCAGTACAGATTTGACCTGCAGTCGTAGACACTTCCGGAGAAACATTTCGTCATTAAAAAAAAAAAAGGTTGTACTGGTTCTCACATGAGAGTGCTGTTGTGGAGTACGATGGAGAGAGGAGTGAGACAGTGATCGTCCTCCGGAACCCCAGAAGGTGGGCTGATCTGCGGTCCTTGCAAGGGTGCCTGTGCTAGAGCTGGCTCTGGACCGGGTTCATTGGGGTCAGAGAGCCAAATGCGCGTATTTCCAAAGCATTCCGTCTCAGCGCGGGATGGTCCAAGTGTAGTATTGAGAAGCTGTGTCTATTGTTTCGTCCCACTTGGCAACTTAATCACCTTATCGTAACGAGTGGGAGCTTCCTTTCCACCCTAACGGGAGTCATCATTAAGGAACTCAATGGCTTTGTATTGGGGACGGAGACGGTTTGATTTCTAATGGAATCGGGAACATGGCTTTGCTACTTCACTGGCGATCATCTGCTTCCTACCCTAATCCTGACCCTCCTGTCCCGTCCCCAGATGCACGGATCGCAGGAATGTGTATTTGTTAGGGGGAGCAACTTGAAGGTTTCCATATTCTCATCTTACCCAAGAAAAGCCCAACAGCTTTATCCCCAGAGCACACACCACCGTATATAATGTGGGGACGTGAGGTCCCCTGCTTCCTGGAGAACCCAAGGGTCTCTGTGGGATCAAGAAATGGATAAGACTAAGATAGATGGCAGTGAAGGGCCTCAGCAACGTGGGGAAGGGCCAGATCCCACACCTGCTTTGTACTTTTCATTTAGAGAAAGAAAGAAGGAAAGAAAGAAAGAGGAAGAAAGAAAGAGAAAAAGAAGGAAAGAAAGAAAGAAAGGAAGAAAGAAAGAAAGAGAGGGAGAGAAAAAGAAAAAGGAAGAAAGAAAGAAAGAAAGAAAGAGAAAGAAAGAAAGAAAGAAAGAAAGAAAGAGGGAGGGAGAGAGAGAAAGAAAAAGAAAGAAAGAAAGAGGGAGGGAGAGAAAGAAAGAGGAAGAAGAAGAAAGAAAAGAAAGAAAGAAAGAAAGAAAGAGGGGGAGAGAGAAAGAAAAAGAGGGAGGGAGAGAGAGAGAAAGAAAAGAAAGAAAGAGGGAAGGAGGGAGAGAGAAAGAAAGAAAAAGAAAGAAAGGGAGGGAGAGAGAGAGAAAGAGAAAGAAAGAAAGAAAGAGGGAGGGAGGGAGAGAGAGAGAGAAAGGAAGAAAAAGAAAGACAGAGGGAGGGAGAGAGAGAGAAAAAGAAAGAAAGGGAGGGAGAGAGAGAAAGAAAGAAAAAGAAAAAGGGAGGGAGAGAGAGAGAAAGAAAAAGAAAGAGAGAAAGAAAGAAAGAGAGAGGGAGAGAGAGAGAAAGAAAGGGAGAGAGAGAGAGAGAGAGAGAAAAGGAAAGAAAG